>NC_134353.1:18329865-18644837 GCF_048569485.1 Anomaloglossus baeobatrachus
TGATCAAAGAGGCTGACAAAGGGGGGAATGTTGTGCTTTGGCCCATCGATATGTACATTAGTGAGGCTAAACGACAACTCCTGAACACACATTTTTACTCTAGGCTGCCTTCGGATCCTACTTCCATCTTTTTGAGCAAAATGGATCGTCTACTTGGATCCGCCCTGGACTTGAATATTATAACCAAAAAGGAGAAGGATTTCATCTGGGTGCCTAAGCCCACTGTGGCAACGTTTTATCTATTGCCCAAAGTCCATAAGAACTTGCACCAGCCGCCGGGACGCCCCATCGTTTCAGGTATGGGTAGTCTGTGTGAGAAGGCATGCTCATATCTGGAATTCTTTTTACAACCCCTGGTACAGTCTCTTCCTTCTTATATAAGGGATTCCACTCACTTTATTACAAATATCAAGGAGATTGTTCTCCCTGAGGACACTCTGATTGTTACTTGTGATGTGGAATCCCTTTATTCTAATATTTCTCATCAAGACTGTCTCAAGGCGGTGGGTTACTTTCTACATCAAAAGGAATTCACAGATAGGTTCCATGATTCTTTTCTTATTGACCTCCTACAGTTTGTGCTCTCACACAACTACTTCACCTTTGATGGGGCTTTCTTTCGACAAGTGTCTGGCGTGGCAATGGGTGCTCGCTGTGCACCGTCGGTGGCTAATCTTTTTCTAGGGTGGTGGGAGGATACGATTGTATATCCATCTGACTTTTTCACCTCTCATGTCCTTGGATGGTTTAGATTCATAGATGATATTATGTTTCTTTGGAGGGGCTCTGAATTGGATTGCAGAAGCTTTATTGCTTTTTTGAATAACAACTCCATGAATATTTTCCTGACCTCTTGTATCTCCATCACAGGCGGTATTTTCCTGGACTTGTCCCTTTCTGTAGTGGACCAACATCTACATACCAACCTTTACCGTAAGCCCACTGCAACAAATGGGCTTCTGCAGTTTTCCAGTTTTCATCCTAAACACCTTAAACTTGGAATACCTGTCGGTCAGTACCTGAGGGTCAGGAGAAATTGCACGAATGATGGCGATTTCCGGACACAGGCAGAAGACCTTACAACACGGTTTACACAAAGGGGATACCCTAAAAAACCTTTATCCAGAGCACTGAAGCGAGCTAGTCTGCAGACCCAAGACTCCTTATTGACACGCAATTTGAGACCTGAGGATCATCAGATTCGACTGACCACCAATTTTCACAACCAGTGGGAGGGATTTGGCAGGATAATATCAGGCCATTGGAGGATCTTAAAAATTGATCCAAGGATCTCCGATTTGATCGGAGATAAACCTCTAATTACAGCCAAAAGGGCGCCAAGTCTCAGTGACAAATTGGTGAGTATCCATTTCGTTAGGCCGACACATCGGTTGGGACATGGCTCTATTGGCACTGGCTCCTACCCCTGTGGGGATTGCAATATTTGCCCTTTTATGCGGCCTGTACGGGATAGTTTCGTACACCCCACGGTGGGCAGCCAGCATAAATTGAAAGGGTTTATTAATTGCAAGACCTCCCATGTCATTTATGCAATCATTTGTCCTTGCAACAGGCTTTATGTAGGAGAGACCACCCAGGAACTCAGAAAAAGAATACAGAAGCATGTGTCTACTATCAATCTGGCGGCTGGCGACCAACGGAAGGGTAAGAAACTCACCTCAGTGGCATCCCACTTTTTGCTAATCATGGGGGTAACCCCAGGGGCCTGCGGGGTAGTGGGCTTGGAACGTCTCAAGCCCAATATTAGGGGTGGGGACCTCACCAAGCGGCTTCTACAAGTGGAATCCCGCTGGATTTGGTGCCTTAACTCAGTTTCCCCGGCAGGCCTCAATGAGGAGTTGCTTTTTACTGGGTTCCTTGGGTGATTTTGGGACCTCCTTCCTTCATCCTCTTGGTCATTCCTTTACTGTTCGGTTGCTGTTTTTTCTTTTTTTTTTTCTCATTTAATCCATCGTTTTTTTTCAGCTGTTCGGTTTTTATCCTTACCCTTTCTGAGCTTCCTGGTTTCTCATATGAGAAGAAGAAAGGAAGAACTCCGTGTCCACGGTTCCTTCTGGCCCCGTTTGAACATATGGAAGTATTGCTCGCTGGTGGACCCCATCTCCTCTGGATTATTATTTTTGCCATCTCTGATATTTTTCTGGACTTTTAATTGGACTTTTTTCTGCAATACAGGGATCTGTTCTGGCCCTCTTGATTACTGTATCATGCAAGAGCTCGTATATACTCATATATACTTCATGCCCCTTTGAGCTGTATTTGGTGTTAATTGTTTTACCTTTACATCAGATGTATGTCTGTAATGTTTCATATCAACATCTATACTTCTATTGCTGGGCACTCCTAATTATTGGTGGGTCCCTGTTCTTCATTTTGGGTACCACCCTGTCTGTGGACCTTCCCAGGGGAGGGTAGGGACCTTTTTGCCATTTTCATCACTTCATCCATAACTATTGCATGAACCTTTTTCCTCTTGTATTAAGATCATTGATGTCTTAACATACTGTTGCCTCTCCATTGTCAATCAATGTTGATGTTTTTATTTACCATCCACCCTGATGCTCAAGGATAGCATTTCAGATTGCTGTAATATCATCTCAGTGTTTATAACATCTATGCCCCATTTTTGATGCATACCTATAAGTGTCCTATTTATATACGAGGGCACTAATGGGATATGGCTTTGTTGTAGCCATCCAAATAAGTAATACTCTACGCCTATGACAACAATAATTGCGCTCTGTTACATTGATGTATCCCCAGCAATTCATTAATGTCCACACACTTTATGTGAATGCTTAATTGCGCTGTGTTTACTTTCGGACGCCTGCGTAGTATGATATTCCACCTTCCTGCATGGTGGCCTCCGCGCATGCGCACATATGTTCGATATCCCTGTTTATATGAATGTTTGCGCTGTATATATTTTCGGACGCCTGCGTAGTATGATATTCCACCTTCCTGCATGGTGGCCTCCGCGCATGCGCATATACGTCCGATATCCCTGCTTCACTGGGGGAAACCTTTTACAGTTGCGCCTTTTACTTGCCGGTACTCGCGCATGCGCAGTTGCGCTTCTGGTTTCTGCGCTCTGGGGAAACCCTTTATGGATGCACACTAGCCTATTTCCTGGTCTCCTCGATTTCCGGACGCTGAAAGCATACGGTTTTGAACTACTGCCACACCGGTACTTAATGTATATTGATTTGTTTGTGTATTTATATGTGCTGTTTTTTCCACCTCACTACCCTCCCCTGATGAAGCTCCTTTGAGCGACACGCGTCGGGTCGGTGTCTACTCTTTGACACTCACACATGGTTCCCTGACTTGGGTGGTATCTCCCTGGACCCTCTGGGTGATTTATCCCTTATTGGTATCGTGCCTGCAATATTCTTTCTCTAGGTTACCTAGATTTACCTTTCTGGGTTCCTTGCAGGCTTATTATTTTTGCTGTTAGCAGTGCTTATTCTTTTCCTTGTACTGTTGTATTTGCATTGGTATATTAGTATTCTATTACTGGAGCCACTATTATTGTTGGCTCTATTTAGACTGACAATTTAGGTTTTCATACTGACATACATTGTCTTAGTCAGTTTCTATGTTTGGTTCCTGCATTGATATACCTGCATTGCGATATATACTGCATCAGCACCTTATTTGTGGTCCATGGGACGAGTGTCTTACTGTTTTTACATGTTTTTATGGTGTTTGCACTGTATTTTCCTCCAATAAATTTATGTGATATTTTGTATATTTACCTAGTGAGTTGAGTGCTTCTTGCCTACTTCTTTCTCTCCTCCACATATTTAGTTTGGTAGGCTTGCACCCTCACTTATTGTAACTCTGTATTTTTGACATCATAGCTGTGCAGCTCTGCCTCTTGTTTAGTACCCTGTTTATTGACCTCGGTCATTTCTAGGGCTGGCACGCTTGTTTATTATAGCAGTTGTTTTATTTTCTTATTGTGTTATCATTTTCTGGTTTTGGCGGTAGTTCACTGTGTGCTTTCTGCATGATATGGCTTCATCTTGGGATGCCCGAGAAGCCTCCTGGCAGAATGAATCGGCTAGCATCTTTGATAATGTGCAAACAGCTGGAGCTGCGGATGATGATTTTACTGGGCTGACTAAGGAGATCACCTCTGCACAAAAATTGGGCATTAGACTGTGGTGGAATATTAGGAGCTTGGAAGAATACTCTAGGACTGGGATTGTTCCCCGTGGCCTTAGGGTTCAGATATTTCCGGCATGGGAAGCACAGGGTGAATTTAAGGCGACCTGGGAGAAAGGCTTATTGCAATGCTCTAAAATTCTCATTTCTATGTTAATCGAACATGATAAAACTCTGTTTGCCAGTACCAAGGCCAATATCAGGTTGCTTGAGTCTAAACTTTCTGGATTTGATGCCGACAATCTTGTCCGTCCATTTCAGGAACGCTTAGGGATAGATTTGGATAAATATGAACGCAATATCATTGAGGGCAAAAAGAAGAAATTTGCTAGAGATAGGAATGATTTTTCGAGTCAGACGATGTTCAGGTGGAGACACAGGGGGAATACGAGGACTCCCATGTCTGGAGGTGGCCCCTCCAATACTCGGAATGGAGATAGCACTAGTGATAGTGATTTTTTAACGTCCGAAAACAGCGACGGCGATACCGCACCAGGAGGGGTCAGAAGAAACCCAAAAAGACCAGGAATGGGTTACAGGAATGCGGTCTGGAGGGATGCCAACAAGGGGCCGTCTCGACGCAAATGAGTGTTTCCCCCTCACCAGATGCAACATTGGACTTGACAACAACTACATCATCCAGCACCCTGGGGACTCTACAGGTAATTAATCTTTCTGATCATGTCCTTACCACCGAACAACAGAGTGTCTTGGAAAGGGGACTTACTTTCTCTCCTACCAATACTGTGGATAAGTTTACACTCATTAAGGATGTGTATTTATTTTGTAGGAGACTCCTCTTTCGTGCCATTCATAGGAGACCCGCCATGTTTGATTCCCTCAATGACACTGATCGACAGGTGTTCCAGGACCTTCTTGATTTATTAAATGAATCTGAATCTACTGCAGGTAGGCCTATGTGTCCGCTCAGGAATAAGTCGGTTGCCGCACCCCCCCTCTCTATGATTCCATCTGTCAACCTCTTTTTTGAATTAACTAAGGCAGACATCATGCGACTCCCTGATAGACCTTGTTTTGGTGATAACTTGAGTATAGGAGAAAAACGGGCTATCAGGGAACTGAGAGATAATAAAACCTTTGTGATCAAAGAGGCTGACAAAGGGGGGAATGTTGTGCTTTGGCCCATCGATATGTACATTAGTGAGGCTAAACGACAACTCCTGAACACACATTTTTACTCTAGGCTGCCTTCGGATCCTACTTCCATCTTTTTGAGCAAAATGGATCGTCTACTTGGATCCGCCCTGGACTTGAATATTATAACCAAAAAGGAGAAGGATTTCATCTGGGTGCCTAAGCCCACTGTGGCAACGTTTTATCTATTGCCCAAAGTCCATAAGAACTTGCACCAGCCGCCGGGACGCCCCATCGTTTCAGGTATGGGTAGTCTGTGTGAGAAGGCATGCTCATATCTGGAATTCTTTTTACAACCCCTGGTACAGTCTCTTCCTTCTTATATAAGGGATTCCACTCACTTTATTACAAATATCAAGGAGATTGTTCTCCCTGAGGACACTCTGATTGTTACTTGTGATGTGGAATCCCTTTATTCTAATATTTCTCATCAAGACTGTCTCAAGGCGGTGGGTTACTTTCTACATCAAAAGGAATTCACAGATAGGTTCCATGATTCTTTTCTTATTGACCTCCTACAGTTTGTGCTCTCACACAACTACTTCACCTTTGATGGGGCTTTCTTTCGACAAGTGTCTGGCGTGGCAATGGGTGCTCGCTGTGCACCGTCGGTGGCTAATCTTTTTCTAGGGTGGTGGGAGGATACGATTGTATATCCATCTGACTTTTTCACCTCTCATGTCCTTGGATGGTTTAGATTCATAGATGATATTATGTTTCTTTGGAGGGGCTCTGAATTGGATTGCAGAAGCTTTATTGCTTTTTTGAATAACAACTCCATGAATATTTTCCTGACCTCTTGTATCTCCATCACAGGCGGTATTTTCCTGGACTTGTCCCTTTCTGTAGTGGACCAACATCTACATACCAACCTTTACCGTAAGCCCACTGCAACAAATGGGCTTCTGCAGTTTTCCAGTTTTCATCCTAAACACCTTAAACTTGGAATACCTGTCGGTCAGTACCTGAGGGTCAGGAGAAATTGCACGAATGATGGCGATTTCCGGACACAGGCAGAAGACCTTACAACACGGTTTACACAAAGGGGATACCCTAAAAAACCTTTATCCAGAGCACTGAAGCGAGCTAGTCTGCAGACCCAAGACTCCTTATTGACACGCAATTTGAGACCTGAGGATCATCAGATTCGACTGACCACCAATTTTCACAACCAGTGGGAGGGATTTGGCAGGATAATATCAGGCCATTGGAGGATCTTAAAAATTGATCCAAGGATCTCCGATTTGATCGGAGATAAACCTCTAATTACAGCCAAAAGGGCGCCAAGTCTCAGTGACAAATTGGTGAGTATCCATTTCGTTAGGCCGACACATCGGTTGGGACATGGCTCTATTGGCACTGGCTCCTACCCCTGTGGGGATTGCAATATTTGCCCTTTTATGCGGCCTGTACGGGATAGTTTCGTACACCCCACGGTGGGCAGCCAGCATAAATTGAAAGGGTTTATTAATTGCAAGACCTCCCATGTCATTTATGCAATCATTTGTCCTTGCAACAGGCTTTATGTAGGAGAGACCACCCAGGAACTCAGAAAAAGAATACAGAAGCATGTGTCTACTATCAATCTGGCGGCTGGCGACCAACGGAAGGGTAAGAAACTCACCTCAGTGGCATCCCACTTTTTGGCTAATCATGGGGGTAACCCCAGGGGCCTGCGGGTAGTGGGCTTGGAACGTCTCAAGCCCAATATTAGGGGTGGGGACCTCACCAAGCGGCTTCTACAAGTGGAATCCCGCTGGATTTGGTGCCTTAACTCAGTTTCCCCGGCAGGCCTCAATGAGGAGTTGCTTTTTACTGGGTTCCTTGGGTGATTTTGGGACCTCCTTCCTTCATCCTCTTGGTCATTCCTTTACTGTTCGGTTGCTGTTTTTCTTTTTTTTTTCTCATTTAATCCATCGTTTTTTTCAGCTGTTCGGTTTTTATCCTTACCCTTTCTGAGCTTCCTGGTTTCTCATATGAGAAGAAGAAAGGAAGAACTCCGTGTCCACGGTTCCTTCTGGCCCCGTTTGAACATATGGAAGTATTGCTCGCTGGTGGACCCCATCTCCTCTGGATTATTATTTTTGCCATCTCTGATATTTTTCTGGACTTTTAATTGGACTTTTTTCTGCAATACAGGGATCTGTTCTGGCCCTCTTGATTACTGTATCATGCAAGAGCTCGTATATACTCATATATACTTCATGCCCCTTTGAGCTGTATTTGGTGTTAATTGTTTTACCTTTACATCAGATGTATGTCTGTAATGTTTCATATCAACATCTATACTTCTATTGCTGGGCACTCCTAATTATTGGTGGGTCCCTGTTCTTCATTTTGGGTACCACCCTGTCTGTGGACCTTCCCAGGGGAGGGTAGGGACCTTTTTGCCATTTTCATCACTTCATCCATAACTATTGCATGAACCTTTTTCCTCTTGTATTAAGATCATTGATGTCTTAACATACTGTTGCCTCTCCATTGTCAATCAATGTTGATGTTTTTATTTACCATCCACCCTGATGCTCAAGGATAGCATTTCAGATTGCTGTAATATCATCTCAGTGTTTATAACATCTATGCCCCATTTTTGATGCATACCTATAAGTGTCCTATTTATATACGAGGGCACTAATGGGATATGGCTTTGTTGTAGCCATCCAAATAAGTAATACTCTACGCCTATGACAACAATAATTGCGCTCTGTTACATTGATGTATCCCCAGCAATTCATTAATGTCCACACACTTTATGTGAATGCTTAATTGCGCTGTGTTTACTTTCGGACGCCTGCGTAGTATGATATTCCACCTTCCTGCATGGTGGCCTCCGCGCATGCGCACATATGTTCGATATCCCTGTTTATATGAATGTTTGCGCTGTATATATTTTCGGACGCCTGCGTAGTATGATATTCCACCTTCCTGCATGGTGGCCTCCGCGCATGCGCATATACGTCCGATATCCCTGCTTCACTGGGGGAAACCTTTTACAGTTGCGCCTTTTACTTGCCGGTACTCGCGCATGCGCAGTTGCGCTTCTGGTTTCTGCGCTCTGGGGAAACCCTTTATGGATGCACACTAGCCTATTTCCTGGTCTCCTCGATTTCCGGACGCTGAAAGCATACGGTTTTGAACTACTGCCACACCGGTACTTAATGTATATTGATTTGTTTGTGTATTTATATGTGCTGTTTTTTCCACCTCACTACCCTCCCCTGATGAAGCTCCTTTGAGCGACACGCGTCGGGTCGGTGTCTACTCTTTGACACTCACACATGGTTCCCTGACTTGGGTGGTATCTCCCTGGACCCTCTGGGTGATTTATCCCTTATTGGTATCGTGCCTGCAATATTCTTTCTCTAGGTTACCTAGATTTACCTTTCTGGGTTCCTTGCAGGCTTATTATTTTTGCTGTTAGCAGTGCTTATTCTTTTCCTTGTACTGTTGTATTTGCATTGGTATATTAGTATTCTATTACTGGAGCCACTATTATTGTTGGCTCTATTTAGACTGACAATTTAGGTTTTCATACTGACATACATTGTCTTAGTCAGTTTCTATGTTTGGTTCCTGCATTGATATACCTGCATTGCGATATATACTGCATCAGCACCTTATTTGTGGTCCATGGGACGAGTGTCTTACTGTTTTTACATGTTTTTATGGTGTTTGCACTGTATTTTCCTCCAATAAATTTATGTGATATTTTGTATATTTACCTAGTGAGTTGAGTGCTTCTTGCCTACTTCTTTCTCTCCTCCACATATTTAGTTTGGTAGGCTTGCACCCTCACTTATTGTAACTCTGTATTTTTGACATCATAGCTGTGCAGCTCTGCCTCTTGTTTAGTACCCTGTTTATTGACCTCGGTCATTTCTAGGGCTGGCACGCTTGTTTATTATAGCAGTTGTTTTATTTTCTTATTGTGTTATCATTTTCTGGTTTTGGCGGTAGTTCACTGTGTGCTTTCTGCATGATATGGCTTCATCTTGGGATGCCCGAGAAGCCTCCTGGCAGAATGAATCGGCTAGCATCTTTGATAATGTGCAAACAGCTGGAGCTGCGGATGATGATTTTACTGGGCTGACTAAGGAGATCACCTCTGCACAAAAATTGGGCATTAGACTGTGGTGGAATATTAGGAGCTTGGAAGAATACTCTAGGACTGGGATTGTTCCCCGTGGCCTTAGGGTTCAGATATTTCCGGCATGGGAAGCACAGGGTGAATTTAAGGCGACCTGGGAGAAAGGCTTATTGCAATGCTCTAAAATTCTCATTTCTATGTTAATCGAACATGATAAAACTCTGTTTGCCAGTACCAAGGCCAATATCAGGTTGCTTGAGTCTAAACTTTCTGGATTTGATGCCGACAATCTTGTCCGTCCATTTCAGGAACGCTTAGGGATAGATTTGGATAAATATGAACGCAATATCATTGAGGGCAAAAAGAAGAAATTTGCTAGAGATAGGAATGATTTTTCGAGTCAGACGATGTTCAGGTGGAGACACAGGGGGAATACGAGGACTCCCATGTCTGGAGGTGGCCCCTCCAATACTCGGAATGGAGATAGCACTAGTGATAGTGATTTTTTAACGTCCGAAAACAGCGACGGCGATACCGCACCAGGAGGGGTCAGAAGAAACCCAAAAAGACCAGGAATGGGTTACAGGAATGCGGTCTGGAGGGATGCCAACAAGGGGCCGTCTCGACGCAAATGAGTGTTTCCCCCTCACCAGATGCAACATTGGACTTGACAACAACTACATCATCCAGCACCCTGGGGACTCTACAGGTAATTAATCTTTCTGATCATGTCCTTACCACCGAACAACAGAGTGTCTTGGAAAGGGGACTTACTTTCTCTCCTACCAATACTGTGGATAAGTTTACACTCATTAAGGATGTGTATTTATTTTGTAGGAGACTCCTCTTTCGTGCCATTCATAGGAGACCCGCCATGTTTGATTCCCTCAATGACACTGATCGACAGGTGTTCCAGGACCTTCTTGATTTATTAAATGAATCTGAATCTACTGCAGGTAGGCCTATGTGTCCGCTCAGGAATAAGTCGGTTGCCGCACCCCCCCTCTCTATGATTCCATCTGTCAACCTCTTTTTTGAATTAACTAAGGCAGACATCATGCGACTCCCTGATAGACCTTGTTTTGGTGATAACTTGAGTATAGGAGAAAAACGGGCTATCAGGGAACTGAGAGATAATAAAACCTTTGTGATCAAAGAGGCTGACAAAGGGGGGAATGTTGTGCTTTGGCCCATCGATATGTACATTAGTGAGGCTAAACGACAACTCCTGAACACACATTTTTACTCTAGGCTGCCTTCGGATCCTACTTCCATCTTTTTGAGCAAAATGGATCGTCTACTTGGATCCGCCCTGGACTTGAATATTATAACCAAAAAGGAGAAGGATTTCATCTGGGTGCCTAAGCCCACTGTGGCAACGTTTTATCTATTGCCCAAAGTCCATAAGAACTTGCACCAGCCGCCGGGACGCCCCATCGTTTCAGGTATGGGTAGTCTGTGTGAGAAGGCATGCTCATATCTGGAATTCTTTTTACAACCCCTGGTACAGTCTCTTCCTTCTTATATAAGGGATTCCACTCACTTTATTACAAATATCAAGGAGATTGTTCTCCCTGAGGACACTCTGATTGTTACTTGTGATGTGGAATCCCTTTATTCTAATATTTCTCATCAAGACTGTCTCAAGGCGGTGGGTTACTTTCTACATCAAAAGGAATTCACAGATAGGTTCCATGATTCTTTTCTTATTGACCTCCTACAGTTTGTGCTCTCACACAACTACTTCACCTTTGATGGGGCTTTCTTTCGACAAGTGTCTGGCGTGGCAATGGGTGCTCGCTGTGCACCGTCGGTGGCTAATCTTTTTCTAGGGTGGTGGGAGGATACGATTGTATATCCATCTGACTTTTTCACCTCTCATGTCCTTGGATGGTTTAGATTCATAGATGATATTATGTTTCTTTGGAGGGGCTCTGAATTGGATTGCAGAAGCTTTATTGCTTTTTTGAATAACAACTCCATGAATATTTTCCTGACCTCTTGTATCTCCATCACAGGCGGTATTTTCCTGGACTTGTCCCTTTCTGTAGTGGACCAACATCTACATACCAACCTTTACCGTAAGCCCACTGCAACAAATGGGCTTCTGCAGTTTTCCAGTTTTCATCCTAAACACCTTAAACTTGGAATACCTGTCGGTCAGTACCTGAGGGTCAGGAGAAATTGCACGAATGATGGCGATTTCCGGACACAGGCAGAAGACCTTACAACACGGTTTACACAAAGGGGATACCCTAAAAAACCTTTATCCAGAGCACTGAAGCGAGCTAGTCTGCAGACCCAAGACTCCTTATTGACACGCAATTTGAGACCTGAGGATCATCAGATTCGACTGACCACCAATTTTCACAACCAGTGGGAGGGATTTGGCAGGATAATATCAGGCCATTGGAGGATCTTAAAAATTGATCCAAGGATCTCCGATTTGATCGGAGATAAACCTCTAATTACAGCCAAAAGGGCGCCAAGTCTCAGTGACAAATTGGTGAGTATCCATTTCGTTAGGCCGACACATCGGTTGGGACATGGCTCTATTGGCACTGGCTCCTACCCCTGTGGGGATTGCAATATTTGCCCTTTTATGCGGCCTGTACGGGATAGTTTCGTACACCCCACGGTGGGCAGCCAGCATAAATTGAAAGGGTTTATTAATTGCAAGACCTCCCATGTCATTTATGCAATCATTTGTCCTTGCAACAGGCTTTATGTAGGAGAGACCACCCAGGAACTCAGAAAAAGAATACAGAAGCATGTGTCTACTATCAATCTGGCGGCTGGCGACCAACGGAAGGGTAAGAAACTCACCTCAGTGGCATCCCACTTTTTGGCTAATCATGGGGGTAACCCCAGGGGCCTGCGGGTAGTGGGCTTGGAACGTCTCAAGCCCAATATTAGGGGTGGGGACCTCACCAAGCGGCTTCTACAAGTGGAATCCCGCTGGATTTGGTGCCTTAACTCAGTTTCCCCGGCAGGCCTCAATGAGGAGTTGCTTTTTACTGGGTTCCTTGGGTGATTTTGGGACCTCCTTCCTTCATCCTCTTGGTCATTCCTTTACTGTTCGGTTGCTGTTTTTCTTTTTTTTTTCTCATTTAATCCATCGTTTTTTTCAGCTGTTCGGTTTTTATCCTTACCCTTTCTGAGCTTCCTGGTTTCTCATATGAGAAGAAGAAAGGAAGAACTCCGTGTCCACGGTTCCTTCTGGCCCCGTTTGAACATATGGAAGTATTGCTCGCTGGTGGACCCCATCTCCTCTGGATTATTATTTTTGCCATCTCTGATATTTTTCTGGACTTTTAATTGGACTTTTTTCTGCAATACAGGGATCTGTTCTGGCCCTCTTGATTACTGTATCATGCAAGAGCTCGTATATACTCATATATACTTCATGCCCCTTTGAGCTGTATTTGGTGTTAATTGTTTTACCTTTACATCAGATGTATGTCTGTAATGTTTCATATCAACATCTATACTTCTATTGCTGGGCACTCCTAATTATTGGTGGGTCCCTGTTCTTCATTTTGGGTACCACCCTGTCTGTGGACCTTCCCAGGGGAGGGTAGGGACCTTTTTGCCATTTTCATCACTTCATCCATAACTATTGCATGAACCTTTTTCCTCTTGTATTAAGATCATTGATGTCTTAACATACTGTTGCCTCTCCATTGTCAATCAATGTTGATGTTTTTATTTACCATCCACCCTGATGCTCAAGGATAGCATTTCAGATTGCTGTAATATCATCTCAGTGTTTATAACATCTATGCCCCATTTTTGATGCATACCTATAAGTGTCCTATTTATATACGAGGGCACTAATGGGATATGGCTTTGTTGTAGCCATCCAAATAAGTAATACTCTACGCCTATGACAACAATAATTGCGCTCTGTTACATTGATGTATCCCCAGCAATTCATTAATGTCCACACACTTTATGTGAATGCTTAATTGCGCTGTGTTTACTTTCGGACGCCTGCGTAGTATGATATTCCACCTTCCTGCATGGTGGCCTCCGCGCATGCGCACATATGTTCGATATCCCTGTTTATATGAATGTTTGCGCTGTATATATTTTCGGACGCCTGCGTAGTATGATATTCCACCTTCCTGCATGGTGGCCTCCGCGCATGCGCATATACGTCCGATATCCCTGCTTCACTGGGGGAAACCTTTTACAGTTGCGCCTTTTACTTGCCGGTACTCGCGCATGCGCAGTTGCGCTTCTGGTTTCTGCGCTCTGGGGAAACCCTTTATGGATGCACACTAGCCTATTTCCTGGTCTCCTCGATTTCCGGACGCTGAAAGCATACGGTTTTGAACTACTGCCACACCGGTACTTAATGTATATTGATTTGTTTGTGTATTTATATGTGCTGTTTTTTCCACCTCACTACCCTCCCCTGATGAAGCTCCTTTGAGCGACACGCGTCGGGTCGGTGTCTACTCTTTGACACTCACACATGGTTCCCTGACTTGGGTGGTATCTCCCTGGACCCTCTGGGTGATTTATCCCTTATTGGTATCGTGCCTGCAATATTCTTTCTCTAGGTTACCTAGATTTACCTTTCTGGGTTCCTTGCAGGCTTATTATTTTTGCTGTTAGCAGTGCTTATTCTTTTCCTTGTACTGTTGTATTTGCATTGGTATATTAGTATTCTATTACTGGAGCCACTATTATTGTTGGCTCTATTTAGACTGACAATTTAGGTTTTCATACTGACATACATTGTCTTAGTCAGTTTCTATGTTTGGTTCCTGCATTGATATACCTGCATTGCGATATATACTGCATCAGCACCTTATTTGTGGTCCATGGGACGAGTGTCTTACTGTTTTTACATGTTTTTATGGTGTTTGCACTGTATTTTCCTCCAATAAATTTATGTGATATTTTGTATATTTACCTAGTGAGTTGAGTGCTTCTTGCCTACTTCTTTCTCTCCTCCACATATTTAGTTTGGTAGGCTTGCACCCTCACTTATTGTAACTCTGTATTTTTGACATCATAGCTGTGCAGCTCTGCCTCTTGTTTAGTACCCTGTTTATTGACCTCGGTCATTTCTAGGGCTGGCACGCTTGTTTATTATAGCAGTTGTTTTATTTTCTTATTGTGTTATCATTTTCTGGTTTTGGCGGTAGTTCACTGTGTGCTTTCTGCATGATATGGCTTCATCTTGGGATGCCCGAGAAGCCTCCTGGCAGAATGAATCGGCTAGCATCTTTGATAATGTGCAAACAGCTGGAGCTGCGGATGATGATTTTACTGGGCTGACTAAGGAGATCACCTCTGCACAAAAATTGGGCATTAGACTGTGGTGGAATATTAGGAGCTTGGAAGAATACTCTAGGACTGGGATTGTTCCCCGTGGCCTTAGGGTTCAGATATTTCCGGCATGGGAAGCACAGGGTGAATTTAAGGCGACCTGGGAGAAAGGCTTATTGCAATGCTCTAAAATTCTCATTTCTATGTTAATCGAACATGATAAAACTCTGTTTGCCAGTACCAAGGCCAATATCAGGTTGCTTGAGTCTAAACTTTCTGGATTTGATGCCGACAATCTTGTCCGTCCATTTCAGGAACGCTTAGGGATAGATTTGGATAAATATGAACGCAATATCATTGAGGGCAAAAAGAAGAAATTTGCTAGAGATAGGAATGATTTTTCGAGTCAGACGATGTTCAGGTGGAGACACAGGGGGAATACGAGGACTCCCATGTCTGGAGGTGGCCCCTCCAATACTCGGAATGGAGATAGCACTAGTGATAGTGATTTTTTAACGTCCGAAAACAGCGACGGCGATACCGCACCAGGAGGGGTCAGAAGAAACCCAAAAAGACCAGGAATGGGTTACAGGAATGCGGTCTGGAGGGATGCCAACAAGGGGCCGTCTCGACGCAAATGAGTGTTTCCCCCTCACCAGATGCAACATTGGACTTGACAACAACTACATCATCCAGCACCCTGGGGACTCTACAGGTAATTAATCTTTCTGATCATGTCCTTACCACCGAACAACAGAGTGTCTTGGAAAGGGGACTTACTTTCTCTCCTACCAATACTGTGGATAAGTTTACACTCATTAAGGATGTGTATTTATTTTGTAGGAGACTCCTCTTTCGTGCCATTCATAGGAGACCCGCCATGTTTGATTCCCTCAATGACACTGATCGACAGGTGTTCCAGGACCTTCTTGATTTATTAAATGAATCTGAATCTACTGCAGGTAGGCCTATGTGTCCGCTCAGGAATAAGTCGGTTGCCGCACCCCCCCTCTCTATGATTCCATCTGTCAACCTCTTTTTTGAATTAACTAAGGCAGACATCATGCGACTCCCTGATAGACCTTGTTTTGGTGATAACTTGAGTATAGGAGAAAAACGGGCTATCAGGGAACTGAGAGATAATAAAACCTTTGTGATCAAAGAGGCTGACAAAGGGGGGAATGTTGTGCTTTGGCCCATCGATATGTACATTAGTGAGGCTAAACGACAACTCCTGAACACACATTTTTACTCTAGGCTGCCTTCGGATCCTACTTCCATCTTTTTGAGCAAAATGGATCGTCTACTTGGATCCGCCCTGGACTTGAATATTATAACCAAAAAGGAGAAGGATTTCATCTGGGTGCCTAAGCCCACTGTGGCAACGTTTTATCTATTGCCCAAAGTCCATAAGAACTTGCACCAGCCGCCGGGACGCCCCATCGTTTCAGGTATGGGTAGTCTGTGTGAGAAGGCATGCTCATATCTGGAATTCTTTTTACAACCCCTGGTACAGTCTCTTCCTTCTTATATAAGGGATTCCACTCACTTTATTACAAATATCAAGGAGATTGTTCTCCCTGAGGACACTCTGATTGTTACTTGTGATGTGGAATCCCTTTATTCTAATATTTCTCATCAAGACTGTCTCAAGGCGGTGGGTTACTTTCTACATCAAAAGGAATTCACAGATAGGTTCCATGATTCTTTTCTTATTGACCTCCTACAGTTTGTGCTCTCACACAACTACTTCACCTTTGATGGGGCTTTCTTTCGACAAGTGTCTGGCGTGGCAATGGGTGCTCGCTGTGCACCGTCGGTGGCTAATCTTTTTCTAGGGTGGTGGGAGGATACGATTGTATATCCATCTGACTTTTTCACCTCTCATGTCCTTGGATGGTTTAGATTCATAGATGATATTATGTTTCTTTGGAGGGGCTCTGAATTGGATTGCAGAAGCTTTATTGCTTTTTTGAATAACAACTCCATGAATATTTTCCTGACCTCTTGTATCTCCATCACAGGCGGTATTTTCCTGGACTTGTCCCTTTCTGTAGTGGACCAACATCTACATACCAACCTTTACCGTAAGCCCACTGCAACAAATGGGCTTCTGCAGTTTTCCAGTTTTCATCCTAAACACCTTAAACTTGGAATACCTGTCGGTCAGTACCTGAGGGTCAGGAGAAATTGCACGAATGATGGCGATTTCCGGACACAGGCAGAAGACCTTACAACACGGTTTACACAAAGGGGATACCCTAAAAAACCTTTATCCAGAGCACTGAAGCGAGCTAGTCTGCAGACCCAAGACTCCTTATTGACACGCAATTTGAGACCTGAGGATCATCAGATTCGACTGACCACCAATTTTCACAACCAGTGGGAGGGATTTGGCAGGATAATATCAGGCCATTGGAGGATCTTAAAAATTGATCCAAGGATCTCCGATTTGATCGGAGATAAACCTCTAATTACAGCCAAAAGGGCGCCAAGTCTCAGTGACAAATTGGTGAGTATCCATTTCGTTAGGCCGACACATCGGTTGGGACATGGCTCTATTGGCACTGGCTCCTACCCCTGTGGGGATTGCAATATTTGCCCTTTTATGCGGCCTGTACGGGATAGTTTCGTACACCCCACGGTGGGCAGCCAGCATAAATTGAAAGGGTTTATTAATTGCAAGACCTCCCATGTCATTTATGCAATCATTTGTCCTTGCAACAGGCTTTATGTAGGAGAGACCACCCAGGAACTCAGAAAAAGAATACAGAAGCATGTGTCTACTATCAATCTGGCGGCTGGCGACCAACGGAAGGGTAAGAAACTCACCTCAGTGGCATCCCACTTTTTGGCTAATCATGGGGGTAACCCCAGGGGCCTGCGGGTAGTGGGCTTGGAACGTCTCAAGCCCAATATTAGGGGTGGGGACCTCACCAAGCGGCTTCTACAAGTGGAATCCCGCTGGATTTGGTGCCTTAACTCAGTTTCCCCGGCAGGCCTCAATGAGGAGTTGCTTTTTACTGGGTTCCTTGGGTGATTTTGGGACCTCCTTCCTTCATCCTCTTGGTCATTCCTTTACTGTTCGGTTGCTGTTTTTCTTTTTTTTTCTCATTTAATCCATCGTTTTTTTCAGCTGTTCGGTTTTTATCCTTACCCTTTCTGAGCTTCCTGGTTTCTCATATGAGAAGAAGAAAGGAAGAACTCCGTGTCCACGGATCCTTCTGGCCCCGTTTGAACATATGGAAGTATTGCTCGCTGGTGGACCCCATCTCCTCTGGATTATTATTTTTGCCATCTCTGATATTTTTCTGGACTTTTAATTGGACTTTTTTCTGCAATACAGGGATCTGTTCTGGCCCTCTTGATTACTGTATCATGCAACAGCTCGTATATACTCATATATACTTCATGCCCCTTTGAGCTGTATTTGGTGTTAATTGTTTTACCTTTACATCAGATGTATGTCTGTAATGTTTAATATCAACATCTATACTTCTATTGCTGGGCACTCCTAATTATTGGTGGGTCCCTGTTCTTCATTTTGGGTACCACCCTGTCTGTGGACCTTCCCAGGGGAGGGTAGGGACCTTTTTGCCATTTTCATCACTTCATCCATAACTATTGCATGAACCTTTTTCCTCTTGTATTAAGATCATTGATGTCTTAACATACTGTTGCCTCTCCATTGTCAATCAATGTTGATGTTTTTATTTACCATCCACCCTGATGCTCAAGGATAGCATTTCAGATTGCTGTAATATCATCTCAGTGTTTATAACATCTATGCCCCATTTTTGATGCATACCTATAAGTGTCCTATTTATATACGAGGGCACTAATGGGATATGGCTTTGTTGTAGCCATCCAAATAAGTAATACTCTACGCCTATGACAACAATAATTGCGCTCTGTTACATTGATGTATCCCCAGCAATTCATTAATGTCCACACACTTTATGTGAATGCTTAATTGCGCTGTGTTTACTTTCGGACGCCTGCGTAGTATGATATTCCACCTTCCTGCATGGTGGCCTCCGCGCATGCGCACATATGTTCGATATCCCTGTTTATATGAATGTTTGCGCTGTATATATTTTCGGACGCCTGCGTAGTATGATATTCCACCTTCCTGCATGGTGGCCTCCGCGCATGCGCATATACGTCCGATATCCCTGCTTCACTGGGGGAAACCTTTTACAGTTGCGCCTTTTACTTGCCGGTACTCGCGCATGCGCAGTTGCGCTTCTGGTTTCTGCGCTCTGGGGAAACCCTTTATGGATGCACACTAGCCTATTTCCTGGTCTCCTCGATTTCCGGACGCTGAAAGCATACGGTTTTGAACTACTGCCACACCAGTACTTAATGTATATTGATTTGTTTGTGTATTTATATGTGCTGTTTTTTCCACCTCACTACCCTCCCCTGATGAAGCTCCTTTGAGCGACACGCGTCGGGTCGGTGTCTACTCTTTGACACTCACACATGGTTCCCTGACTTGGGTGGTATCTCCCTGGACCCTCTGGGTGATTTATCCCTTATTGGTATCGTGCCTGCAATATTCTTTCTCTAGGTTACCTAGATTTACCTTTCTGGGTTCCTTGCAGGCTTATTATTTTTGCTGTTAGCAGTGCTTATTCTTTTCCTTGTACTGTTGTATTTGCATTGGTATATTAGTATTCTATTACTGGAGCCACTATTATTGTTGGCTCTATTTAGACTGACAATTTTGGTTTTCATACTGACATACATTGTCTTAGTCAGTTTCTATGTTTGGTTCCTGCATTGATATACCTGCATTGCGATATATACTGCATCAGCACCTTATTTGTGGTCCATGGGACGAGTGTCTTACTGTTTTTACATGTTTTTATAGTGTTTGCACTGTATTTTCCTCCAATAAATTTATGTGATATTTTGTATATTTACCTAGTGAGTTGAGTGCTTCTTGCCTACTTCTTTCTCTCCTCCACATATTTAGTTTGGTAGGCTTGCACCCTCACTTATTGTAACTCTGTATTTTTGACATCATAGCTGTGCAGCTCTGCCTCTTGTTTAGTACCCTGTTGCAAAATATAGCTAGAGTTCCAACAATAGCAGTGGAAAAGGTGGAATAAAAAACAATGGTACATTAGACTGCACCAAACGGAGCTTAGTACAATGAAGACTTATTCAAAGACAGGCAAAGAAAGCCACAATTTTCTGCAGAAATGCAAAAGGGAAAGCACCCAGATGAAGGAATCAAATAAGAGTCTCCATGTCCACATAGTGGTAATCCTCCCAGAAGGCAATAAGGGAGGAATCGGGCATACCAAATGAAAAAAGAGAACACAATACCAGAATAAAAGACAACCTGAGGGTAAGGAAGTACCCCTACACGTGTTTAGCATTTGCTTCTTTCCCTGGAAGACACATCCGGTCTCCCTCCCGGCTCCGTGTCATGTGATCGCTGACCTCACTAGTGCGGTCATGTGACGGATGATGCGCTCGGCAGGCGACTGGCTCACGGAGTGTGCATCATGGGGTGGGCGCGCCCAGGAATCCTGGTCGAGTGCATGCAGCTGGACTCAATCGCGGGGTCTTTAAAAGGAGCATTTACCACATCGTATGCAAGCCTCCTGATGAAACCAGAGCGATGAAACGCGCGTTGAGGTTTAGGTGGCAGCCTCCGACCACTGGGTGATTTACCTTATATACTGCAATATGGCCTCAGATAAATGTTGGTGATAGCCATTGGGCATTGAATCTTGACGGGGTTTTAAATGAACCCTGGTATATGTTAGACACATGTGTATTGAATGGTATCCATTTGTAGATAACATAGATATGACCCATGGTCACTAATTTATGGATAATAATATCTTATCCTACGGTTTAGGCATAAGATTAATAACAGCATATATTTATGGATACATTTAAACATGTGGTAGTTTACTATCTAATATAAATAATTCCCTTGTGATCATTAAAAAAACAATATTGCCTGTGTCCATGCAAATAATATGTTTACTGATCGGTCGGAGATTGTGTCCTCCTCTTTGGTGCGGTTATAACATGTTCCCCCATATCCATTAACGTGTTGTCAAATTGTAAAAATCACATGATATTGTTGCGCACTATGCTTATAATAAAATTTTCACTTTTGATATAAAAAACAAACTTCTATTGGATTCCTGTATGTTGATTGTAGGCTATTAGAGCAAAGGTGTGTATGTCTAAGCAATGTGAGATAGTGACCCAGCCTCAGTGCAGTGTGTGCTGTGTACACTCCACACACAATGTGGCATGGTGGGAGTTGTAGTTAGTGAATGGCCAGCATGTTCAGATCTGCTGGAGAGGGAACACTTACCACATATACAGTAAATTGTCTCAAGGTGGAAAGAAAACCTTTACACTGGATAATAAATACACATTACTGACTGAGGTGAAGGATAAACTGCAGGTTATCCGGGGAGCTGCAGCAGCCAGGAAACGTGAGAGGCCAGTGGGATGCAAATTTTTGTTTTTTTAACCCCTTTCATATACCTTATGACTCCAGCAAAATGTTGACCACTGGTTGCCAGTTGCTGGATTTGTGCAAATTAAATTCACAAAATCTCATATTTACTAGAATTCCTGAACTTTGGGAAATTCCAGACATATTGAATGAACTTAGAATGAACTCCCTTATGTTTATGAAACACGTGAAGCAGATGGCATGTCGCCTCTGTAACGGTAGATTCTAGGACTTTTGGTGACACTCGGAGATGTTCAACACCTTTAGGCCCCCTTCACATGCACGTGTAAAAAACGAACCGTTTTTACACGTACGTGTTAAAGGGGTGGTTTGGTCCCCGTGTGCCGTGTTTGTGGCACATTCGTGTTCTCCGTTTGTTATATGTAATAACACACGGAGAACGGAAAGCCCCGCCTTACCTGATTCTTCCGGAGCTGTCTGTGGTGCTGAATGACAGTGTCTGGCACAGGCCACGCCCCGCTGACGCTGCTTCCGACCCCCAGTGAAGAAGAAGCGTTGTTCAAATTCACTGGGGGACGGATGCCGGTGACAGCCGCGGCAGAGACTGCAGGGACGGTGGAGGTGAGTATGTGTTTTTTTATTTTTAACATGACACGTGTGTTTCTCCGGCACGTGTCACGTGGGCCCGCATCCACACTACATCCGTGTGGTACGTGTGCAGGCTGCGTGACACCCGTGCTGCCGGAGAAAAATGGACATGCATCCGTGTGGAGCACACGGGCACACATCTGCTCCACACGGAGGCACGGGCCAATGGCTGCACACGTGCGTGCACATAAACCCATTGATTTTAATGGGTATACATGTGCCCGTGCCTCCGGTACATGCGGGCACGGACCTAGCACGTACCTGAGGCACGTGTGTGTGAAGGGGGTCTTACACACATCAGGGAACAGAGCGACTTGTAGAGAGGAGGACAGCTGGAAAGTGCAGCAATCGATGGACACTTGTGACCATCAGCGGTACTCTCAGCCGATCCGCCATCACTGCTGGCCGCATTTTCTAAGCAACATTGGGTGAAAACGTGCCGCTTACTGAAACTGAACTCGTGTAAGTACAGTATAATGTCAGGATTTCTACTCTCTTCACTTGGATCCTTCACCGATATCAGAAAAAATCTGTTTCTACAAACACAATTCTCCATTTGGGTGAACTGGCTAACAAATCATCTTCATGCTGCACACTCAACAAAGCCACCCCGAGAAAAGAGGGAAGGAATCAATGGCAAACGTCTGCACCAGATCACCAGATTTGATAAAACCTTCAAATCCAACCCTGTGAACGGAGCAAACAGTTCATCGATCATGTTGGCCCCTGACCCATTGTCTAGAAAAACTATAGGAATTTCTATTAAATATTGAGATTCAATGTGGAGGATACATAGACCCAGGTTGGGATCCCCCAAACAACTTGGGTCTAGGAGCTTTCTGCCAGCCATCTTTTCCTGGGCACCAAGAGACAGGTTCTGATAAAGTGTCTCTTTTTTGTCACATACAAAACAAACTACACCGTGTGCAGAATTATTAGGCAAGTTGTATTTTAGAGGATTTTTTTCATTATTAATTAACAACTATGTTCTCAATCAACACAAAAGACTCATAAATATCAAAGCTTAATATTTTTGGCAGTTGGAGGGGTTTTTTAGATTTGACTATCTTAGGAGGAGATCTGTTTGTGCAGGTGACTATAAAGGCCCCGTCACACTAAGCAACATCGCTAGCAACATTGCTGGTAACGAACAACTTTTGTGACGTTGCTAGCGATGTTGCTGTGTGTGACATCCAGCAACAACCTGGCCCCTGCTGTGAGGTCGTTGGTTGTTGCTGAATGTCCTGGGCCATTTTTTAGTTGTTGATGTCCCGCTGTGAAGCACAGATCGCTGTGTGTGACAGCGAGACAGCAACAACTAAATGTGCAGGCAGCAGGAGCCGGCTTCTGCAGAGGCTGGTAACCAATGTAAACATCGGGTAACCAAGAAGCCCTGTCCTTGGTTACCCGATATTTACCTTTGATACCAGCCTCCTCCGCTCTCACTGTCAGTGCCGGCTCCTGCTCTGTGCACATGTAGCTGCAGCACACATCAGGCAATTAACCCGATGTGTGCTGTAACTAGGAAAGCAAGGAGCCAGCACTAAGCATTGTGCGCTGCTCCCTGCTCTGTGCACATTTAGCTGCAGCACACATCGGGTTAATTAACCTGATGTGTGCTGTAACTAGGAGACTGGGGGCTGGTCACTGGTTGCTGGTGAGCTCACCAGCAACTCGTGTAGCCACGCTCCAGCGATCCCTGCCAGGTCAGGTTGCTGGTGGGATCGCTGGAGCGTCGCAGTGTGACAGCTCACCAGCAACCTCCTAGCAACTTACCAGCGATCCCTATCGTTGTTGGGATCGCTGGTAAGTTGCTTAGTGTGACTGGACCTTTACTGTGCAGAATTATTAGGCAACTTAATAAAAACCAAATATATCCCCATCTCACTTGTTTATTTTCACCAGGTAAACCAATATAACTGCACAAAATGTAGAAAGAAACATTTCAGACATGCAAAAACAAAACTTAAAAAATGAGTGACCAGTATAGCCCCCTTTCTTTCTGATGACACTCAGCAGCCGGCCATCCATAGATTCTGTCATTGCTTGATCTGTTTACGATCCACATTGCGTGCAGCAGCCACCACAGCCTCCACACACCACAGCCTCCACACACCACAGCCTCCACACACCACAGCCTCCACACACCACAGCCTCCAGACACCACAACCTCCCAGACACTGTTCCCAGAGGTGGACTGTTTTCCCTCCCTGTAGATCTCACATTTTATGAGGGACCACAGGTTCTCTATGGGGTTCAGATCAGGTGAAAGAAGGGGGCCATGTCATTATTTTTTCATCTTTTAGACCTTTACTGGCCAGCCATGCTGTGGAGTAGTTGGATGCATGTGATGGAGCATTGTCCTGCATGAAAATCATGTTTTTCTTGAACGATACCGACTTCTTCCTGTACCACTGCTTGAAAAAGTTGTCTTCCAGGAACTGGCAGTAGGTCTGGGAGTTGAGCTTCACTCCATCCTCAACTCGAAAAGGTCCCACAAGTTGATCTTTGCTGATACCAGCCCACACCAGTGCCCACCTCCATCTTGCTGGCGTCTGAGTTGGAGTGGAGCTCTCTGCCCTTTACTGATCCAGCCTCTGGCCCATCCATCTGGCCCATCAAGAGCCACTCTCATTTCATCAGTCCATAAAACCTTTGAAAAATCAGTCTTCAGATATTTCTTGGCCCAGTCTTGAGGTTTTATCTCATGTGTCTTGGTCAGAGGTGGTGGTTTTCAGCCTTCCTTACCTTGGCCTGTCCCTGAGTATGGCACACCTTGTGCTTTTTGATACTCCAGTAACGTTGCAGCTCTGAAATATGGCCAAACTGGTGGCAAATGGCATCTTGGCAGCTTAACGCTTGATTTTCCTCAATTCATGGGCAGTTATTTTGTGTCTTTTTTGCCCAACACGCTTCTTGCAACCCTGTTGGCTATTTGGCGATCAAATCAAGAAAAAAAGAAAAATTTATCAGGGATAACAAGGACTATGAATCAAGTTGAGTTTTTTCTTGGAGTAAAAATAGATATTATTCTGATGGTTCTAATTTCAGGAGAAAATCTGCTAAAAAGAACTGTGCAAAGAAAAAAAACAAAGGACAGACTATTGGCCCACGGACTCTCATTCGAGAGCGTCCTAGGAATTTTTTAGTAAAAATACCGCTGAGCAGATGCCCTCTTTAGAAGGTGCATCAGGAGGGGTGGCAGGAAGAACAGGCAGATACCCCAGTGTGAACACAAGCAGGTGTCTTGGAGATAGGAGACGTAAATATTGGTACAGAAGATGAGAACAATGGAGTGGTAAATCTGACGCCTCATGTCATTGATGATTATATCCGTTCAGTGTTGTTAAAAGGACTGAATTTTTGCTTACCAGAGAGGTTTGATTTGGTTGATTTTCAGGTTGATTTGTACAAAGTGACCATAACTTGTGGGGAGTGTTTATCCCTAAATGCGAGGCGCCCAGTCACTGCACTGTGGATGACCTGCAGATCATATATCGGGCCACTGATGTTGCCATATTTGTCACAAGAGCATAATATATAAGATGGCCTTTATGCGGTTTGGATCTATTACTAAATCCACTGAATCTCCCCTGATGAACCCCTAAACAATATAGGGGGGAAATGCGTTGGGACTCTTCTCTGGATGGGACTCCTCCCTGGATGGGACTCTTCTCTGGAGGGGACTCTTCTCTGGATGGGACTTTTCCCTGGATGGGACTCTTCCCTTGATGGGACTCTTCTCTGGATGGGACTTTTCCCTGGATGGGACTCTTCCCTGGATGGGACTCTTCTGTGGATGGGACTCTTCCCTGGATGGGACTCTTCCTTGGATGGGACTTTTCCCTAGATGGGACTTTTCCCTGGATGGGATTTTTCCCTGGATGGGATTCTTCTCTGGATGGGACTCTTCCCTGGATGGGACTCTTCCCTGGATGGGACATTTCCCTGGATGGGATTCTTGCCTGGATGGGACTTTTCCCTGGATGGGATTTTTCCCTCGATGGGACTCTTCCCTGGATGGGATTCTTCTCTGGATGGGACTCTTCCCTGGATGGGACTTTTCCCTGGATGGGATTTTTCCCTGGATGGGATTCTTCCCTGGATGGGATTCTTCCCTGGATGGGACTTTTCCCTGGATGGGATTCTCCCCTGGATGGGACTTTTCCCTGGATGGGACTTTTCCCTGGATGGGACTTTTCCCTGGATGGGACTCTTCCCTGGATAGGACTTTTCCCTGGATGGGACTCTTCCCTGGATGGGACTCTTCCCTGGATGGGACTCTTCCCTGGATGGGACTTTTCCCTGGATGAGATTCTTCCCTGGATGGGACTTTTCCCTGGATGGGATTCTCCCCTGGATGGAACTTTTCCCTAGATGGGACTTTTCTCTGGATGGGACTCTTCCCTGGATGGGATTCTTCCCTGGATGGGACTCTTCCCTGGATGGGACTCTTCTCTGGATGACCCCAGCAGATAAGTTATCCTTTGCTGGAATTTGTATTTATCTACTTAGTCCTTCAGTTTTGGTGGTACTGATATTTGTGCTTTAACCATGCTTTTCTTTACTCGGCCTCTAGGATATAATTATTTTGGATAGCTGGGTAGCGGTCACCCTTTATTTTTATGGAAACCGCTGTAAATTTACAATACGCACTGAGACGATTTGACAATCTTTATTCCTTTTTTCGGTGGCGGGTGCCCTTCTTGGCAATTACAGCAATTGAGGGATAGAACAGGGACACCCAACGAGGAGCGGGGGGTACCCAAAACAGTATGGTGCACCTCCGCTGGTAGGTAGGTTAGACGGAGGTAACAGAAAGTACTGTGCTAGCCCATTTATACCACTGCCATCTAGAAAGTTGGCTACTATGCCTGTCGGCTAATATTGTCAAAAAATATCCCACAACCCACTCACTAGCTGGTTTTCCCTCTGTTGCACTCACCTCACATGACCTTGTCTGAACTGTAGTGGACATCTTTAAAGCCACATAGTTTTTTGATAAATATTTTTTAATTATTAATGTAATAAAAACTATTTTTAGGAGTTTTTTCTTTGATCCTTTATATATAATTCTCATTTCTGTGCCTTATTGGTCTGATTTGTACAAAGCAAATCGTAAGATGCATTTACGTAAACATTTTGGCAAGGGAGGAAAAAAGTAGTGGAAAAAGTAATGAATTACTGCCTGAAGGCGAAAGTCCCTACCCTAGAGGTCCCTTGGGTTAAACTTTTTAGGTACCAGTTCTGCTTTTGAAGCTGTGGAACGTGACTCAGCTTTCATCTTGGGTGTGAATACTGATTTGGCTCAGGATGTAGAATCAATGACTGAAAAAGAAGTAGGTAATCCCTTTCTTGGCGGGGTAAAATCTACCTTTTTTCCCGCCTGTAAATCCAGGGAATGGGATCGACTTATTCCAAGAACGGGTCATTACAGAAGTAGAAGCAGCGTTTTACCCTGAACTAATTCAACAACAGATCGGCTATCAAACGGATGAAAAAATTAGATGATGTGATAATTCGTAAAGTGGATAAAGGAGGGATGCTGTTGTGTTGACTAGAGAGTATTACCGCTGCGTAACTGAAGCCGATCGTCAGCTGAAAGACACCTCCACCTCTAGGCCTCTGGTTTCTGATCCCACTAATAAAATGAAGAATAAATTAAGCAGCTTTTTTAATAGGAGAGTGGTAGACGGGGTTTATCCAAGAAACAGGAAGAAAAGCTGCTTCCAGATTTTCCCAATAAACCCCATTGGTATTTTTTGCCTAAGATACATAAGTCCCTCTCACAACGACCTGGGCGGCCTATAGTCTCGGGGGTAGGGTCACTTACTAAATCCTTATCTAAATATGTGGATGTTGCGCCCTATTTTGCACAACATTCCATCATATGTAAAGGATACCAACGATTTCTTACAATCTTTGGAAGAAATTGATTGGCAGGATAGTTTTCATCTTACTTCAATAGATGTTGAATCTTTATATACAGTACGCGTATACCCCAGGACTTAGACATAGAGGCAGTCAGAGAAACTTTACATACAGTACGCGTATACCCCAGGACCTAGACATAGAGGCAGTCAGAGAAACTTTATATACAGTACGCGTATACCCCAGGACTTAGACATAGAGGCAGTCAGAGAAACTTTATATACAGTACGCGTATACCCCAGGACTTAGACATAGAGGCAGTCAGAGAAACTTTATATACAGTACGCGTATACCCCAGGACTTAGACATGGAGGCAGTCAGAGAAACTTTATATACAGTACGCGTATACCCCAGGACTTAGACATAGAGGCAGTCAGAGAAACTTTATATACAGTACGCGTATACCCCAGGACTTAGACATAGAGGCAGTCAGAGAAACTTTATATACAGTACGCGTATACCCCAGGACTTAGACATAGAGGCAGTCAGAGAAACTTTATATACAGTACGCGTATACCCCAGGACTTAGACATAGAGGCAGTCAGAGAAACGTTATATACAGTACGCGTATACCCCAGGACTTAGACATAGAGGCAGTCAGAGAAACTTTATATACAGTACGCGTATACCCCAGGACTTAGACATGGAGGCAGTCAGAGAAATTTTATATACAGTACGCGTATACCCCAGGACTTAGACATGGAGGCAGTCAGAGAAACTTTATATACAGTACGCGTATACCCCAGGACTTAGACATGGAGGCAGTCAGAGAAACTTTATATACAGTACGCGTATACCCCAGGACTTAGACATGGAGGCAGTCAGAGAAACTTTATATACAGTACGCGTATACCCCAGGACTTAGACATAGAGGCAGTCAGAGAAACTTTATATACAGTACGCGTATACCCCAGGACTTAGACATAGAGGCAGTCAGAGAAACTTTATATACAGTACGCGTATACCCCAGGACCTAGACATGGAGGCAGTCAGAGAAACTTTATATACAGTACGCGTATACCCCAGGACTTAGACATGGAGGCAGTCAGAGAAACCTTATCTACAGTACGCGTATACCCCAGGACTTAGACATGGAGGCAGTCAGAGAAATTTTATATACAGTACGCGTATACCCCAGGACTTAGACATGGAGGCAGTCAGAGAAACTTTATATACAGTACGCGTATACCCCAGGACTTAGACATGGAGGCAGTCAGAGAAACTTTATATACAGTACGCGTATACCCCAGGACTTAGACATGGAGGCAGTCAGAGAAACTTTATATACAGTACGCGTATACCCCAGGACTTAGACATGGAGGCAGTCAGAGAAACTTTATATACAGTACGCGTATACCCCAGGACCTAGACATAGAGGCAGTCAGAGAAATTTTATATACAGTACGCGTATACCCCAGGACTTAGACATGGAGGCAGTCAGAGAAACTTTATATACAGTACGCGTATACCCCAGGACCTAGACATAGAGGCAGTCAGAGAAACTTTATATACAGTACGCGTATACCCCAGGACTTAGACATGGAGGCAGTCAGAGAAACTTTATATACAGTACGCGTATACCCCAGGACTTAGACATGGAGGCAGTCAGAGAAACTTTATATACAGTACGCGTATACCCCAGGCCCTAGACATAGAGGCAGTCAGAGAAATTTTATATACAGTACGCGTATACCCCAGGACTTAGACATGGAGGCAGTCAGAGAAATTTTATATACAGTACGCGTATACCCCAGGACCTAGACATAGAGGCAGTCAGAGAAATTTTATATACAGTACGCGTATACCCCAGGACTTAGACATGGAGGCAGTCAGAGAAACTTTATATACAGTACGCGTATACCCGAGGACTTAGACATAGAGGCAGTCAGAGAAACTTTATATACAGTACGCGTATACCCCAGGACCTAGACATAGAGGCAGTCAGAGAAACTTTAATGCATTTAAATAAAGATGAGGTGTTCATTAACTTTATCTGCGAGGCCTTGGATGTAATCCTCAGAAATAATACCTTTAAATTTCTTGATAACTGGTTTCTCCAGCTCTATGGTACATTGATGGCCACTCTCGTGGCTTGTTCCCAACCAAACATTTTTTTTGGATGTTTTTGAAAATAAATACGCTTATAGTGTTAAGAATCCTTTTTTGAAAATTATAACGCAATTACTATGATTTCTTGACATTATTTTCATGGTTTGGGACAGTTCTGTGGCGCCCCTGAGGCTTCCGTCGCCACAGGAACATTGCACCCCATCCAGTGGTGTGATGTCCCATCGTGGGTAAGGAGGAGTAAAGGAGTAAACGCCGGTCCACAGGCAAATCTGCACTACACCCATTGTTAGGCACACACAGGGACTGGGGATAGTGGCAGCTACCCTCTCATGCTGCATGCTGGGAGGGGCCGTAAGACACATCCTTTCTCCCATAGGATGGAGCTTAGCAACTGGGGAGGTGGGAGGAGCCAGCAGTGTTAGCGTAGAAGCAGGAATCAGTTACTTTCAGTTTACCTCAGGGAGTGAGAGAGAGAAGTTTGAAGAGAGCTGAGTTCCTGGTGGAGACCCTGGGGCCCGGCTAGGCCCAGGTGACACCACAGCAGAGAACTACAGAAAGGATTCCAGGATTCCACTGCAAAGCTTTCAAGCTTGTGGCCTGTTACACTAAGTCATCGGGTGGAGGGATCAGGCTGCATACAGGGGACGGTCCCTAGAAACTGGAGGAAGAGAAGTCATTTCCAAAAGTGAACACCGAGGCCCAGGGTGGCTTCAAGCGCCCAGGGCCACAGCCCACTGCAGAACCCCTGGGAAGAGGGTACAGTTCCAACAGGCGAGCCCTCTTGTCCGGAGGCTGTAGTGGAGGCCAAGCCAGTTTCATCCAGCAAAGGCAAGGCTTAGAAGACAGCTGAAGAGAGGAACACAATAGAAGGGTACACCGGCTTTTATTCCCAGATCTACCCAGGATCAGCGGAGGTCCCTGACAGTGGGTTCCAGCAGTCCAAAGGCACCAGTGCACTACAATCCAGGAACTGTGAGTAAATATCTTGAAACTGCACCCTTAGTGTCGCCTCTATTATTTCATCTGCACTGCACCATGTACAACACCCTCATAGACTCTTACAAGCACCAACAGTTGCCCCGGGGTACCGCTCCACCTGTGGGGAGCAGGACCAACCAAGCTGCCATTCCACCAGCCCCGGAGGCCCCATACAGCAGTGGCGGCTTAATAGCCGCAAACCACAGGTGGCGTCACGAATATAAACTTTAATCTATAATCTCCCCACCAGTGCCATATTAATTGGCTCCCGCCAGGGTCACGGAGTCGGGCCCCGCCACCGCTGACTACCCCTGGACTAGTCCGGCCCGACACCGGGTGTCCCAAAGCCCTGGGGTGGGCGAGTCAACTTTGGCGTCACGAACAGGATTTCGTGCCCGGACCCACCGGGTACTGTGCGCCTTGAAAAATTGTGCTTAAAAGACTGTGATTAACTGTGTGAAAAAGCTGCCGCCGCCATTAGCACTGCTGAGCGCAGGAAGAAGGGGGGCGTGCCAGAGAAAAGGGCGCGAAGCTAAGCCCCACCTACACTGCCTGTGAAAAGGAGCGCGAAAAAGAGGCCCTGCCCCCTTGTCTAGCAGCAGAGCGAAAAGCTGAGCCTGTATCCGCTATGCAGAGCAGAGGATAAAGATGGCGCGTGAAGAAGCTAAAAGGATGGACGCCGAGCAACGAGCGGCCAGAGGAGGAGTGGCCGAGCCGGGACACGCACCTGAAAACCGGGTGGTGTCCTGCGTCCTGGAGAGCAGAGAAAATCCAGCAGTCGCTGTGGAGCTGGGTAAGGAGAGTGTTACCCCCGACTGGCGGAGCCCAGATTGCCAGGTGGGTGCGTTGCTCCCGCCCGGCGGTCAGTTAAAAAACGACTGACCACGACGCAGCGGATGCAACGCAGCATCATCAGTCACAATCCGTCACTAATAGAAGTCTATGGGGAAAAACAGGATTCCTGCAAAATATTTTGCAGGATATCGTAATTCCTCTAGGCGACAGATTGTGACTGATGCAAAACAACGGAAGTGTGAACTTAGCCTTACAGCTGATGGATCTGAGTGGGGACTTGTGTTTTTGTGGCTTACATTGAATACTATTTGTGGTAATTTGGGTTTAGAATATTTTGTATCAGTTCACATCTATCCTGTGCTCTTTGCTGAGCACATTAGGATTGCATTAGAAATTCCATCTACAGTGCCTTGCGAAAGTATTTGCCCCCCTTGAATTTTTCAACCTTTTCCCACATTTCAGGCTTCAAACATAAGGATAAAAAATTTAAATTTTATGGTGAAGAATTAACAACAAGTGACACAATTGTGAAGTTGAATGAAATTTATTGCTTATTTTAAACTTTTGTAAAAAATAAACTGAAAATTGTGGCGTGCAATATTATTCATCCCCTTTACTGTCAGTGCAGAAACTCCCTCCAGAAGTTGATTGAGGGTCTGTGAATGATGCAATGTTGTCCTAAATGACTGATGATGATAAGTATAAGCCCCTGTGTGTGATCAAGTCTCCGTATAAATGCCCCTGCTCTGTGATAGTCTCAGGGTTCAGTGTAAAGCGCAGAGAGCATCATGAAGACCAAGGAACACAACAGGCAGGTCCGTGATACTGTTGTGGAGTTTAAAGCCGGATTTGGTTACAAAAAGTTTTCCACAACTTTAAACATCCCAAGAAGCACTGTGCAAGCGATCATATTGATATGGAAGGATCATCATACTGTGGCGCCCCTGACCTGGTCAGGCACCACTGAGTACTGCGCCCATGCTGGGGACAGTACAATACAGGTAATCCAGAAGGCTGACAGGGGTGTGGAACACAGGCGCATAGTGATCAGGTCTCACACATGTACCTTTGAGAGGACCCCTGGGGATCCCAGGAGGGGGCGAAGCATGAGCACGGCCTCCATCTCCTCTCAAGGGGTGTGGTAAGAGAATCTGGTTGCTAGGTGGCGTAGGCAAGAACAGGAGAGGAGGGGCAGTGAGTCGGTTAGAGTGAGAACTCCATAGGGCTCAGTGAGGAGCAGACCTGTGGGGCTGTTGCTGTCTAACAGCGCCCGCGCAGTGACTACAGACGGGGGAGAACGGTCAACTAGGAGTGCTGCCTGAAAGCCAGCTTCAGCTAGGGAGTGCAACGGAGTGGGAAGTAAGGAGACTGCTAGAGAGCACCAGGCCCAACCGGGCGGCAGATCCCGAAGCGGGGATAGATTCAACTTTCTTCTGCTAAACCTGCCGGTGTGGGGCTCTTAAAGCCCACACCACAACACTACAAAAGCCGCAGCCACGTAACCACAAGTTAGGGCCCATAGGTCATAGGAGGCAAGAGGCTGGAGTGGCCTGGTCCGGGGAACAAGCACACGGCAAAACAAGAAGGGGAGAGAGGCTTGGAGCATCTTCCCTGGGTGACCCCCATAGGGACTCAAAGTCGGGGTTACCCCAAACCACCAAGGGCTAAGGAAGGCGAGTCAGTAGTCACCCTCATAAAGTCAGCCTGAAGGATACCTGGTTCCACCTGGTTCGTCCCAGCTACGCCTGGGTTACTCACCCTGCCATCAAATGTGAGTAAAAACCCTGAAAGACACTCTGCCTGTGTGGTCATTCTGCGACTTGTAGTACTACGCATCTACACCGGGCCCTGGGGCTTGCCTCACTCTCAGGAGGCTACTACATCTGACTGCACATATCATCAGCCCCAGGCACCCCTAACCTGCAGTGGCGGTCCCCACTGACCGCAATACTGAGAGTGGCGTCACGATCAAAAACCGAAGATTCCCTACCTGTGACCAGCACCAGCTACGTGGAGTCCCTGAAGGTATGCACCGATACAACACCGGTGGGGCTTCACATCTGGCGTCACGAACAGGATAAGGACTAGACCTGTTCAGACAGGTGACCATGTGCCTAGGCGGTCCGCTTGAAAAATTGGAAGCGCCGCCATATTGCCACCATGAAAAGCGCGCTGAAAAACAACAGCAGCCCGCGCTGGAAGAAGTTACCGCCCACGAAGAGGTGTGGCTACCCAGAGATCCCCTGCAGAGTTCTGAGCTTGCCAGCTATGAGAGTGGAAGCGTCCAGAGACGGCGGGAAGGAAAGAGAGCCACAAGCCTGCTGCTGGGAGAGGAGCTGCTGAAAGAGGCAGAGCAGAAACTGAACAGCTTGCTATCAGAGGCAACGGCGAGTCCACAGCTGGAGAGTCGTGCAGAAGAGGGCGCAGAAGAAATGGCGTCTGACCGCAGAAATCCAGAACCGGGCTCCGCTGCCTGGTGGTACCGGGAGCTGGCCCAGTTCTGCGACCGACTGGAGACCCGGGTTGTGGAGCAGATCCGGGAAGAACGGATGGAAATGCTGGAGATGACCGCGGCGGTTCGGGCCTATGAAAGGAGAGCCGCGCGCCGAGTGCCAGACAGGACGGCGATGACGCAGACCCCGATGCTGCCACCGGTGGGTGAGTCAAGTGATGCCCCGGCCAGCGCAAGTGCCCCGACCCCTGCTGCCACGCCCGCGGTCCCCGAAGAGGCGTCCGGTGCGGCGACGCTGAAGCAGGCCGCAGCCACGCCAGGTGCGGCCTTCCAAGCCCCAGCGGCCGCAGCGATGCCCTGCTCGGCCCACCAAGACCCGGTCCCTGCAGCAGCGCCCAGTCCGGCCCGCAAAGAACCGGCTGCCACCGCGACCCTCATCCGCGCCGCAGGCGTAACGCTGACCCAGGCCGCCGCCCTGCTAGGCCCGGCCCGCCGAGACCCCACCGCCGCAGCAACGCTCGTCCGCGCCGCAAGTGAGGTGCTGAACCAGGCCGCCGCCACGCCAGGCGCGGCCCGCCAAGCCCAGACTGCTACAGCGACGTCCAGCCCAGCCTGCACAGATCCCATCGCAGCTGAGACGCCAGTCCAGGCCGCCGCCATGCCAGGCGCGGCCCGCCAAGACCAGGCCGCCGCCATGCCAGGCGCGGCCCGCCAAGACCAGGCCGCCGCCATGCCAGGCGCGGCCCGCCAAGACCAGGCCGCCGCCATACAGGGCGCGGCCCGCCAAGACCAGGCCGCCGCCATGCCAGGCGCGGCCCGCCAAGAAGAGATTACCTCATCATTTACCCCGGCCTGCAAGGCCAGAGCAGACACTGCTCCCCAGTCAACAGAGGTCCCTGATAAGAAGCCCATGCTGGGAGAGAACTCCACATACTGGCAGCTGAAGGCCGACATGGAGGCCAAGTTTCCGCAGTGGTTGGTGGATCAATACCTGCGCCCTCCGCGCACCCCCAAGGAGATTCAGGCAACCCCTGCAGCCGCGCCAGAGAGTCCACCGCCCGGACCAGCTGAGGACCACTCATCCCCAGCGCTGCCACAACCAGAGTGCAGCGAAGAACTAAGGGGGAGAGGAGGCCAGGAAGCTGAGGAGATGACTCCGGAGCCACCAGCAGTGGATCTATACTCCGAACCGGAGATGTTACCCTATTCCCGTTGGGATGAGGAGGACTTGACACCGTCTGCAGATGAAGAACTGCCCAAAAGCCTTACCTGGGAGTTTGTGAGCTGCCCTCAGCAGAACCCAGCCCGCAAGACACGGCGCAGCAGAGCAAAGTATCCTCCAACACCACAGTCTCCAGAGCAGAGAGAGGTCACAGCCAGAGACCTGCAGGAGAAAAGATTACTGAGAAGGTCCAAAGCCCAGGCCAGAGGACCCCTTTTCAGAGGAGTAGTGGAGGATTTTAATTTGAGAAGTGGATATGGATTCATTGTAGCCCCTGGCATCAAGGAGGGGATATTTGTTAACAGGAGAGATGTAAGCGCTCATCTGCCTAGAGGACACCCTGGCAGAAATCTAAAGATGGGAGACTCAGTTCAGTTCACCATGCATCAAGGCGAAAGGGGATTGTATGCCCTGGACGCAGCGCTATGTCCCAGCAAACCTTACAGCCATCCCATGCTACAGGAAAGACAAGAAAGAAAAGACAGAGATAAAGAACCAGATGTAGAAACAGACGAAGACCAAGAAAGGAAAGATAAAGATCCTACAGATGAAACAACCACAGACAAAGATCCTACAGATGAAACAACCACGGACGACGACGGAGAGCAAGAAAGTCACAGGTGCCGGTGCCCTACATGCCCACGCCCTGGTGAAATGGAGGAGTAGAGTAGAGAGAAGTAAAGAAATACAGCAAGTTACCAGTTGAAGTTTTGACAAGTTTTGTTTGCAACGTTTAAGAAATGCGCCCACAAAAACTATTGTGAGAAATAAACTTTAAGGCTATGAACTTGCTATAGCCACAAACTCTCGCAGTGTAAATAGTTACACCAGTGGCACCGCCACCAGAGCCAGCCTGTTTAGGGGCTTGGCTCGTCTGCAACCAGGGGGGCCCGTCCGTAGAAAAGGGCCTTGGCTCACCTGCGACCAGAGAGCACGCCTGTTTATGGGGCCTTGGCTCACCACCACCAAAGAGGGTACCTGGTCAGCACCACCTGTGGAGGCCGCCTCTGCATCCTGCCAGAAGAGGCTGAAGGCGCGGATCCACCAGGCCAGGTAGACCCTGAAACCACCAGCCCATGAAAGCCGCCTCTACATCCTGCCAGAAGTGGCTGAAGGCGCGGCCAACGGGAGAGGAAGATTGGAGGAAAGGTCTGGGGAAGTGGATGGCCCAGACCTGGTTACCAAAAGAAACCGGTGACCTGCCTCCTGAGAGGGTTTTGGGTGGGTTAACGGACTTGTGGGTGGAGGGTGGTGATGTATGATAACTGGTGATCTTAAAATGTTTTACCATGTTTTAATGTTTTATGCATTTTTAAAATGTTGTCTTGCAGCCCGAGGACGTGCTGGTGATAACTAAGGGGGAATGTGGCGCCCCTGACCTGGTCAGGCACCACTGAGTACTGCGCCCATGCTGGGGACAGTACAATACAGGTAATCCAGAAGGCTGACAGGGGTGTGGAACACAGGCGCATAGTGATCAGGTCTCACACATGTACCTTTGAGAGGACCCCTGGGGATCCCAGGAGGGGGCGAAGCATGAGCACGGCCTCCATCTCCTCTCAAGGGGTGTGGTAAGAGAATCTGGTTGCTAGGTGGCGTAGGCAAGAACAGGAGAGGAGGGGCAGTGAGTCGGTTAGAGTGAGAACTCCATAGGGCTCAGTGAGGAGCAGACCTGTGGGGCTGTTGCTGTCTAACAGCGCCCGCGCAGTGACTACAGACGGGGGAGAACGGTCAACTAGGAGTGCTGCCTGAAAGCCAGCTTCAGCTAGGGAGTGCAACGGAGTGGGAAGTAAGGAGACTGCTAGAGAGCACCAGGCCCAACCGGGCGGCAGATCCCGAAGCGGGGATAGATTCAACTTTCTTCTGCTAAACCTGCCGGTGTGGGGCTCTTAAAGCCCACACCACAACACTACAAAAGCCGCAGCCACGTAACCACAAGTTAGGGCCCATAGGTCATAGGAGGCAAGAGGCTGGAGTGGCCTGGTCCGGGGAACAAGCACACGGCAAAACAAGAAGGGGAGAGAGGCTTGGAGCATCTTCCCTGGGTGACCCCCATAGGGACTCAAAGTCGGGGTTACCCCAAACCACCAAGGGCTAAGGAAGGCGAGTCAGTAGTCACCCTCATAAAGTCAGCCTGAAGGATACCTGGTTCCACCTGGTTCGTCCCAGCTACGCCTGGGTTACTCACCCTGCCATCAAATGTGAGTAAAAACCCTGAAAGACACTCTGCCTGTGTGGTCATTCTGCGACTTGTAGTACTACGCATCTACACCGGGCCCTGGGGCTTGCCTCACTCTCAGGAGGCTACTACATCTGACTGCACATATCATCAGCCCCAGGCACCCCTAACCTGCAGTGGCGGTCCCCACTGACCGCAATACTGAGAGTGGCGTCACGATCAAAAACCGAAGATTCCCTACCTGTGACCAGCACCAGCTACGTGGAGTCCCTGAAGGTATGCACCGATACAACACCGGTGGGGCTTCACAATACCACTGCAAATCTACCAAGACCCGGCCGTCCATCCAAACTGTCCTCTCACACAAGGAGAAACTGATCAGAGATGCAGCCAAGAGGCCCATGATCACTCTGGATGATCTGCAGAGATCTACAGCTGAGGTGGGAGAGTCTGTCCATAGCACAACAATCAGTCTACACTGCACAAATCTGGCCTTTATGGAAGAGTGGCAAGAAGAAGCCATTTCTCACAGATATCCATAACAAGTGTTGTTTAAAGTTTGCCACAAGCCACCTGGAGACACCAAACATGTGGAAGAAGGTGCTCTGCTCAGATGAAGCCAAAATCAAACTATTTGGGCACAATGCCAAACAATGTCAACACAGCTCATCACCCTGAACACACCATCCCCACTGTCAAACATGGTGGTGGCAGCATCATAGTTTGGGCCTGCTTTTCTTCAGCAGGGATAGGGAAGATGGTTAAAATTGATGGGAAGATGGATGGAGCCAAATACAGGACCATTCTTGAAGAAAACCTGTTGGAGTCTGCAAAACCATTGATTGCAGCATTTAGGGGTCAAACAGCTCAGGATGGTGCAGGCAGGGCTCCTGGCTGTGAGAGTCATGGCTCGGCTGTCAGGTAAACTGAAGTCCTAGCGGCAAACAACGGGCCGATGTGATTGCCATGAAGTACCCCCAGTATGTCATTGGTCAGGAACCCCTATTTGACCTTGACGTACTGGATATATCATGTGATCAGAAGGGGATAATCTGTGCACCCACTTTCTACTAAAAAAGTCATAAGTATCTCTATTATGTATACTTCTTTTCTTTTGTAAAGCGCCATGGCACAATTGGCCCTATGATAAATAATAATAATAATTATATCAATAAAGTATCAAAAACAAAGCAGCTTTATTTAAAGCATGACACACCAAGAAGAGACAAAAACCACAGAGTCAAAAATCCAACAAAAACGCATGTACCTAAACTTACAAAATAAGTAACACTCAGCACAAACTCATGGTGGGAACGAAGTCTTATTAAAATGGATGAATGAATAAGAGCGGATGAAAATCTGAGGGGTAGGGCTGTTTACCACTTGTGCACCGCTTCTGATGCGAGAGCACGGGATATGCTATATATTATTATTATTATGACCCTGTGCTGCGGGGTCAGCCGAGGGGCATGCGGCTGTGATGCGATCTTGCATCACAGGAGTGGAGGATATGGAGGGACACTTTCTCCCATCTCCTCCACTGTCTGTCTCTGCGTGCACCGCACTGGAGTCACATAACATGTGAGTGCGGTGCGATGTTGGGGTGCATGAGCCGAGACTCGGTGCAAAACACACCATGATGCGATTACACCGAAAGCATGATTCCAGGAGAGACAAAAGTAGCAAAAAGACACAGCCCATAGATTAACACTGGTGCGCGTGCAATCTGATTTTTTATCGAATCGCACTTGCACCAGAAAATCACAGTGGACATGAGCCCGTAAACATGGACTCATAGGAACAACAGAAATATCCAAAGTGACTTGTGTGCAGCGAATAGTGATATTGTGGAGTATGCAGAATATGGGGCAGACTACAAATATTTGAAAAAAAATGACCCGCACATCCTACAAATGTGAATAGGTGCCAGCTGAAAAAACCTAGCAAATACAAGATGCAAACAGATGCTAATTCATAAACTAAGAATCTCATTTTTCTTATAGCAGTAATGCAGTACCAGAGTTCCCTTATACATTGTGGGCATTTCAGTGTGCAGCTGTGTGCATCTTGTATTGAATATGGGGAGAGACATGTCCCTTTTCTGTACAGATACGATGTGTGTGAATGATACTATGATTACATGCACTGTAGGAATCCCACCATTATTATCTCTATTTCTCCCTTTCTCTATGGGAACTGAGTTTTGTGCACCGTAGACCTGACCGGACGAGTCTCATCTGAGTTACGGAGAACAGATCCCGACGTCTGCCGTCACACGGACATTTGTCCCAGGTAACAAGACGGTTATCGGGATCAGCCCCAATAAATATCGCTGCTCCTGGTGCGGTCGGTGTCAGGGCAGTTTATTCCATGGACGACACACACCGAGCGAAAACAAGGCTCTGTGACAGCAGCCGAGAAAGAAAGGCGCAGGATTCCCACCCAGCACCCATCAGCCAAAGCAGAAAAAAGAAACCTGAGGGGCGTGTCTGAGCGACTGTGACATCACTGACCGGGAGGAGCCGAGGCTATAAAAAGCCGTCCACCGGGATGGAGGACACTGGAGACCCCCTAAGGACAGGAGCAGGTACTGGTGGAGAGGGACCATGGCCCGGCTTCTGCTTGCCCTGCTGACTGGTGAGCACTTCCCGACTCCTGCATAATATATATATATGTGTGTGTATGTGTGTGTACATGTGTGTGTGTGTGTGTGTGTACATGTGTGTGTGTGTGTATATATATATATATAACGCCTGTATGTCTCTATATAAAGTCATTTACAGATGTAGCAAATCTGAATGTATCAATTCTCATTCCACAGTGGGTTATTGTTTTATGTTTTACATAGGACTGCATATGTCATTACCCATTCAATGAAGGTAAAAAGCTCATTAACAAACTCAGCTCTGCCACATCCAGACAGTGCATGGCTGGGGACGGCGCTGGACGCACATGTCCGGACTTGTTTACTTTCTCTTATTGTGTCCACAGATTCCTTTCTGCTGCAAATCTACTACTTTTTTTGCAGAATTTAGGAAATTGTGTAATCTAAGTCCAAAACTGCGCCATCATGAGCCGTGAGCATGATCACAGGCGGCGGTGACATTCCTGCCTGCAGCTGCCGGGAGATACTGCCGCCGCTTCACTATATGGATAGGATGAAAAGTGCCAGAAGGGCAATTCCCTAATGTACAAAGAAAGCCAGGGGGTCCGGGATTATAAAGGGGTCTGACATTACACCAGACCATATTATCTGAGCACATCGATAGGTAAAATGCTGCAGCTTCTGCAGAACATGAAATCAGGAGTCACGGGATTACCAGGAGGAGTCACACAAGTACCAGGAGGAGTCACACAATGACCAGGAGGAGTCACACAATGACCAGGAGGAGTCAGGTAAAATATATCTTTGTACCGTGTTAGCCAGTAGAGATAAAAATATTGTTTAAAAGACCTGAGAGTCCTCAGTGGTTGATGCCTTTTAATGGCTAACTGAAAAGATGGTAATAATCGCGGCTCCAGACTCCGCAGGTCTCTTCATCAGGCGGGGTATAACACAAAGTCTGAAGAGTCACATATTTATACACAACAGGACATAGAATGGGGCAGTAAAGAAGACAAGTGATGTGAAGCAGAAGGAGTCACCTATTTCCCAGCTGACATAGCAGCAGACGCTTGTGACTATGTGACTGTCGCCTCCTGGTGGTCGCTGGCTGAACTAATGCTGAACTAACGGAGAATGAGGAAATCAGGAAATGCGCAGTAAAGAAAGTAAAGTTCCCGAGTGTTTTTAAGTGAAATCTGCAGAAGATCCCAGAGAATCGGCCCCCACTGACACACACAGTCCCCGATCCCCAGAAATATCACCGACCCCACAACTTACATGAGGCACATGGAGGGAAAAAAACAGAGAAAAAATGTCCAGAGCGGGATCCTTCCCTCTGTACATACTGAGAGGTGAATCCAGAGGTGACGTCACATCCAGAGAGAACAGTATATATATATATATCCAGGCAGAGTATATATCCAGGGACGCTATATATCCACACAGTATATATCCAGGAACTCTGTATGTCCAAACGGTGTATATCCACACAGTATATAACCAGGCACGGTATATATCCAGGCACAGTATATATCCAGGCACGATATATATCCAGGCACACAGTAGATATCCGCACAGTATATATCTCTCTCGGCGGCTCCTCGATCTCTGATATTTTGCACACGTCTCACTTTTTTCTCTTCCTGTTTTCTCTGTAACTCAATCACCAGGGACGTATGATATAACTGGTGCAATAACTGCACGGTGAGAAACTACAACACTACTGACAGCAAAACCAGGCACAACATTCAGTGGTTAGCACTATACACTGGCTCAGTGGTCAGCACTATACAGTGGCTGAATGGTCAGCACTGTACGGCGGCTCAGTGGTCAGCACTATACGGTGGCTCAGTTGTTAGCATTGTACAGTGGCTCAGTGGTTAGCACTGTACGGTGGCTCAGTGGTTAGCACTGTTGCATTGCAGCACCAGAGTTCTGAGTTGCAATCTCAGCAAGGATAAAATCCTCAATGAGTTTATATGTTCTCCACATGTTTGTGTTGGTTTCCTCAAGGGAATGTACATTGTGAGCCCCAATGGGGACAGCAATGATGAGGTCTGTACAGCGCTGTGGCATATGATGGTGCTATATAAGTGAGAAAAATAAGTAAATATGTAGACTGTTGCAGATATACCAAAGGTCCCCCTCCATAATAGTGTCCACCACAGGCTCCCCTCCACAAGTGTCCTACACAAATCCCCTTCTATATGTGTCCCCCACAGCTCCCCTCTACAAATGCATGCATAGTAGTTCCCATCTCCATAATAATGTCCCCCACAGCTTGCCTCCACAAGAGTCCTCCACAGATCCCCCTCCATAATAGAGTCACCCACAGCTCCCCTCAACAAGAGTCCTTCCCAGATCTCACTTCAGAATAGTGTCCCCCACAGCTCCCCTCCACAAGAGTCCTCCACAGATCCCCTTCCATAATAATGTGCCCACAGCTCCCCGCCACAAGAGTCCTCCACGGATCCCCTTCCATAATAGTGTCCCCCACAGCTCCCCTCCACAAGAGTCCTCCACAGATCCCCTTCCATAATAATGTGCCCACAGCTCCCCGCCACAAGAGTCCTCCACGGATCCCCTTCCATAATAGTGTCCCCCACAGCTCCCCTCAACAAGAATCCACCACAGATCCCCCTCCATAATAGTGTCCCCCACAGCTCCCCTCCACAAGAGTCCTCCACAGATCCCCTTCTATAATAGTGTCCCCCACAGCTCCCCTCAACAAGAATCCACCACAGATCCCCCTCCATAATAGTGTCCCCCACAGCTCCCCTCCACAAGAGTCCTTCCCAGATCTCCCTTCATAATAGTGTCCCCCACAGCTCCCCTCCACAAGAGTCCTCCACAGATCTCCTTCCATAATAGTGTCCCCCACAGATCCCCCTCCATAATAGTGTCCCCCACAGCTCCCCTCCACAAGAGTCCTCCACAGATCTTCCTCCATAATAATGTGCCCACAGCTCCCCGCCACAAGAGTCCTCCACAGATCCCCTTCCATAATAGTGTCCCCCACAGCTCCCCTCAACAAGAGTCCTTCCCAGATCTCCCTCCATAATAATGTGCCCACAGTTCCCCTCCACAAGAGTCCTCCACATATCCCCTTCCATAATAGTGTCCCCCACAGCTCCCCTCAACAAGAGTCCTTCCCAGATCTCCCTCCATAATAATGTGCCCCCAACCCCCCCTGCCACAAGAGTCCTCCACAGATCCTCCATCATAATAGTGCCCCCCACAGCTCCCATCCACATCAGTCCTCCACAGATCCCCTTCCATAATAGTGTCCCCCACAGCTCCCCACCACAAGAGTCCTTCCCAGATCTCCCTTCATAATAGTGTCCCCCACAGCTCCCCACCACAAGAGTCCTTCCCAGATCTCCCTTCATAATAGTGTCCCCCACAGCTCACCGCCACAAGAGTCCTTCCCAGATCTCCCTTCATAATAGTGTCCCCCACAGCTCCCATCCACATCAGTCCTCCACAGATCCCCTTCCATAATAGTGTCCCCCACAGCTCCCCACCACATCAGTCCTCCACAGATCCCCTTCCATAATAGTGTCCCCCACAGCTTCCCTCCACAAGATTCCTCCACAGATCCACTTCCATAATAGTGTCCCCCACAGCTCCCTAACACAAGTGTCCTCCACAGGTCCCCCTATGGCAGTGTCATCGATAGTGAGTGTCATGTCAGTCCTGATTCTCATGTTACTCACAATATTCTTGCCGGGTTGTCACATTATATTATTTTATCATTATCTTATATCATTATGAGAATATCTCCTCTTCTTCTTGTGTCCTCAGTCTTTCTCGGCTCCTCAGGTCTTGTTACAGCTGAGGACCCCATACTGGTGCATGGACAGCTGGACTCCGACCTCCTCCTTCCCGTGCATGAGGCCTGTACATATAATGGCAACAACTATCGGTTTGACCTTCTACGTGGCACAGAGCTGATCGGGGCGTATGATGGAGAACTAGAAGGACGAAAAAATTATAAGGGTCGTCTGATTTACAACACAAACTGTACTATCACCCTGAGGGGGCTGCGTACACAGAACGGGACCACATTCACCGTGAGACTGTACTTCAGTATGAATGACAAGTCAATAACAAAGAAAATAGAGTACCGGGTCATCATCAGCGGTGAGTCCATACCGACCACAGTCCACACCGCACCCAATATACACTGTCACAAACAGCCGGGGCAGGAGGGGGAATACACAGATATCCCACCACTGCCAGCAATTGGTCACAAACAGCCCTCTGCTGCCCCCTGTCATCAAGACAATTGTGCAATTTACGGACGATGATTGGATGAGTCCACCGCTGTTTCCACTATTAGGCGGATTATTGGGGAGCTGACAGTGACCTTACAGTATAGACAACCAATTCCAATGCATGTAATATATATACAGTATACAGTGTATATATATATATATCTATGGTGCAGTCAATGTGAAGCTGCACAACAACACAGGAAATTTTATTAGCTGCCACCGCCATTTATCAGGCCGATTGTACACCCATTAAAGATAGTGTAAGGCTTCTTCAGATTTGCGGTTTATAAAGCAAGAGGTACAAAGCTATTACATTTTACATGTCCGTTAGATTCTAGTCTTGGCCTCTCACCTGGCCAAATCAGATCTCATACTTTGCACTGATGAGGGGCAAAATCCAGAAACACCGTGTCTGCTAATTGAGATTCTGGTTTGGCTTATATCCTAAGTCATGGGTCTTCAATCTGTGCCTAAAGAGCCACTTATGGCTCACGGGCCCGTGATTTGTGTCTCGCAGCACCAGGCCTAGCAAACAGCTATGAAGAGCAGGTCTCCAGATGGGGACTTTTGTGCCTTGGTGTGGGGATTTCTGTGGAAAAGTTATGGCTGTCATTGTACTGGTGATGGGGTCTGTGGTGTCACTATGGTGATGTGGCCAGGGCTGGGTGTGGCTATGGACCCTCGTGCAGAGCTGAATGTGGCCCTTGTGGTGGGAAAGGTTGAGGACCTCTGTACTCAGTCATATGACAAGGCTCGGTAAACGGTCGATATTGACTTTTAGGATTGCTCCTTCCATTAGGTGACGCTAAAGTTCAAGTCCTCTTTCTCATTGAAGAGAAAACTTGCATTTTTTATTTCCCAGAGGACTATGCAAGCCATTTAAAGATAAGGTTTCGTGTTTTTTTTTATTTTTGTAATAATAATAGTGATTATGAAATCAAGTATTTTTAATACAAAAATAAACTCATTGTTTATTTAGTTTTTATCTCATTCTAGTTTTACTGAAGGCACTGGGGGCGGCCATCTTGGATTTGGTGTTTGTAACGACAGTTACTCACCTCCTTTATGGAAGCCCCTGTGCACAGAGAACAGTGGTCGGGATCCGACCCCAAAGACTAACATAGAGTAGGCGTCTGCTGTGACCTGGACGCGCTCCCTGGGCTGTCCAGATCACAGTAGAGGGAGGAAATCAGCTTCCCCCCTGTCACCCACTGGGATGGGTGAGTACCGGTACGCTACTCCCCCTGCCGCCAACGCTGCTCCCCAGCCCCCACCGCCCCAGCTACCACCAACCACCCTGCTTGTGTGTGTTCACTGGCCTCTGCTCCTAGCAGCTCAGTGAGGCAGCGCGGTATACCGTAGGTGGAGGTATGGTGTCCTCCACCGCCATCGCTGCTCCCCAGCCCCCACCGCTCCGCCCCTACCACCACCAACCTCCCCCGCTGCCGCTGCTGCCCCACTTGTGTGTGCTCACCCCAGGCCTCTCCTCCTAGCAGTTCAGTGGGGCAGCGCGATATACAGTATATCTCCCTGCTTGTGTCAGTCTGCAGAGCATTGCTCCTCTTTACACATACACAGGAATAGTCTGCAGAGCGTCGCTCCTGACACATGACAAAGGAGGAGCGACGCTCTGCAAGCTACAGTTAGGTCCAGAAATCTTTGGCCAGTGACACAATTTCCGCGAGTTGGGCTCTGCATGCCACCACATTGGATTTGAAATTAAATCTCTACAACAGAATTCAAGTGCAGATTGAAACGTTTAATTTGAAGGTTTGAACAAAAATATCTGATAGAAATTGTAGGAATTGTCACATTTCTTTACAAACACTCCACATTTTAGGAGGTCAAAAGTAATTGGACAAATAAACCAAACCCAAACAAAATATTTTTATTTTCAATATTTTGTTGCGAATCCTTTGGAGGCAATCACTGCCTTAAGTCTGGAACCCATGGACATCACCAAACGCTGGGTTTCCTCCTTCTTAATGCTTTGCCAGGCCTTTACAGCCGCAGCCTTCAGGTCTTGCTTGTTTGTGGGTCTTTCCGTCTTAAGTCTGGATTTGAGCAAGTGAAATGCATGCTCAATTGGGTTAAGATCTGGTGATTGACTTGGCCATTGTAGAATGTTCCACTTTTTTGCACTCATGAACTCCTGGGTAGCTTTGGCTGTATGCTTGGGGTCATTGTCCATCTGTACTATGAAGCGCCGTCCGATCAACTTTGCGGCATTTGGCTGAATCTGGGCTGAAAGTATATCCCGGTACACTTCAGAATTCATCCGGCTACTCTTGTCTGCTGTTATGTCATCAATAAACACAAGTGACCCAGTGCCATTGAAAGCCATGCATGCCCATGCCATCACGTTGCCTCCACCATGTTTTACAGAGGATGTGGTGTGCCTTCGATCATGTGCCATTCCCTTTCTTCTCCAAACTTTTTAGTTCCCATCATTCTGGTACAGGTTGATCTTGGTCTCATCTGTCCATAGAATACTTTTCCAGAACTGAGCTGGCTTCATGAGGTGTTTTTTAGCAAATGTAACTCTGGCCTGTCTATTTTTGGAATTGATGAATGGTTTGCATCTAGATGTGAACCCTTTGTATTTACTTTCATGGAGTCTTCTCTTTACTGTTGACTTAGAGACAGATACACCTACTTCACTGAGAGTGTTCTGGACTTCAGTTGATGTTGTGAACGGGTTCTTCTTCACCAAAGAAAGTATGCGGCGATCATCCACCACTGTTGTCATCCGTGGACGCCCAGGCCTTTTTGAGTTCCCAAGCTCACCAGTCAATTCCTTTTTTCTCAGAATGTACCCGACTGTTGATTTTGCTATTCCAAGCATGTCTGCTATCTCTCTGATGGATTTTTTCTTTTTTTTCAGCCTCAGGATGTTCTGCTTCACCTGAATTGAGAGTTCCTTAGACCGCATGTTGTCTGGTCACAGCAACAGCTTCCAAATGCAAAACCACACACCTGTAATCAACCCCAGACCTTTTAACTACTTCATTGATTACAGGTTAACGAGGGAGACGCCTTCAGAGTTAATTGCAGCCCTTAAAGCCCCTTGTCCAATTACTTTTGGTCCCTTGAAAAAGAGGAGGCTATGCATTACAGAGCTATGATTCCTAAACCCTTTCTCCGATTTGGATGTGAAAACTCTCATATTGCAGCTGGGAGTGTGCACTTTCAGCCCATATTATATATATAATTGTATTTGTGAACATGTTTTTGTAAACAGCTAAAATAACAAAACTTGTGTCACTGTCCAAATATTTCTGGCCCTGACTGTATAGATCCCTATGTATGTGTGGTTTTCATTCACTGATAGCAAGCAGAGATGTTGGGGAATGTATCTATTTACTGACAACAAGCACAGATGATGGGGAATGTTTCCACTTATCCTTTTGGAAACTCCCAGATTGGGAAGGGGAGGTGACATCACACACAGGAGAGCAGATTCTGCCCACTTTACTGCAGCTGTAACGTGAGCTGTTTCTACAGTAGGATTTTAGTAGGATTTCAGCAGCTGCTCCCCCTAGTGTTTAAGAGTGGAAAATATAAAACTTTTATTTTTTTTTAATATTTTTCTCAATTAAAAACAAATAATATGTAAACAAAACATTAATACTTTTTTTTTTTCAGTTATTGAAAAAACATTTTTGACGACACCTTCCCTTTAAGTCTCCTCATACTGGCATATCACTCTCCACAAGGAGGAACCCTATCTCACAGATACCATATACTTAATCCAAAAGAATAGGTAGTGTTTATAAAAGTATACAAAAGATTTTACAAAGGAGAGAAAATAATGTAGTATACAAATACATAAAGCAAAAAGGATAAAGCGCCAGATTCCAATTCCCCAAATATCAAAGTAAAAAATGATGATAATAACGGGCCGATCAAACTAGTGGGAATTTCATCATGGCCGCTCATGATGTAATGATAGATGTGTTTACTGTATAAAGATATATAGTTAGATACCACCCTGGCAAAAAAATTTTGGAAGATAACATAACAGAAAAACTATATATTATATAAATAATTCAGGGAGGAATAATTGTACGTTTGAGGACTGCATATATTGATCAAGCACCAAATCAGCAGCACCTATTTACAAAAGTGCACTAGAGACCATAAATACTATTAAAATATAATTCATTGAAAATTCATTCAAATTCATTAGCAATGTTATAATAATCGCAAATAAACACAAGACGGTGCAGCACAATAGGATACAGAGAATAAGTGAACCGAAGTATGCAAAACCACAGTCAGTTCATATTAATTATCATGCACAATGCCCGATAAATAACAAAATTACAAATAATGAGATTATTACACAATCATGCTTACTGAATATTATATAATATAGATTATGTAAAACCACTGGAGTCCTTTAAACATAAGAGTTAAATAGATAATATATACAGTATATATATAAATTGATTACACTGGTAGAAACATAGTATGCATACAACGAATAAAAATAGAAAGTGTACTACCTGTATCCACGTGGAGCCACTATGATTCCCAACGCACATTTCGGCACTGTGCCTTCTTCTAGGGCAGTCACACTGTATCCATGGTATTTTGGAGGAATTCACCTTATATGACTTTATGTCATGATCTTTCACATTGATCACTAATTGCCGCCCTTGTCCATGGTGCTTGTACTACCTCAGTCAAGTATCTTGCTCCATTTCAATATCGGTCATTGGTGGCTATGCCCACATTAATACTATTGTGATATATGCACCTTATGAATAATCCTATCTGGTCTCCTTGCTGCACAGATGTGATTTTTTTTTATTGAGATATATATATATATAAAAAAATTCTGGGTGCTAAATTTAAAACTTTATTTTAACATTTTAGTACCAGGGCAATATATATATATATATATATATATATATATATATATAAAAATATATATATATATATATATATATATATATATATATATATATAATATCTCTCTCTCTCTCTATCTATATATCTCTATCTATACCTATATATGTATATAGATATAGATATACAGTATATAAAAATATATATCGTGTATAAAGGGCTCCAGTGCTTTTACACAATCTATATCAGGGGTCTCAAACACGCGGCCCGCGGGCTGCATGTGGCCTCTCAGGGTAGTTTGTGCGGCCCCCAGGTCCGTGCCCCTGTTCACTATCGCGGCAGGTGCAGGGGCCGCAGCCACTGTCTCAGCTTTATGTCAGATGAATGTGTTTCTGGCGCTCCGCTCTCGCGCCGGCAATACAATCATCTCACATAAATCACTGACAGTGACACTGCACCGGCCGCGATAGTGACCAGGGGCACGGGTCTGGGGGCCGCACGAAGCAGAGATGAGGCAGCGGAGGGGGCGCGGGACAGGTGAGAAGAATGGTGCGTGTGTGTGTGTGTGTGTGGGTGGGTGGGTGGGTGGGTGTGTGGGTGTGTGTGGGTGTGGATGTTAACCCCTTAGCGACCTATGACCTACTGGGTACGTTACGGCTCTCTGGTACTTAAGGACCCATGACGTACCCAGTACGTCGTGGCGAAATCGCGGCCCCGGTGGCTACGATCGCTGCAAATACCTTAGATTCAGGGAGGAGGGGACCTCAGGAGGGGTGGTGTCTCCTCCCCGGACCTACGGAGGCTGTGATTGGCTGAGCGGCGTTCGTCAGCCAATCACAGCCACTAATGTTTCAGCCATTGAAAATCGCTGAAACATTGAAATCCAGCCAAGATCAGGGCAGCTGTAACCCTGATCATTGGCTGAAGCTGGGTGACCTGTGTTTCACCCGCCCCCAGCTCTGATTGGAGAGACCGGCCTTGTGACCGATCTCTCCAATCACTGTGGATCTGGGGCCGGAGACCACTCCCCTCAGCTTCACTCCGGCGTCTGTGGAAGCTGAGGGGAGCTGCTGACTCATTACTACAGGATGGGGACAAAGTGCGCACATTACTATGAGATGGGGATAATAAGGCTGGGGACATTACTATAGGATTGGGACATTACAAGGAGGGGCACATTACTATTGGATAGGGATATTTTTACTATAGTATGGGGACATTACTATAGGATAGGGACTAGAATGGGCACATTACTATAGGATGAGGACTAGAATGGGCACATTACTATAGGATGAGGACTAGAATGGGCACATTACTATAGGATGAGGACTAGAATGGGCACATTACTATAGGATGAGGACTAGGATGGGCACATTACTATAGGATGGGGACAAGGTGCGCACAGTACTATAGGATGGGGACATTACTATAGAATGGGGACAAGGCTGGGGACATTACTATAGGATAGGGACTAGGATGGGCATATGACTATAGAATGGGGACAAGGCTGGGGACATTACTATAGGATAGGGACTAGGATGGGCACATGACTACAGAATGGGGACAAGGCTGGGGACATTACTATAGGATAGGGACTAGGATGGGCACATGACTACAGAATGGGGACAAGGCTGGGGACATTACTGTAGGATTGGGACATTACAAGGATGGGCACAATACTATTGGATGGGGACATTATTACTATAGTATGGGGACATTACTATAGGATAGGGACTAGGATGGGCACATGACTATAGAATGAGGACAAGGCTGGGGACATTACTATAGGATGGGGACAAGGCTGGGGACATTAGGATGGGCACAGTACTATAGGATGGGGACAAGGTGGGCACATTACTGTAGGATGGGGACATTACTATAGAATAGGGATAATGCTGGGGACATTACTATAGGGTGGGGACAAGGTGGGCACATTACTAAAGGATGGGCACATTACTATAGAATTGGGACAGTACTATAGGATGGGGACATTTCTACAAGGGGACAAGGATGGGGAACATTACTATAAGATGGGGGACAAGAATGGACACATTACTATAGATTGGGGACATTACTATAGGATGGGGACAAGGATGAACACATTACTACAAAATGGGGACAAGGATGGGGAACATTACTTTAGGATGGGGACAAGGATGAGCACATTACTGTGGGATGGGGACTAGGATGGGGTACAATACTACAAGGCGACAAGGATGAGCACATTACTGTGGGATGGGGCACAATACTACAAGCTGACAAGAATGGGCACGTTACAACAATATGGGGAACATTACTAAAAGATGTTGGTCAAAATTTCTATATAGTGCTAATTGTAAGACTATTAGTTACAAGAAAGGAATAAAATGTAAAAAAAAAAATGTTTATATTTAAACAAAGAATGTGCAAGTTTGCTATAATGAACAAGTGAAAATGTTCAAAATCAGTGATCCCAAGGTGTGTAAAAAAAAAAAAAATAATATATATATATAGTACCAATAAAAATGACACTTTGTGCTGCAAAGAGTGCGGCCCCCAAAATAATTTTTTTTCCTCTGTGCGGCCCAAACACCCAGCCGAGTTTGAGACCCCTGATCTATATCATATAATATTCAGTAAGCATGATTGTGTAATAATCTCATTTTTTGTGATTGTTATTTATCGGGCATTGTGCATGATAATTAATATGAACGGACTGTGGTTTTGCATACTTCGGATTACTTATTCTCTGTATCGTATTGTGCTGCGCTGCCTTGTGTTTATTTGCCATTATTACGGTGTAACATTGGTAATGAATTTTAATGAATTTTCAATAAATTATATTTTCATATTATTGATGGTCTCTAGTGCACTTTTGTAAATAAGTGTTCATGATGTGATGAGTAGTGTGCATGGCCCCATGTGCCTCTGTGTCCTGACAACATCTGGGCATGTCCTAATGAGAATCTTTATTAGATTTCAGCCCCCAAAATGGCGTCCTACCACATCCTTTTTTATTTCACACCTTTCTTTGTCTTTTTTTTTTCAGATCCTCCGACAGCTCGTCCTTCAACACCAGCAATGACCCACCCACATGACGGTCAGTGTGACCACTCACTATTACAGGCAGACCTGTCATACATGTATGTGCAGCTCTACTGGGGTCCCAGGTGGTGGGGTCTGCTTGCACATGACTACAGCTCCAGGTGGTGGGGTCTGCTTGCACATGACTACAGCTCCAGGTGGTGGGGTCTGCTTGCACATGACTACAGCTCCAGGTGGTGGGGGTCTGCTTGCACATGACTACAGCTCCAGGTGGTGGGGGTCTGCTTGCACATGACTACAGCTCCAGGTGGTGGGGGTCTGCTTGCACATGACTACAGCTCCAGGTGGTGGGGGTCTGCTTGCACATGACTACAGCTCCAGATGGTGGGGGGCTGCTTGCACATGACTACAGCTCCAGATGGTGGGGGTCTGCTTGCACAGCTCCAGGTGGTGGGGGTCTGCTTGCACATGACTACAGCTCCAGGTGGTGTGGGTCTGCTTGCACATGACTACAGCTCCAGGTGGTGGGGGGTTGCTTGCACATGACTACAGGTCCAGGAGGTGGGGGGCTGCTTGCACATGACTACAGCTCCAGGAGGTGGGGGGCTGCTTGCACATGACTACAGCTCCAGGTGGTGGGGGGCTGCTTACACATGACTACAGCTCCAGGAGGTGGGGGGCCGCTGTCACATGACTACAGCTCCAGGAGGTGGGGAGCCGCTGTCAGATGACTACAACTACAGGAGGTGGGGACCACTGTCACATGACTACAGCATAGTATTTGGGTCTTCACAAAGTTTCAGATGGGTTCCCCCAAAGTAATGGTGCTCGTGTCACAAGGTGGCATCGCTAATATAGATATCACAATAAGACCGGCATCCATGTACATTTCTTGCTTTTCCTTAAGTTGTATTCCCTAATTGGAGGTAATGTAGGGGGTGGTTGAGACCCCTGCAATGTTAAGTGTATGATTCTGTTAATATGTTAACAATGTGTAGTGAAGTATATTAGTCAGATAAGCTTTAGATTAAGACATAGGTTTTATCAGTTATGGCAGAGTGGGAAATGTTAAGTAGGATGTAGTGTGTGGCAAAGATTTAGGATGTCATGTATTATAAGTAATGTAAAGTGTAGGTGTCGCGAGCAGGGGGGTAACTGACCATGTTAGGAAAGGCTGCCCGAGGCACTCGGATCCGGGATCGTGGCTGGAGCTCAAGTGGCAGCCGGATCCGGGGCTCGTGCAGTCGATAGTCGCCCACAACAAATAAAAGGGGTTATTTACAGGGGAAGAGACAGTCAGTGACACCACCCGTGGGTTGCGGTGAGGGTTGGTGACACCACCGCTGCCTTGGTATGGGACGCCCGGGGCTGATGGAATTGAGTAGCAAGGTGGAGTTGTCGCGGGCGGAGGAGGGGACGCTGCGCTCTCCCACTGCTCGGGTCCGGCTGCCGCTGCTGCTGCGGCCTCTGCTGCTCGGTGGCTCGAGCGATGGGCCGGATCCCGGGGACTCGAGCGGCGCTCCTCGCCCGTGAGTGAAAAGGGGGATTGGTTTTTGGGGATTTATTGTCCGTGACGCCACCCACGGTTGTGGTGATTGTGTGGACACCACCGCTGCTCTGTATGGGGATCCCGGAAGCGGTGACAGGGAGCAGCTTTGTTGTTATTTCTCCCCTCCGTGGGTAGGGGGTTGGCTGTCCCGGGGCCCGGTGATGGGGTAGGGATGGATGGCAGGCCGGGTGCGGGGCCTGGTGAGGTGCAGGGTCGCGGGGGCAGCGCTGTACCGTACGGCACGGTGGTACTCACTCAGCCTGAGACGTTGACACAGTTCTCGGTAAAACACACTGCTGGAAAGACGGTTCCCACGGACGGCTGCTGTTGCTTTTCCCCGGTAGTTAACGGTGACTGTCTCTTTCCCTGCACCTATGTTCAGTGTTGGTAGCGATGGATCCCCACCGGTAACCCGCTCCCCGACTTGGATATGGGCCGGAGGAGCCCCTCTTTGCCCGCAGGCGCTGGCCCTGAGAAACTGGTGCCTTGGCGGTGGCAGTGTCTCTCCTCATACGGTTGGACGGTTGCCTTAAATCGGGACTTAGTTGTTTGGAGACACGGAGGTCCCCTTCACTGACGGATTTGGCAAATTCACGGCGACTCCTAGCCTTGCCGGGATCCGAAAGGCCCCTGCCAATGGTGCTGGCTTCTCCTTGTGTACCGGTCCGGTACCGCCGGGCCACCACCCGTCCACGGTCCTTACGGCAACTCCGATCAGCCTCCACTGCAGACGGTCACCGCCGTCTGCTAACCTTGCTGTCTCTGTCCGGGGCACACACCCGGACAAACTTCAGGCTCTCAAACTGTCACTTTTTCTCCTTCCACTTGCTCCTCTACCACTCAACTCCTCTCACTTCCTCCTCCAACACTAATCTGCCTGTGTTTTCCCTCCTCCAGGACTGTGAACTCCTTGGTGGGTGGAGACCAACTGCCTGGCTCCACCCCCTGGTGTGGACATCAGCCCCTGGGGAAGGCAACAAGGATTTCTGGTTTAGCTTAGATGTGCCTAACCGGGGTGTAGGGTGTGGTGATGTCATTACCTGTGACCCCTGGCTTGCCCAGGGCGTCACATTCCCCCTTAGCAAAATGCAGACCGTCCGCGGGCTGCCCGTCCAACACCGGTTTTATTTTTCTGAAAAAGATAAAAAACACAATACAAATAGAAGAACATCATCCCACAACGGGAGGCACTTTTCTTAAACGTTGCAAATGGTTTTAAACGGTTACGGCTTCCGCTCTCACCCACCCAAGTAACCTGGCCCTGATGCTGCCCCTAAGAAAACAGGCAGCACCCCTTGACCCCAGTCCTGCACCAAGTTACCCGAGTGGGATCTGTCCTTTTCAGGGGACCCACGTCCATGAGGAGCCCCTGGAACCCCCAGAGGGTAGCCACCGGTTCAGGTGGTGGCTGGGCCCCAGCCTGCTCCACTGCGGGCCCTCCCTCCAATCTGCCTCTCCGGAGGCGGCAACGGTGGAAGCTGCAACAACAACATTATTTACAAGCCACTAGTTTGTGGTTGCCCTGCAAGTTCACGGGCTTGTCCGTAAGGAGTCCCTTACGCATCTTTAAGCGGTCCCCACGGGGACAACGGTGCCGGCTACGGCCGGTTTAATCAGCAGGTTAATCAGATGAGGCTTCGGTAATCATTTTCATTTTCAAAAACTCTCAAAACTTTAAACACACACAGGTGGTCCCAACAGGGACTGTGCAGCGTCACTCCGCTGCCCTACTCCGATTCTTCAGCTGAGGCGGATCCATCCTCCGCCATCAGCATATCAAACATGCACTGACATGCCTGCTGTGACAAAGGTGCCCGGTACCCATTTCCACCGGTGCGCGGGGTGTAGAAAACCACTGGGTCTCCTTCATAGCGGAGACGCTCACTTACCCCCTCAAACTCAGCAGTGGGCCCGGGGCCGGAGTCATCATCAATTATTCCTGCGTCAGGCGGGTTGCCGCCAGCTGCCGCAGCCTCCTAGCCTCCAGCATCCAGCACATCAGATCCTTCTGCAGTAGCACGGGGCAGCAGGTCAGGCGAGTTTACACTGAGGCGCCCCATAAGTAACGGCAAGGATGATGCATAGGTCGAGACTAGGCCGGGCCCCTCAGCCGCAGCGGCCGGTCCTGGTAGGACATAGGGACGTGGGTCACCAGTCGACTCTGTTACATCCGTTCCGCTCCCGTACATCGGGGCAGTTGCAATCAGCATCTCCACCTCGTTGGTCCACTGCTCCATCATCCGGAAGATCTGATCCTGTTGGCGTTGGTGGAACGCAATCACCCGGGCCTTCATCCATGCTACGGTCCCGGGCTCGGGGTCTGGCGCAATCACTGCCGGGACTTCTGGCACATTTTTGTTAAGGGGCCGCGGTCCTAGCGGTTCCCCCGGGAGTGATTCAGGGACGTCCTGAGCATCTGCAGCCGGTTGGTCCGCCGGGGCGGATTGGCAGGGTATCGCTACCGGTTGGGCAGGTAGCGGGCCTAGTGGCGAAGCGGCAGCAGCTAACACGGGTAGCGGGGAGAGAGGCAGGGTGAGCGGATGCAGGCCGGGCTCCTCAGCCTCAGCGGCCGATCCCTCAGGAATACAGGGGCGTGGGTCTCTTACCCGCTCCTCCAAATCCTCTTCCACCTCGCGTCTCCGCATAGCAGCCACTACGTCCGCCATGTCGGTCTCGCACTCCTCTAGGAGGAGCTGCATATGGGCTTGCAGATGGTTATTTAACGGGGCAGTCCGGTCTCTCAGCCACATCGCTGTGCTGGGTGTGGGAGCGTCCTCGTTGGCGGTCGGACTGTACATCTTGGCAATCGTGCCTTCCAGGTACCAAGTGTTCCTGCAGAGTCCTGGCGTCTCTGCTTTTATAGCCGCGGCTACATGCGACCAGTCACCATTTCGTCCCCCTTAGCCTCTTTCCGGCCCCTCCTCTATCGGGGCGGGATTTTGGCCTTCGCGCCTCCACTACTCGAGGAGACGCTCGAGCGGGAACTTTTCGCGCCAAAGATGGCGGCTTCTGAAATTTTCCGGCAGTAACAAGGCGCACCTCTACCCAACGGCAGAGCAGTAAGATCCTGTTCGTGACGCCAAGTTGTCGCGGGCGGAGGAGGGGACGCTGCGCTCTCCCACTGCTCGGGTCCGGCTGCCGCTGCGGCCTCTGCTGCTCGGTGGCTCGAGCGATGGGCCGGATCCCGGGGACTCGAGCGGCGCTCCTCGCCCATGAGTGAAAAGGGGGATTGGTTTTTGGGGATTTATTGTCCGTGACGCCACCCACGGTTGTGGTGATTGTGTGGACACCACCGCTGCTCTGTATGGGGATCCCGGAAGCGGTGACAGGGAGCAGCTTTGTTGTTATTTCTCCCCTCCGTGGGTAGGGGGTAGGTTGTCCCGGAGCACGGTGATGGGGTAGGGATGGATGGCAGGACGGGTGCGGGGCCTGGTGAGGTGCAGGGTCACGGGGGCAGCGCTGTGCCGTACGGCACGGTGGTACTCACTCAGCCTGAGACGTTGACACAGTTCTCGGTAAAACACAGGGCTGGAAAGACGGTTCCCACGGACGGCTGCTGTTGCTTTTCCCCGGTAGTTAATGGTGACTGTCTCTTTCCCTGCACCTATGTTCAGTGTTGGTAGCGATGGATTCCCACCAGTTACCCGCTCCCCGACTTGGATATGGGCCGGAGGAGCCCATCTTTGCCCGCAGGCGTTGGCCCTGAGAAACTGGTGCCTTGGCGGTGGCGGTGTCTCTCCTTATACGGTTGGACGGTTGCCTTAAATCGGGACTTAGTTGTTTGGAGACCCGGAGGTCCCCTTCACTGACGGATTTGGCAAATTCACGGCGACTCCTAGCCTTGCCGGGATCCGAAAGGCTCCTGCCAATGGTGCTGGCTTCTCCTTGTGTACCGGTCCGGTACCGCCGGGCCACCACCCGTCCACGGTCCTTACGGCAACTCCGATCAGCCTCCACTGCAGACGGTCACCGCCGTCTGCTAACCTTGCTGTCTCTGTCCGGGGCACACACCCGGACTAACTTCAGGCTCTCAAACTGTCACTTTTTCTCCTTCCACTTGCTCCTCTACCACTCAACTCCTCTCACTTCCTCCTCCAACACTAATCTGCCTGTGTTTTCCCTCCTCCAGAACTGTGAACTCCTTGGTGGGTGGAGATCAACCGCCTGGCTCCACCCCCTGGTGTGGACATCAGCCCCTGGGGAAGGCAACAAGGATTTCTGGTTTAGCTTAGATGTGCCTAACCGGGGTGTAGGGTGTGGTGATGTCATTACCTGTGACCCCTGGCTTGCCCAGGGCATCACAGAATCCCCTCCACGGGTATGGGAGGTGTGATCCCGGGCCCAGAGGATGGTGCGGGATTGCAGGGAGCAGTCTTTAGAAATAGACCAGATGGTACCGGTGTTCTCACTGTGGTAATAAATCACATAAAGTCCATGTGGTAAACCAAGGCCAGATGCCGGGAGCCTCTGGAGGGGTGTGCTGGTCCCGCACACGGGTTGACAGGGCAGGGGCCCTTCCTCCTGCACTTGTAGTTTCTTGTGTGTTGACTTAACCCGCATAAAACGGGAGAAATCCGCTCCCCTGTGCTTTGTATCCAGTGGGAGCCGTTGCGCGCAAAATCTGACCCTTGGGATCTCTGTGGGTTCTGGTGGACACCCTATCCCCCGTGTTGAGCTTCCTTCGCTCTCTGGGCTACTTGTGGGACAAAGTCTGGAACTTTGTCCCCTACTGGCTAATCGGTAAGGTGCTTGAAGCGGTCCTTGCCCTGGGGTCCAGGTACCCCGACTGTGCACAGCCTCCAGACCGGATTCCCGCTGTCTGCACCAGCGGGCTACAACCCTGCCCCAGTCCACTTTAGGTTTCCCGCGACTGGATCTCCGTCGCCTGTGGCCCCGTTCTGCCGTCTGCCACCTAGTCAGCTCAGGTAGTCCGGTAGTGCAGGGGCTCCAACCCCTGACCACCACTTCACACTCCTCTCCACTCTACTGTTTACTACTTTCTCTTGTGTTCCCTCCCCTGACACCTCAGGACCCCTTGGTAGGCGTTCCCATCTGTCTAGTCCCGCCCACTGGTGTGTCCCTATTGTCCCGGGGGGTGACTAGGCTTTTGTGGCTGGTGTTACCTGTGTGTGGGGTGTTGGTGGAATTCCAAGGAGAAGGTGATTCTTGCACCCAGGAGGGGGTATAGTCATCTGTGACTACTTGATTTTGCCAGGGCGTCACACTCCCCCTTGGTAAAATACAGCCCGTCCTCGGGCTGTCCAGCATCGGTATTTATTTAACTGCATCAAAAAAGGTTATAAAACAGTAAAAACATAACATAAACATCAACATTTCTTCCCTAATAGGGAGGCACATTTTCTTGAACGTTACAAAAACATCATCTCCTTCTCCCCTTCAGCCCACCACCCAAAACACCTGAACCCCCCCCCCCCTGGTGCCAGCGCTAACACTGGTGTCACACCGGTGATTCCTGCACCCAGGAGGGGGTACAGTCATCTGTGACTACCTGGTTTTTCCAGGGCGTCACATAGGAAAGTTATGAAGATAGACTTTGTTAGTAATAGAAACAGTTAATGTCTGGTTCAGATCACTGGAGGGGATGGAACTAGTGGGTCACACAGAGCTTTGCACAAATCTCATTGACTGTGATAGCGTTGTTGGGCTCTGTTCACATTGCAAAGTTTGACTCTCCGTCTGATGGGTTCTCTGAAATTTCTGATCAGTTCAGGCAGACCAGGGAGTCGACATGCTGTCTGCTCATTCATAAACAGTGTAGCAATAGTTAACCTCTACTAGCCTGATCATTAGGCTTCTTTGATCCCATGTTGTAAGGAAGCCAATCACTTCTGCTCCTCTCATATTTAGGTTGGAGGAAATCTCCTCCCTACGCCAACTATAGTTTATGATGTGGTGGTCTGTGAGTTGTGGTGTTCCAGATTTGCTGGAGAAAGAGTTGTTTTATGCTTGGTGTTGCTGTGGAGTTACCCGTTGTCTTGTTTCTTCCTTCCTGCTCTTGTTTTCTTCCTAACCTCTTATTGTCTTATACCTCTGTGTGTGCATACTCTGTGACAGAGTTTTGGTTTCCCCTGTTTGTCTATTTCTGTGGGTTAAATCAAACTCCTTTCTTGCCCCCCCCCCAGGGGAGGGGAGAGGGTATAAAATCAGGGCTGGTCAGTAGCAAGGCCAAGAAGGAGACTCAGATATCCCCACCATTATCTCTGAGAACATGAATAACACAAGGCCCCTAGTCTGAGAGTCAGCTTAGGGGCCCTGGTTTCCCGCTATCCCCATAGTCCCTCGCAGAGTTACACTTCCTGGTTACAGAAAGAGCTGAGAGTCAGTTCTGCATAGGGTGTGAGTAAGAGAAGATGTGGCCACAGTGTCAGGGCCAGCCAGGGACCCCTGAGGTAACATCAAGAGGTCCAGAGCTTACGGCTCACTCCAGCGGGCTTAGAGAGTCATGCAACTAGACAGCTGCAGGCTCAGAAGTGGACGAAAGTGTAAGGAAGAGGAGGGAACAGAGACACAGACCTGGCAGTTTAAGGATGAGTTCCAAGATAGTGGGGGACAGGTCGAGAGAGTACCCCGAAAACAGTAGAACCAGAACCGTTAGGAGTGAAGCCATGCCTGTTACAACAGTGTGAAGATTAAACTGAACAAGTTTAGTTATGTGGCACCCCAGTGGTTCAGTTGCCACAGTAACATCGCCCTCCCCACAGGGGGGTGATGCTATGCCTGGAAGCATTAGGGGGGGTCTCCCATGCTAAGTATACCAGCACTCAACACTTCCTATCCCTGACCAGAAGGGGGAGCTCGAGAAGCCGGTTTGGGGGGAGCTTCCCTATAGATTCTGGCCTGGAGGAGGAGTTATTCATACAGACACAGGAAAGTGAAACTAAACTGTTAGAACAAGTCAGGAGTGCAGAGAAGATGGTTGCTGAGCAGAGAGCTGTACCATAGCTCCCTCAGGGCCCAGCGCTTAGAACAGGACATCTCAGTTCAAGGCTGCATGGGTACTAAAGTCCCACCAGCAGAATCTGGGGGGCAGGAGACTTCAGATCTTCTGGCCCACAAAGTGACCGGAGCACAGCAGTATACTAGAGCCTGGAGCTTTGATAGAAGAAGCGGCACTAGTAAAAGACTCGCGCTGCCTGCCATACGGGTGAGAACCAGAACCAACATAAGGAAGAGGGTTCCAGTGTAGCTTCACGCTGCAGAGACCCACATATTACAGTGCAAGCAGGAAGGCCTACAACCCACCTTGCTAGGTGGATCGCCTCAATTGCTTCCAGGCTGACCGGACCTCCGTACCTGCTGGACCTGTCTCCCGGGTCTGTACCATCAACTACCAAGTAAAAGGTAAAGGAAACTACGGCCCTTGTGTTGTCCAGTTATTACCGGTGTCCTCAGTCCTGCACTCCAACGTTAAGTCACTCCATCAATCACCTACTACTACCCCCATCTGCCCTGGGGCCCAGGTGTGCCTGTGGAGAGCTATACCAACCAAGCTGCATCACCATCTGCCCTAGAGGTCCCCATCCCGCAGCCGCTGCACCTAAATTGCTGCATGCCACAGGTGGTATTACAAACTACCATACCCATCATCATCCCTACTTAAACTAACACCGCTGAGGTCATGGAACTGGGCCTTACCGCCACCGCAGCATCCCAGAAACAGATCCGCGGCCCAGTAACAAGTGCCCCATGGCCCCGGTGCGGGCAAGTCAGTTGCCAAGTGAACTCTGGTGTGCATGGGTTACTATTTCGTATACGATGAGGACTGGCAGCGGGATAATGGACACCAGCCAGAAGAAACCAGTATCATGCACCCCACCCGAAGTCACACCCGTACACGGGGTCGCCTTGGTGAAGGAGTGCAAAGTTCGTACGGCCCGGCGTTCATGCCTTCTTTCAGTGACATGACGTGTTTTGGCTTCTACTGTGAAGTCTTTTTCAATCAGTATGTGTGCCACCCACGGTAGACCTCTGATGTCACAGCGGTGGCTCTGAGTGGTGAGGTAGTCATACCGGGCGTGAGCGATAGGCGTGAGGATTTTGTTATGGGGAGTAAAAATATTTAAAAAGGGGAGAAAGAAAATAAAAAAATAAATAGTTTGTGATGCCAGTTGGGATGTTCGGCTGTGGTGTGGCCGGGCATTGCTGGACGGCCCCTGGAGTTAGGTGATGATGCACAGTGCCAGAGGTTTGTCCTCTCGCCCAACGAGGGCTTGGTCTTGGGGGTTGTGTTGAGGTAGGGACGGCGCAGCAGGGAATAAATCCTCCAGAGACAGGACAGGGAGCTTTTACTGACGCTCTGCAGGGTGATAACACAGCGTACAACGATGGGGGAACTTCCTGCCCTGATGAGAGTTGGCTTCTCTGCCATGTGGTGATAGTGTACTCATCTTCTGCTGCTTTTTCCCTACCTGGAAATAGGGATCTTGGTATCCTGGGATTCCCAAGACAAGAACAATCTGGATTTTTAATGCCTTCTAGTGACTGGAATCCTGAAGGAAGACTCTATTTCTTCTAGAAGCTTCCATACTCACAGGTGCCACTGAGCTCCCAGGCTAATGTCACTGCCCCTTGTAAAAAGGCTGCAGTCTCTCAGTTTTTAAACCACGTGGAAGAGGAGGAAAAACAACTGGGCACGAAAGTCTCCAGCTGGTGATTAACGCAGAGTATGTCAGCGGAACCGCCTGTCAATAGAGGCAGTAAAACTAGTCTAGCACAACACTGCTACCCGGGGTGCACCATGCCAAAAAGCTGAAGAAGCATGTTAACTTGAAAAGTAAAACAAGGAGGGCACTCCCTGGGACTTGTGAAAGTGCCGGTTGCCGGTGCGAAACAACTGTCATCTGTGTGGGGTCAGTCCCTCTCCCCTCTGTCCTGTATTTTATGCTTGCTCCTTGTAATCAATAAACCTGAAGTTTTTCACTGCATATAAACGGTGAGTGCTCTCCTTGTTCTACTTTTCAAGTCTCTCAGTTTTGTCACCGGTGACCGTGACCCAGGAACTGATACCCTGACCAGTGTAGCTGCCCCTCCAGAGGTTTCCGACATCACCTCAGGCAGGACCTCTCCTCAGTGCACTCCTCACTTCACCTCACACTGCAACTGACTTACTGAATTTACCTCAAAACTAAGCTCCTGCCCTTTCTCCTTTTAGGGCTCAGCCTGAGCTGTTGATTTTAGCTCAGCAGAATAGCCCCAGTAAAGGAGTGTATGTAAATGTGTGTTTTGTGGTGAGCAGCAGAGAAAACCATATCTCATCAAAGCTAACAATACATATTCTACAGATGGAAATATACATATAGGTACATGTAGGCATTATCTGTGGCGACTAGGCACAGGGCGCCACATTTGTTAAACATTACAAATAAAAGATTTAATTATGTTCATGAGTATGAGGAATATGGTATACCCGTACATGCCAGGCATCTATATTTCCACACATCCTGACCTGCATCAAGAGGTCACTCTTTTCAAGATAGACATACCTCCATTCTGGCACAAATGGTAAGAGGGGAAGTTTATTATAGTGAGGAAGAAGCCTCTGAACACAGCACGACCCCCTGATGACAAAAGCAATTCAGTTAGCAAAGTGAGCGGGAGATTGCTAGCTCCAGAAGCTAGAAGCTTCAATGGGGACCTGCAGACAGACTGGCATCCAAGTAACAAATTATGAAATTGAGACATGCGTAGATCCCATAAATATAGCATGAATATTTTCAGCCTCAGGACAGCGGGATATACATAAATATTTTGCCTTAATTGTGGAATGTGCGTATTGTAGCGCCCCTGAAGCCATCAGGAGCTACAAGGAACTGCATCTGGAAAAAGATTCAGGTCCTACCCCCAAGAACCTAGAAGACCAGTGCCGGTAACACCAAAACATTCATTTTAATCCCATTTTTACCCCCCAGAACTGGTGATGGGCTAGGGTTGGACCTAATGGATGGCCACTTAGAGGTGGAACCAATCCACTAGACGATGACCAGGGAGGAGGGGCCATGCAGTCAGTAAGTGGAAGTGAAAGGAGACGGATGGATGGTACTGACAGGGAGTGTAGCGGTGACCTGTGGGCCCAGGCGAGTGGTTGCCGGTGGAGTATGGCGGAGTTCTCCCGGAACCATAGCACCAATGGGGTACAGAGCCCTCAGTCAGGAAAATGCTCCAGGCAGACCTGATAAAATCTACACGGTGAGGGGACCATCCAGGACCTCACCGACCATAAAGTTGAGGACACAGTAGCAACGGGAGAACCGGGGAACAGGAACAGAGAAACCGACCCCCCAAGGTCTCAGAACCGGGCACCAGCCACTACACCCGTGACACTTCCCAAGTTAAACCAGGCTCGGCACCGAGTACCCCATAGCCCTGGGGTGTGACACGTATCAGCCCATAATTAATAACAAGACGCTCGAGGACCATAAAAATATCATGTTTCCTAGCTATGGATAGATAAAATCATAATAGGAAACATATTGGTAACATCTTCTGCATGGAATGCTCAGAGGCGGAGATATGAGGGATTTGCCATTTCATTATTTTCTAAAACCTGAAGGCACATCCCATGTCCAGCCCTGTCATAGGCCACCAGGTGGGCAGTATGTGTATGTGGGAAGTTCATATGTTATTAAAAACCAGAGCAGACATTTTGGAAGTGTTTTTTTCAGTAGGTCACATCACTAAATGTGTGGGGACTACCAAGGAAACCATTAGCTCCACAGCGCCTCCCATGTACTGAACCAGCACCAGGCCTAGTAACAAGGACATGGGTAAATTATTCATATGCACATCTGCTTGCACCAATATCTTACTTGTATCTGCATTTCTGACCATAATCTCTGTAAATTATTGTGTATATATTTTATCTAGTGTGTCCTTAAGGCGATTAAATATATAATTTAATATTGGGTTGTTCTTTTATCTAGATCCATGAACCCCATATCCATATGCTCAGTTTAGTATTACACGCTGCTTGGGCTGGTTTCTAGCCCGATATAGTCCTGCTAATGGACCAGGCCTATATCTAATGAGGAACTGGTGGCAGACTACGCAGCTGGCAGAGTCCTGTTTCACTGAGGCTATTGAAAAGGGTCTTTGGCCTGTCGGGGTTGTGAGTGAGTGGGGTGTCATGCCAGAGGTTGCGAGGCCCACTCTGTCTCCATCCCCGTTCCTCCCTGTGCCCATGTAGACAGGGGGTGTCAATGTAACACTGCGCCAAGCTGATCTTAGGCACCTCAGGGGGCAAGGAACGTCACATGTTTGCAGAAGTGACAAGGCTGTATTGCGTGGCTCCAACATATTAGAGATGCCAGGGTGCGGCTGCAAGGTGCGGTTTTGTCATAATGGGCGTATGCAGGTTCTTATGTTTAGGTGAACTTCATTAATGAAGTTACCGATTTAGCTAATCATGAAATGTTATCTCCAAATATCTCCCAGTCTATCAGAAACACTGATCATCGGATTGGTGTCCCTCTTTTCTGAAAGGAGTATACCATTTTTTGTATGCTTAATTACACTGTCATTTTCCTCCAGAAAATGCACATCTAATATATAAAACTGAATGTGTGCGTGTGTGTGTGTGTGTGTGTGTGTGTGTGTGTGTGTGTGTGTGTGTGTGTGTGTGTGTGTGTGTGTGTGTATGTATGTGTATGTGTGTGTCCGGGATTGGCATCTGCACCGTCGCAGCTACAGCCTCAAAATTTTGCACCCTCACACTTCTGGACCCCGAGAGCGTCATAGGCTATGTTTTGAGGGGAAATTTTAACCCCGTTCTTTACAGTTATTCACCAAAAAACCTGCCTCCATTAAAGCGAATGGAGCTGTGAGCCACAGTGCAGCCAGAACTTCAGAAGAATGCGCAGCCACGCCCTTATATGAAATGTTGGCGTGTCACAATGCAGCCAGGGAAAGAGACAGACACAGACAGGGAAAGAGACAGACACAGACAGGGTAAGAAACAGACATAGACAGGGTAAGAGACAGACACAAAGAGACAGACACAGACAAAGAAACAGACTGACAGGGAAAGGGACAGACAGGGAAAGAGAGGGAAAGTGACAGACAGGGAAAGTGACAGACAGGGAAAGAGATAGATAGACAGTTAAAGAGATAGATAGACAGGGAAAGAGATAGATAGACAGACGGAGAAAGAGATTGAGACAGACAGAGAAAGAGACAGACAGGGAAAGAGACAGACAGACATAGAGAGAGCGAGACAGAGATATATACAGAGGGGGAGACAGACAGAGAATGGGAGAGAAACAAAGAGACAGTTACTATCCCGGGCAGCGCCGGGTGCTATGTTGTGAGGCGAAATTTTAACCCCGCGCGTTCCAATTTGCCAATCAATTTTGCCCTTATTTACATAATGGGAAAAAAGTGAAACGAAAAGTGTTGGGGGCAAATTGACAGCGGCCAGATGTGAATAAGGGGGACTTAAAGAATGAGAGCGATGGCGCCAAAGAGTATATACCGTACAGTTGTTAAGGTGGGACCCCGACATGCGATACTCACCACACTCGGGGATATGAACACACACACAATGCGCCACACACTACCACGTGCTTGAACACATATACCCGCCTCAGCACACATCTCACCACACATACACCAACCTCACCACATAATCACCCTAAAACACACACAAGTCTGGTATTATCCTTCAAAAATAAAAATCGGATTAATAAGCAGCCAAACTACAAGAACAACAAATGTACCACATAGGAAATACGGCAGCTGTCAGTCACAGGACCTGTCTATATGTGTATGTGTGAGCTAATATATACTTTCAGGGGAGGGCTTTCTGTTGCCTGGAGATTTATCAGGCTGCCAATAGCAGCCAATCACAGCTTAGCTTCTATTTTGCAAAAGTTAATTAATCTGAGCTCTGATTGGTTAATATAAGCAACAATTTAATAATTACATTTCTAGCTATTTGTTTTGTGGTGTTTGTGTGCAGAATACATTTTTGTTAATACATTCTATTTTGTTAACAGCAGTTATTAACCCGGGTGAAGCCGGGTGTATGTGTGTGAGTATGTCCGGGATTGGCATCCGCACCGTCGCAGCTACAGCCACAAAATTTTGCACACTCACACTTCTGGACCCCGAGAGCGTCATAGGCTATGTTTTGAGGGGAAATTTTAACCCCGCTCTTTACAGTTATTCACCAAAAAACCTGCCTCCATTAAAGCGAATGGTGCTGGGAGCCACAGTGCAGCCAGAACTTCAGAAGAATGCGCAGCCACGCCCTTATATGGAATGTTGGCGTGTCACAATGCAGCTAGGGAAAGAGACAGACACAGCCAGGGAAAGGGGCAGACAGACAGAGAAAGAGGCAGACATGGACAGGGTAAGAAAAAGACATAGACAGGGTAAGAGACAGATACAAAGAGATAGACAAAGAGACAGACTGACAGGGAAAGAGGCAGACAGGGAAAAAGAGGGAAAGAGAGAGACAGGTTAAGAGACAGACACAGACAGGTTAAGAGACAGACATAGACAGGTTACGAGACAGACACAGACAGGTAAAGAGACAGAGACAGAGACAGACACAGGGAAAGAGACAGAGGGAAAGAGACAGACAGGGAAAGAGAGGGAAAGAGACAGAGAGGGAAAGTGACAGAGATAGACAGACAGGGAAATAGATAGACAGACAGGGAAAGAGATTGAGACAGATGGAGAAAGAGACAGAGACAGACAGGGAAAGAGAGAGGGAGACAGAGAGATATATACAGAGGGGGAGACAGACATTATAATTACATTTCTATCTATTTGTTTTGTGGTGTTTGTGTGCAGAATACATTTTTGTTAATACATTCTATTTTGTTAACAGCAGTTATTAACCCGGGCGAAGCCGGGTAGTACAGCTAGTATTTAATATAGCAAGAGACTTTAATTGTTATATATTAATTCCCTTCATTGTATTTATATTTTTTGTTTCCTGGTGCTCAAAACCCTCATTACTTGGCTGGGTATCCTGGTGCTCGAGTCCCTGACCCGCACATTTTGTGGCTGTTTTTCAGCCACTAAACATGTGCGATTGCCTATCAATTATGGTAATGCTGGAGCCATTTTGGCTGCTGACATTACTATGATTGACCGGCCGCATAGCATCTTATGAGACCTGAAGGTACGATGCTTGGTGAACTGTAACGGGAAATAGTGTAGAGAGAGCTGCTGGAGAAGGGACAGTGTATTGATTATAGCTTTACAGTCCTTTTTGCTGCAACATAAAACCAAAAGACCTTGTCAGGGCTAAGTCTAATCCATTCCATTCTAGTCCCTTTAAACGGCTTTTAGCTGCATACCTAATTTAAAATATGCAAGGCCTGGCTGTGGTAAGGGACGTGGAAGTAGACGTTCTGCTTATAGTGGTACACGTAGAGGCCTTGGCAGTGAGCCAGGACAAACTGTGCCTACTGCATGAGCACTGCAAAGGCACTTATCATCTAGACCTAGCTTCCTGCCTCACTTTGCTGGGGGGCGCGGGTCACCAGTGTTGAAGCCAGAGCAGTGCAAAGAGCTTGTGGGTTGGATGGCAGATAATGTTCATAGTCTGTTTCCCAGCACCACCCTGTCTTCCACATAGTCTAGTCTGAACAGTCATGACCACATAACCTCACCCTGATCCTCCATCCTGCCACCATGGCTAGTCCCAGGAGACAAATGATCCCCACATTCAGCCACTATGAGGAGCTCTTTAGATTTACATGTATTGATTCTGGCATCTCGCCCTTCACAGTTCAAGAGGGATATGAGGAGATTGTGTGCAGTGATACCTAAATATTTGAGCAGCCACAATTAGAAGACAATGGTGGGGAGGAACAATTACTGTCTCCAGAGGTGGATGATGATAAGATACAGTTGTCAAGAAGTCATGTTGTTAAGTCAGGAGAAGAAACAGGGTACAGAAGTGGAAGATGAGGTGGTGGACAATGAAATCACTGACCAATATGGCGAGAAGGTATGCAGAACGAGCAGAGAAACTGTTCCCATAGTATCCATACGTGGCAAGTTCCTCTCCAAGGGTTTAGTGTTCCCCAGTCTGGCGCATTTTTCAAGAAAATGCAGAAGACAAAAGAATGGTCATTGGCAACTTGTGCTGTATGAAATTTAGTAGCTGCCAGACCACTACCAGCCTGACCCTCACCAGCATGCTCAGGCACATGTTATCCAAACACCTGACTAGGTGGGCTGAATGCCGAGTCCACAATCATTCTCTGTGGGTGACACCATGGCCTCCTCCCATGTACTACCTGCTGGTTAATTCCCTGTCCAGGACGAATGCGCGGATTTCTCCCACCCTGATACTCACACATTTGCAGACACCATCAGAAAATATGCCCACTTCCTTGTCCCAGTTGTTTCTACCCCAGGCCTTGGAAAGCAAGTATTGACCCACAGGTCCAAACACTGAACAGCCGCATTTCCAGACTGCTTTCCCTAAAAATGTTGCTGTTTTGACTTGTGGACACTACTTTTGCAACCTTAGGGCGGCGGCCATCCCTCAGTACATGGTCCCTAGCCACTACTATTTCTCCCAATATGCTATAACACCACCTGTGCTTTTAAATTTTTGCTAGGCCTTGAACTTAGTGCATAAACTTTACCACTGTAGGAGTCCCACTGTTTTAAAATAGTTAAGAAATTTATTCTGAGGCCCTCCACTAGGTGTCTTGCAGGGAGTATTGCAAATCCTTCTTTGAATAAATAGCGTGAAATATGGCGAGAAATGGCTTGGCTATTAAAGGGAACTTGTCAGGTGCAATATACAGTGAGAACCACGAGCAGTTCTGGGTGCATATTGCTAATCCCTGCCTAACCGTCCCTGTATACACTAGCATAGATAAAGAGATCTATAGAAAATGTATTTCTAAAGATCTATAATTGTATGCTAACATGCTAATGATTGCGCAGCGTCACAGGATGATCTCACTCACCTCTCTGCCACCATCGCTGCCCAACGCTGGATTTTGCCTCAGTGCACATAGCCTAAGGAGTAGAGCAGGCATTAATTTTTCACTTTTTTAATTTGTCTTATATACACGTCTTTATACAGGAAACAATGTTTTCTAACATTTGTCCTGTGAAATCCATTATTTCTCCGGTTTTGTATGTTTTATTGTCAGTACATAAAAGTGGAATGATATTCTGACAACATTGTTCCCAGCTGCGATCTGGGAGTCAGACGTGTCCAGGCGTCTTCCCTTTGCTGTTTCCATCAATTTCAGCGATTTTCTTGCCTCCTCAGATTTCCTGGGAAGATCTGCTGGAAATTGCTTGAGTTTCCTATTGACTTCAATTATACTTGTGACTCAACTTGAGCCTGTTGAGCGTCCAACCTGTTGGATTCGAGTACCGAGCATTGTTCTCACTCATCACTAATTATGACAAAAATTGTTTATTCCTTTTAGAAAAAAATGAAATCAATCCAATGACCGATGCTTCTGATAGACTGGGAGATATGTGGAGATAACATTTCATAAATCAGGGGTTGTCCAATATTTGGACGCTTGCTTCTGAACAACCCTGGTCTAGCAGTCCCTGTCCCCCACCCAGGAGAGGGGCCGGGACAGGAGTGATTAATCCCACACAAGTAAACAGACGGGGGGGAAACAAAACCCAAACTCCCAGCGAGGTACAGACAATATGTGATCGGGAGGAAACTAAAGGCCAGGAGGAAATAATCAGACAAGAGAATTTCCACCACACACCAAACAGACACAGAAGCTCACCAGCAACTGTATATGAAAGCAAAAAGACCAGGATCGCATAAAGCTATTATTGGCATGGGAGAACAGGCGCCACCATCTTAAACAGGGAGGAGGCAACTGTGATAGGTCTCCTGCAACATGTGACTCCAGCAGCAATCCACAGGCTAGCAGAAATCAACTCCTGCAAGCTTGATTATTACCAAGAGCACAACTGGTTGACGTCCGTGCCTGTCTGTGCAACTCAAAAGCAGCATCGTGTGGAGTGTCCGACTGCTGTGTGAACAGTGTCAGAAGTAGTCCGAGTTTTGAGCCAGACACAGTGTGATACGTACTGTTTAAGGAAGGCTTCAGAGTGGAAGCCACAACGAGTCATATGTAACTGCCAATTATGGAGTAATAGTTAAAGAAAAGCAAGAAATGTACATGTCGGTCTTATTGTGATTTCTATATTGTATATTGGGGGTCACTACGGAGGAGCGTCACTGTGAGAATTGTCCGTCCCACCTTCCTCTCATCTCCGCCTCTGCTTTATTTCAGATCACACCTCCCGTAATGGTACGCAGGTCCTTAGTTATGGCACGCAGGTCCTTAGTTATGGCACGCAGGTCCTTAGTTATGGCATCCTCATCTTCAGCTTCGTCTCCTTCTGTTTATCGCTGGACTCTCCGGTGAATATCGCATTCGGATTCCTGCTCCTGAAATTACAAGGTTTGTAATTATTACACCAAGACCGATAGGACGAGGGTGCAAAAACCGTGAAAATCTAAGGGGCCGTGTACACGAGAAGATAATTGTATAAACCATGAACGATGTGGTCCAATCCTTTACTTTACACAATTTTCGAATGTTGACAGATATTTTTTTCATTTTTGCACGCATTGTTCTGTCTCTGACCCCATTCACATTACACAATTATCGCGACTGCTGGATGGTTAGGATTACTACGAGAATTAAGCCTTTAGGCTCTGTTCACATTTTGTTATGACTGATATGAACTCTATTGACTGTAATAGGATCCATCTGGTTTCTGTTATGGCGTCAAATATTTCGTCAATGAAAGATAGTGCAGCACGTTAAAAAAGAAGCGTTAGAAACCATGGCGGCTTTCTTCTAGAAACATCACCACACCTGTCACATCAGCTGAGCCGCAGTACCAGACACGGCCTGTAAATACGTGCGGTGCTGGTTATAGAAGACAACAGATATTTTAGTGGTTAAAATTATAACATTTTTGATATTCATATTTACCAGATTTGCCAAACTTGCCCAGAAAATTGCAGGAAATCCATTTTCGGCAAATTTAAAGTGCACCAAAGCCTCCAATTCCTCTGAACAGACGTGTATGGCACTCTGAGGTCTCCAAGGACTTTATCCAAAATGTGTGATTGAATTTCGGTAACTCTCAGCTATGTGTCCCTTCATGGCCTCACAGACGCAGTGACTCTCCTGCCTGACAGATGCAGTGACTCTCCTCACTCATAGATTCAGTGACTCTCCTGCCTCACAGATACAGTGACCCTCCTGCCTCACAGATACAGTGACCCTCCTGCCGCACAGATACAGTGACCCTCCTGCCTCACAGATGCAGTGACTCTCCTGCCTGACAGATGCAGTGACTCTCCTCACTCATAGATTCAGTGACTCTCCTGCCTCACAGATACAGTGACCCTCCTGCCTCACAGATACAGTGACTCTCCTGCCGCACAGATACAGTGACCCTCCTGCCTCACAGATGCAGTGACTCTCCTGCCTCACAGATGCAGTGACTCTCCTGCCTCACAGATGCAGTGACTCTCCTGCCTCACAGATGCAGTGACTCTCCTGACTCACAGATGCAGTGACTCTCCTGACTCACAGATGCAGTGACTCTCCTGCCTCACAGATGCAGTGACTCTCCTGACTCACAGATGCAGTGACTCTCCTGCCTCACAGATGCAGTGACTCTCCTGCCTCACAGATGCAGTGACTCTCCTGACTCACAGATGCAGTGACTCTCCTGCCTCATAGATGCAGTGACTCACCTGCCTCACAGATACAGTTACTCTCCTGACTCACAGATACAGTGACTCTCCTGACTCACAGATACAGTGACTCTCCTGACTCACAGATGCAGTGACTCTCCTGCCTCACAGATGCAGTGACTCTCCTGCTTCACAGATACAGTGACTCTCCTGCCTCACAGATGCAGTGACTCTCCTGACTCACAGATGCAGTGACTCTCCTGACTCACAGATGCAGTGACTCTCCTGCCTCATAGATGCAGTGACTCTCCTACTTCACAGATACAGTGACTCTCCTGCCTCACAGATGCAGTGACCCTCCTTCTGCCTCATAGAACAGTGACTCTCCTGACTCACAGATGCAGTGTCTTTCCTGACTTTTTTTTTTTGGACGGGAAGGGGGGGGGGCGGAATCAGAAAATATTAAAAACCTTGGCTGCAACCATATTTCAGCCCTACACATGTCTTCAACCGATCTCTAATTTCTGACCTCTTTTGCCAAGCAGGAAATGAATGTTCAGCCAATCACTGGCCACAGCAGTAGCTGTCTCAGCCAGTGATTGGCTTCCGCAGTCACATGTCCCTGTGTCAGGACGTCACCTCTGCAGCTGGGAGTGTAGACCGATGAAGAGCAGGAGCAGCAGGCGGTGTGAGAGCTGCTGCCATTTATAACTTTCTTTAAACAATAAGAAAATAAATAAAATAACCCGACACAATTTTATTTTTCTCTGTGGTGGAAAAGTCAGTGACTATGTGGTTGTAACAAGATAGGGCAGTTTGTGGCTGGACTTGTGTACACTTCAAGCTTCTGGTGTCAGAAGTGGCCATGCAGCAGATGACGCCTAATGTGCACAGTCACAGACCGCCATCCGGTCCCTGTAGGTACAGCTGCTCTTGGTAATCATCGGGCACTATATAGCCACAGATTTCCTCTCTCACACAGTATATGTCTTTATATCACCAGGATCCCGCTATAAGCTGGAAGAGGGGAAAGTGAAAGTCACCGGTCTGATCAATTACATCATCACGGTCCTATCCGAGATCTGCAGCATCGGTACCTTGTATAGCGGTAAGTACATATGGCGGTGTTATATATCACTGATATCAGTCACTGTGTGTAACTAGCCATCGCTGGGAACAGGACAAGTTGTGATGACCATGATGTGAACAAGAATACTACCGTTCACTGGTAACAAGAAAAGATTGTTTGGGGGAATCAGGGCACATCTTAAGGCTGCTTTACACGCAGCAGTTAATCGTGCGATTGCATTTGCGATCGCACACGCCCCCATCGTTTGTGCGGCTCGTGCAATTTGTTGCCCGTATCGCACATACGAGTAACCCCCCGTCACACGCACTTACCCTTCCATATGACCTCGATCTGAGCGGCGAACATCCACTTCCTGGAGTGGGAGGGACGTTTTGGCGTCACAGCGACATCACACGGCAGCTGGCCAATAGAAGCGGAGGGGCGGAGATGAGCGGGACGTAAACATCCCGCCCACCTCCTTCCTTCCGCATTGCCGGCAGGACGCAGGTAAGCGGGGTGTCACACGGAGCGATGTGTGCTGCCTCAGGACCATTGAACAACCGGACATTCAATTTTTAGAAGTTGAATGACGTGTATGCGACCAACGTTTTAACGTTCAATCTTGGTCGCACGTAGGTTTCACACGCTACAATATCACTAACGATGCCGGATGTGCGTCACTTATGACGTGACCCCGCTGACACATCGTAAGATATATTGTAGCGTGTAAAGCCCGCTTTATATAGGAAGATTGGGCCCGTTATCTGCCAAAACATAAGAAATCTTCTTTCTTTCCTTAGGAACCTCTTACAGTTTGTTCCTGTTGCCGATCCCCATCATCCTCTTCATTGACATATTAAGATCTCGCGGTGAGTGATCCATGTTAACAACTTCTTATATGAACAGCCTCAGATCTGTGACTGGTTGATGCTTATTACCCAGCCACATATTAGCGCTGGTATTGTTATGTATCATGGATATTTCCTGCAAAGAATACCAGCTGGGCAGCTGAAGATTTGTTACAGTGTAATAGCGTGGTGATGAGTATCTGCCCAGATTCCAGGATTAGGGAGAGATTGGGGTTGCTGATTCGATCATTTCAATGATACGTTATAGCAAAAGCTGTAAAACTTAGTTTAGGATATGTGCATACGTGGTCCTTCTACAATATCACCAATCAACAGAGCGGGAGATGAGTGACAATCCAAAGATCCTTTATTCCAAGCAAATCAGAAGGTCCAAAAACTAATCCACCACACAGAGGGTAAAATCGTCCAGAAAGGGATAAATGTCCCAGGGGTGAGTCACACTCCTCCAGCACTCCTTTTCCAGGGAAATTGGGGTTTCTCAAGGTCTCTCTGGGGTGCTGCCTGTAGCCACAGCTTCTCCCACAGAGGATAAATCTTACTCCTGCTCTCTTGTCCTTCTCAGCCAGAATGCCTATACCTAGGTAAGCAGACAGGTAGGGGCTTTCAAGATGGGGACATTACAGGGGGTGATTCCCAATATTTGGAGAGCTAGGGATTAAAGAATGGACAGTCAGGAAATGTCTGTGGGGGTTTAACAAAAGACAAGCAAATAGTAACTGAGCTTAGTTAATTAACCTTCAGACAAGACAAGGAATACACAGAATGAATGGAACAACGCTCCTAAAATATGAACCTACACAAAATGATACACAACCCACAATGTCACACCATCGCAATATGGTTTTTAGCTTTTGTATATAAGCAGGAGAACCTATTCACTGTTAGCAAGCAGAGGAATGGAAAATGGTAATAAATGGTAGAGAGTTGCAGATTTTTTTGTTACTCATCTAAAAAGTATAAACTTGACAGCGCTCCACATTACTGGTACAGATCTCCAAATCACTCAGGCAGACTAAAGCGGGCTTTACACGCTGCGATCTCGCTGCAAGCAATTGTACCCGCCCCCGTCGGTTATGCGACACGGGCAAATCGCTGTCCGAGGCGCCCAACCTCGCTTACCCCAGTCACACACACTTACCTGCTCTGCGACATCGCTCTGGCCGGTGATCTGCCTCCTTTCTAAGGGGGCGGTTCGTGCGGCGTCACAGCGACGTCACACGGCAGGTGGCCAATAGAAGCGGAGGGGAGGAGATGAGCGGGACGTAACATCCCGCCCTCCTCCTTCCTTCCTCATTGCCGGTGGAGGCAGGTAAGGAGATGTTCGTCGCTCCTGTGGTGTCACACATATTGATGTGTGCTGCCGCAGGAACGAGGAACAACATCGCAAACATCCTGAAAACGATTTTTTGTTTCAGGGCGACCTCTTTACGGCAAATGATTTTGACCGCTTTTGCGATCGTTTAAGGTCGCTCGTCCTGGTCACACACTGCGATATCGTTAATGACGCCGGATGTGCGTCACAAACACCGTGACCCCAACGATAATTCATTAACGATATTGCAGCGTGTAAAGCCCCCTTAATACTGTGCCCAAGGCCTTAATGAGCGGAGTGTGGCACTAGTACTCTGGTCAATCCCTATGTCATTCTGTGCCTCTTTTAGGTTTTTGATTTTGCATAAGTTCCCACAATGGATCCTGCAACAGAGTTTGCCCTGGAGGCTTCATTGAGTCCTGCCTTTTGTCCTGCCTTTTGTTCTGCCTTTTGTTCTGCTTTTGTTCTGCCTTTTGTCCTGCCTTTTGTCCTGCTTTGGTCTTCCCATTGGTCCTGCCTTTGGTCTTGCCATTGGTCCTGCCTTTGGTTTCGCCATTGGTCCTGCCTTTGGTCTTGCCATTGGTCCTGCCTTTGGTCTTGCCATTGGTCCTGCCTTTGGTCTTGCTATTGGTCCTGCCTTTGGTCTTGCCATTGGTCCTGCCTTTGGTCTTGCAATTGGTCCTGCCTTTGGTCTCGCCATTGGTCCTGCCTTTGGTCTTGCCTTTGATCCTGCCTTGGTCTTGCGTTTGATCCTGCCTTGGTCTTGCCTTTGGACTGCCTTTGGTCCTGCCTTTAGTCTTGTCTTTGGTCCTGAATTTAGTCATGGCTTTCGTCTTGCCATTGGTCCTGCCTTTGGTCCTGCCTTTGGTCTTACCTTTGGTCTTGTCTTTGGTCTTGCCTTTAGTCTGCCCTTGGTCCTGACTGTGGTATTACCTTTGATCCGGCCTTTGGTCTTGCCTTTGGGCTTGCCTTTGGTTCTGCCTTTGGTCTTGCCATTGGTCTTGCCTACGGTCCTGCATTTGATCTTTGTTTTGGTTCTGCCTTTGGTCTTGCCTTTGGTCCTGCCTTTGATCCCTTCTATGGTCCTGCCATTAGTCTTGCCTTTGATCCTTCCTTTGGTCTTGCCTTTAGTCCTGCCTTTGGTCTTGCCTTTAGTCCTGCTTTTGCTCTTGCCTTTGCTCCTGCTTTGGTCTTGCTTTTGATCTTGCCTTTGGACCTGTCTTTGGTCCTGCCTTTGGTCTTGCCCTTGGTCTTGCCTTTGGTCCTGCATTTAATCATGCCTTTCATCTTGTCTTTGGTCTTGCTTTTGGTCCTGCCTTTGGTCTTGCCTACGGTTCTGCTTTTGGTCCTTCTTTTGGTTCTGCCTTTGGTCTTGCCTTTGGTCCTGCTTTTGATCCCGTCTATGGTACTGACGTTAGTCTTGCCTTTGATCCTTCCTTTGGTCTTGCCTTTAGTCTTGCCTTTACTCCTGCCTTTGCTCTTGCTTTTGGTCCTTCCTTTGGTGCTGACTTTGGTCTTGCCTTTGGTCCTTCCTTTGGTCGTACCTTCTAACCTGTACCAGGTCCTGCACCAGGTCTATGCCTGACTTTAGTACCGGGTCTTGCCTTGGGTCCTGCTGTGATCCTTCCTTTGGTCTTGCTTTTGGTCTGGCCTTTGGTCTTGCCTTTGGTGCTTCCTTTGGTCTTGCTTTTGATCATTCATTTGGTTCTACATTGTAACCGGTGCCAGGTCCTGCACCAGGTCTATGCCTGGCTTTAGTACCAGGTCTTGCCTTGGGTCCTGCCTTTGATCCTTCCTTTGGTCTTGCCTTTAGTCTTGCATTTGGTCCTGTCTTTAGTCTTGCCTTTGGTCCTGCCTTTGGTTCTTGCTTCAGTCCTAACCTGTAACAAGTGCCAGGTCCTGCACCAGATCTGTGCCTGGCTTTAGTACCGGGTCTGTTTTTAGTACCGGGTCTTGCCCTGGGTCCTGGACTAAAGGCTGCTTTACGCTAATGCGATGTCGTTGGAGTCACGGAATTTGTGACGCACATCCGGCCGCATTAGCGATGTCGTTGCGTGTGACATCCCCCCTATTCTCAATTATCATTGCTACTGAAGGTACGATGTAGTACGTCGTTCCTGCGGCAGCACACATCGCTATGTGTGACACCGCTGGAACGAGGAACCTCACCTTACCTGCGTTCCGCCCGCAATGAGGAAGGAAGGAGGTGGGCGGGATGTTCGTCCCGCTCATCTCCGCCCCTCCATTTTGATTGGGCGTCCGCTTAGTGACGTTGTTGTGACGCCGAACGAACCGCCCCCTTAGAAAGGAGGAGGTTCGTCCGTCACAGCGACGTTGCTAGGCAGGTAAGTACGTGTGACGGGTCCGTGGGATGTTGTGCGCCACGGGCAGCGATTTGCCCATGACGCACAACTGATGGGGGCGGGTACCCACGCTAGCGAGATTGCTGCGTGTAAAGCGGCCTTTAGACAACACATCAACTTTCTGCCAGATTGCTACTTTAATGATGGGAAAATAAATGCACTGACATTTTTCCTTTCTGTATTTTACAGAATATCCGGATTGGCTTAAAGATTCTCTAATCTCCTTCTTCAGTAACAGACTTTTCTGCGGCAGGTGTTCCAGTAAGTTTTATGTTTTATGATTTAGGGCCTGATTCATCAAGGTGTTTTCATCAGACTTCTGTTTTTTATGCCATTTACAGCGACTGTCACCATAATAGAAGGATGTGGAGCGGGACAGGGCGTTGTGAAGGCCGCACAGCAAATTCTTTAAAACATAAGTCAGAAATGTACTCCAGTCCCTGACTAGAATAACATTTCTACAGTGGGGCCCGACACTTGTAAGATTTGATCTGACTCCAGCTCTGCCATCAATAAGACTGGGGAGGAAAACACCAGCTTCACGAATCGGGCCCTTGGAATATTTTGTAAAGATATTTCCCGACCCTATAAAGATGTTTTACATTTTATCACCTGTTTAGATGTCGACCCAAGTCCCAGATGTCAGCGGATCATTGGGTGTCTGTGGAGCGGCTTCATGTTGGTGATTCAGGTCCTGTTTGCGGTCATTGTTGGAGGTTTATGCTATAGCACTGGTGAGTGTCCACTGACAACCTCAATGCACTATAGTAGTTGTCAGATCTGGCACCAGCCGGGGTGGAGTTACTGTAACTGGCTCAATAGTGTATAAAGCATTGAGACTGGGGGTCTCCTCTGTGCAGTATTTGGGGGTCCATCACACCTGAACACGTGCAGGTCTGGTCATGCTCCACTGGTCAAAACTGTTGAGATCTAGAAAAGATTGAAAATAATTTGAGCATAGCGACATGTGAAACTACGGTGTGTCCTGGAATTAGCATCACAGACAGTTGTCTATTCAGGCCGTGTGCACACAGTGCATTTTTATCACTTTTTTTTTTTATTCGTTTTTGAGTGCAGTTTTAACACAAAACTGAATGCAAATTGTTATGCCAGCAAAGTCAATGAGAATCCTAGAGTTTTGTGCACTTATTGCTTTTTTACCCTTGAAGATTTGGTGCAGAAATAAATCTGCAGCGTTTCAATTTTTTCAGCGTTTTTCCACCTCAAAATGCAAAAAAAAAGCATTGGAAAAAAACACATGCAAAAAAACGTATCAAACTGACCGCAAAAACGCAGCTTTTTTCCTGCCAAGAGGTGCAGAAATGATTCAGAAATTTCTGCAACCAAATACTCAATGTACGCACTTAGCCTTATAGGGTGAAAAGTAGTCACTGTGCTATTTGTGATCATGGTGTGCACCACTCTGAACATGGAGCAAAACAAGCTCAGGAGAGAGTTGTCTCAGAAGATTAGAAAGAAAATTATAGACAAGCATGTTAAAGGTAAAAGTTATAAGGCATCACCAAACAGTTCAATGTTCCTGTTACTTCAGCTGCACTTTAAGATCTATGGAGCTGTAGCTGATCTGCGTGGATGTAGCTGCAAGAGGAAAATTGATGACAAATTGAAGAGCCTGATAATACAAATGGAAACAAGGAGCCAGAATAACTTCCAAAGAGATCACAGGGGACTCCAAGATCCATCAATGTAAGATCACACCATCTCTCGATGTCTTGGCCAAAGTGAAGTTCATGGAAGACGACCAAGGACGAAACCACTGCTGGAAGCAAATCGTAAGAAATCAGACTGGAATTTGCTAACAAGAAGTAAACCTGGATAAAGGTCACCAGATGGCCGGTCACCGAATACTGAGAACGGAGGAGACGGGCAGTCACTGAATGCTGAGGGCGGAGGAGACGGGCAGTCACTGAATGCTGAGAAAGAAGGAGATGGGCGATCACCGAATACTGAGGACGGAGGAGACGGGCGGTCACTGAATGCCGAGGAAGAAGGAGATGGGTAGTCACTGAACACTGAGAAAGAAGGAGATGGGCGGTCACCGAATACTGAGGACGGAGGAGACGGGCGGTCACTGAATACTGAGGATGGAGGAGACGGACGGTCACTGAATGCCGAGGAAGAAGGAGATGGGCAGTCACTGAATACTGAGAAAGAAGGAGATGGGCGGTCACCGAATACTGAGGACGGAGGAGACGGGCGGTCACTGAATACTGAGGAAGAAGGAGATGGGCGCTCACTGAATACTGAGGATGGAGGAGACGGGCGGTCACTGAATACTGAGGACGGAGGAGATAGGTGGCCACTTAATGCCGAGGAAGAAGGAGATGGGTGGTCACTGAATACTGAGGATGGAGGAGACGGGCGCTCACTGAATACTGAGGATGCAGAAGACGGGCGGTCACTAAATGCTGAGAACGGAGGAGATGGGCGGTAACTGAATACTGAGGACGGAGGAGACGGGCAGTCACTGAATGCTGCTACATGGGGCTGCATAATGCTGCTACATGGGGCTGCATAATGCTGCTACATGGGGGCTGCATAATGCTGCTACATGTTGGCTGCATAATACTGCTCCATGGGGGTTGCATAATGCTGCTACATGGGGCTGTATAATGCTACGACATGGGGGCTGCATAATGCTGCTACATGTTGGCTGCATAATACTGCTACATGTTGACTGCATAATACTGCTACATGGGGGTTGCATAATGCTGCTACATGGGGCTGTATAATGCTGCGACATGGGGGCTGCATAATATTGATACATGGGGGCTGTATAATACTGCTACATGGGGGCTGCATAATATTGCTACATGGAGCTGCATAATACTGAGGACGGAGGAGTAGGGCAGTCACTGAATGCTGCTACATGGGGCTGCATAATGCTGCTACATGGGGCTGCATAATACTGCTACATGTTGACTGCATAATACTGCTACGTGTTGACTGCATAATACTGCTACATGGGGCTGTATAATGCTGCGACATGGGGGCTGCATAATATTGATACATGAGACCTGTATATTGCTGCTACATGGGAGCTGCTTAATGCTGCTACATGATGCTGCTACATGGGGGCTGCATAATGCTGCTACATGGGGGCTGCATAATGCTGCTACATGGGGGCTGCATAATGCTGCTACATGGGGGCTGCATAATGCTGCTACATGGGGGCTGCATAATGCTGCTACATGGGGGCTGCATAATGCTGCTACATGGGGGCTGGATAATGCTGCTACATGGGGGCTGCATAATGCTGCTACATAGGGGCTGCATAATGCTGCTACATGGGGGCTGCATAATGCTGCTACATGTTGGCTGCACAATACTGCTACATTGGGGCTGCATAATGCTTCTCATGGGGGCTGCATAATGCTGCTACATGGGGGCTGCATAATGCTGCTACATGGGGGCTGCATAATGCTGCTACATGGGGGCTGGATAATGCTGCTACATGGGGGCTGGATAATGCTGCTACATGGGGGCTGGATAATGCTGCTACATGGGGGCTGCATAATGCTGCTACATGGGGGATGCATAATGCTGCTACATGGGGGCTGCATAATGCTGCTACATGTTGGCTGCATAATACTGCTACATTGGGGCTGCATAATGCTGCTACATGGGGGCTGCATAATGCTGCTACATGGGGGCTGCATAATGCTGCTACATGGGGGCTGCATAATGCTGCTACATGTTGGCTGCATAATACTGCTACATTGGGGCTGCATAATGCTTCTCATAGGGGCTGCATAATGCTGCTACATGGGGGCTGCATAATGCTGCTACATGGGGCTGCATAATACTGCTACATTGGGGCTGCATAATGCTTCTCATAGGGGCTGCATAATGCTGCTACATGGGGGCTGCATAATGCTGCTACATGGGGGCTGCATAATGCTGCTACATGTTGGCTGCATAACACTGGTACATTGGGGCTGCATAATGCTTCTCATGGGGGCTGCATAATGCTGCTACATGGGGGCTGCATAATGCTGCTACATGGGGGCTGCATAATGCTGCTACATGGGGGCTGGATAATGCTGCTACATGGGGGCTGCATAATACTGGTACATGGGGGCTGCATAATGCTTCTACATAGGGCTGCATAATGCTGCTACATAGAGGCTGCATACTACTAGACCCCCCAGAACTGTATGTCCCCTCCACCCCAGTGCTGTATACTACCCCAGAGGTCTATGTCCCTTCCACACCAGTGCTTTATACCTCTCAGAGCTGTGTGTCCCCCTCCACCCCAGTGTTGTATACCCCTTAGAGCTGTATCCCCCCTCCCGGAGCTGTATGCCCCCCTTCTCAGTAATGTGTATGCCCCCCAGTAATGTGTATGTCCCCAGCTTCTCTTGTGATGTATATACAGCAGTGTCAGTGTGCTCTATTTGCGGCCATGTCTGTTAGTGATGGCCACCAATCAGCACAGCACAGTCACATGCCCTGGAGGAGCTGGATGGAGACAAGTGGGGGATGTGAGGAGGTTGCTGCCGGTGTCCCATTATTAATGCCTCTATAGTGTGTGCATGTATGATGTGTATCTATGTATGTCAGTGTATATGACTGTGTCTAGATTTATGTCTATTTATATGTGTTTTTCTGAATTTCTATTTAAATCTGTATATGTATGTATGCCTGTATGTGTATGTATCTGTGCATGTGCATGTCTGTGTGTGGATGGGGCCCACTGAGACTTTTTCACCTGGAGCCCACAAAAACCTGGAGCCAGCCCTTTATACACAGTATATATATCCTGTATACTGCATCTATGTATACAGTATGTCCACTCATATCCTGTCCACTGCCATTAACGTGAGAGCGGCGGCAGCTATAGGCATAGAAGTGGTGTCTAGGTATAGTAAAGTAGCCATGCGCTATGCAATGAAACCACCTATAGCGCCACCTGGTGGAAAACAACGGAGTTAGCATTTTTATCTCGAAAATGGAACGAGATAGAGAAAAAAAGTGAATTACAAAGTTGTAGGACGTCATCAATTCAATACGAATCCACACCTTGCACAGAAATGCTATGACTAGAAGGTGTAAAACTCACAAGGCTGCAGATGTGAAGCGATGCCTCATGGAGACCTCCTACAAGTCATTGGGTATGGTGGCTGTGTGGAGTGGCCTCCGCTCACCTGACCTGACCCCATTGGACTTCTTTCTGTGAGGTCACATCAAACAGCAGGTGTATGCGACCCCTCCCCCAACATTGCAGGACCTACAACCACGTATCACAGATGCTTGTGCAAACGTGTCACCTACCATATTGCACAACAGCAGCAAGATACAGTATGCTGTGCAGAGTCCAGATGTGCATTGCAGCAAGATACAGTATGCTGTGCAGAGGCCAGATGTGCATTGCAGCAAGATACAGTATGCTGTGCAGAGGCCAGATGTGCATTGCAGCAAGATACAGTATGCTGTGCAGAGTCCAGATGTGCATTGCAGCAAGATACAGTATGCTGTGCAGAGGCCAGATGTGCATTGCAGCAAGATACAGTATGCTGTGCAGAGGCCAGATGTGCATTGCAGCAAGATACAGTATGCTGTGCAGAGTCTAGATGTGCATTGCAGCTGACGGGGGCCACTAATGAGTGCCATATGCGTGACCAGCATTCAATGTTTGGGGGGGTCATGGGTTTCATATCATAGCATTTCTGTGCAAGGTGTGGATTCGTATTGAATTGATGATGCCCTACAACTTTGTAATTCACTTTTTTCTCTATCTCGTTCCATTTTAGAGATAAAAATGCTAACTCCGTTGTTTTCCACCAGGTGGCGCTATAGGTGGTTTCATTGCGTAGCGCATGGCTACTTTACTATACCTAGACACCACTTCTATGCCTATAGCTGCCGCCGTTCTTAAGTTAATGGCGGTGGACAGGATATGGGTGGACACAGTGTATACATGCACACATTACACATGTGGAGTATTTATCTATAAACTCTCCTGGTCTGGTTCTGGATCTTCTTGGACCTTCCATGGCCACCGCTCACATCCTGTGTAATATTCATTGGTTCTTGTTCTGTTTGTAAATGGACGGATAATCCCGATATCTAAATCCTTTATGTTATTTTCTTAGGTGGCTTCTCAGGAATGAAATCCTCCTGGATTGGTTATTTGTTCCTCTCACTTGTAGTTTCAATCATCTTGAGATTTGGAGTCTTGGGTCTCACCTGCTGCTGTAAGTACAATGCTGGGGTGTTAGTATTGCACTATGGTGGGAGAAGTCTGTGCGAACACAGGCGCCATCTCTACAGAGGGCTTAGAAAAGCCTGTGAGTCCTGCTTCTCCCCTCACTCTTAGGAAAGCCTGTGAGTCCTGCTTCTCCCCTCACTCTTAGGAAAGCCTGTGAGTCCTGCTTCTCCCCTCACTCTTAGGAAAGCCTGTGAGTCCTGCTTCTCCCCTCACTCTTAGGAAAGCCTGTGAGTCCTGCTTCTCCCCTCACTCTTAGGAAAACCTGTGAGTCCTGCTTCTCCCCTCACTCTTAGGAAAGCCTGTGAGTCTTCTCCCCTCACTCTTAGGCTATGTGCCCACGCTAGAATGTCCCTGCGGATTTTTTTGCCTGAAAATCCGCGACTTTCGCGGCAAATCCGCACCCGCGGATTTGCCGCGGATTTGCCGCGGATTTACCGCGGATTTGCCGCGGATTTTGATGCGGATTTTTTTTTTTTTTCCCATTCAAAGCCAAAAATCCGCACCAAATCTGCACCAAACAATTGACATGCTGCAGATTTTTCCGCATCAAAATCCGCGGCAAATCCGCCGCGGAAAAATCCGCAGCATGGGCACAGCATTTCCAAAATGCCATTTAAATGGCTTGGAAGTGCTGCTGCTGCAGATTTTCGGCAAATCCGCGGTAAATCCGCGGCAAAATCCGCGGTAAATCCGCGCTAAATCCTGTAGCGTGGGCACATAGCCTTAGGAAAACCTGTGTATCCAGCTTCCCCACTCACTCTTAGGAAAGCCTGTGAGTCCTGCTTCTCCCCTCACTCTTAGGAAAGACTGTGAGTCCAGCTTCCCCACTCACTCTTAGGAAAGCCTGTGAGTCCAGCTTCCCCACTCACTCTTAGGAAAGCCTGTGAGTCCTGCTTCTCCCCTCACTCTTAGGAAAGCCTGTGAGTCCTGCTTCTCCTCTCATTCTTAGGAAAGCCTGTGAGTCCTGCTTCTCCCCTCACTCTTAGGAAAGCCTGTGAGTCCTGCTTCTCCCCTCACTCTTAGGAAAGCCTGTGAGTCCTGCTTCTATCCTCACTCTTAGGAAAACCTGTGAGTCCAGCTTCCCCACTCACTCTTAGGAAAGCCTGTGAGTCCTGCTTGTCCCCTCACTCTTAAGAAAGCCTGTGAGTCCTGCTTCTCCTGTCGTGGGCGGGGGGTGCGCTGCTCGCCTGCTCGCTCGCTGCTCGGGTCCGGCCGCTGCTGCTGCTGCTCGGTGGCTCGAACGGTGGGCCGGATCCGGGGACTCGAGCGGCGCTCCTCGCCCGTGAGTGAAAGGGGTTGGTTTGGGTTGGGGTTTTTTAGTTCGTGACGCCACCCACGGGTCGTGGTGATTATGCGCACCACCGCTGCTGATGATGGGGATCCCGGGAGCGTTGGTGGGGAGCAGCTGGGTTGTTTTCCCCTCCATGGGTAGGGGTTGGTGGTCCCGGGGCCCGATGAGGTGAAGGGAGGAATGTAGGGCAGGTGAGGTGCAGGGTCATGGGGGCAGTGCGGTGCCGGACGGCACGGTGGTACTCACTCAGTCAGGAATGGACACAGAGTCTCCGGTAAAACAAACGGCTGGATGGACGGGTCCCGCAGCCGGCTGCAGTGATGACTCCCGGACGGTTGATGATGGCTGCCTTTCCCTGCACATTTCGTGTGTCTTCAGTCCCGATGGCTTCCCACCGGTAACCCGCTCCCCAACTTTGATAGATGCTGGAGGAGCCCCGTTTGCCCGCAGGCTCTGGCCCTGGAAGCTCTAGCTCTGGCGGTAGCTTTATCTTCCTGTACGGTTTGGACGGTTGCCTTCAATCGGGTCTTTGTCGCTAAGAAACCCTGGGGGTTTCCGTCGCTAATGGATTTGACCAATTTTACGGCGACTCCTAGCCTGGTCGGGGTCCGCAGCCCTGCCGGTTTGGTGCTGGCTTCTCTTCGCTCCCCAGTTCGGTACCGGTGGGCCACCGCCCAACCCCGGCCCTGCGGTTCCGCGACGATAGGCCTCTCCTGCAGACGGCCACCACCGTCTGCCAACCTTGCTGTAAGTGCCCGGGTCACGTACCCGGACACGGTCAGTCTGCTGCTCAACTACCACTTCCCTCTCCAAAACTACTCTGACTCCTTTTCCCGCCTCCAGGACTGTGAACTCCTTGATGGGCGGGGCCAACCGGCTTGCTCCGCCCCACCTGGTGTGGACATCAGCCCCTGGAGGGAGGCAACAAGGATTTGTGTGTGCGGCTGATGTGCCTAACCGGGGTGTGGGGTGTGTTGTTGCAGTTCCTGTGACGTCCTGGCTTGTCCAGGGCGCCACACTCCCCTCACTCTTAGGAAAGCCTGTGAGTCCTGCTGCCTGACTCACTTTTAGGAACAGCCTGTGAGTCCAGCTTCCCCACTCACTCTTAGGAAAGCCTGTGAGTACGGCTTTCCCACTCAATCTTAGGAAAGCCTATGAGTCCTGCTTCCCCACTCACTCTTAGGAAAGCCTGTGAGTCCTCCTTCCCCACTCACTCTTCGGAACAGCCTGTGAGTTCTTCTTCCCCACTCACTCTTCGGAACAGCCTGTGAGTCCTGCTTCTCCCCTCACTCTTAGGAAAGCCTGTGAGTCCTGCTGGCTGACTCACTCTTAGGAACAGCCTGTGAGTCCTGCTGCCCCACTCACTCTTAGGAAAGCCTGTGAGTCCTGCTTCCCCACTCACTCTTAGGAAAGCCTGTGAGTATGGTGCCCCAGTCACTCTTAGGAAAGCTTGTGAGTCCTGCTGCCCCACTCACTCTTAGGAAAATCTTGCGAGTCCTGCTGCCCCACTCACTCTTAGGAAAAGCCTGTGAGTCCTGCTGCCCCACTCACTCTTAGGAAAGCTTGGCAGTCCTGCTTCCCCACTCACTCTTAGGAAAGCTTGGCAGTCCTGCTTCCCCACTCACTCTTCGGAAAGCCTGTGAGTCCTGCTTCCCCACTCACTCTTAGGAAAGCCTGTGAGTCCTGCTTCCCCACTCACTCTTAGGAAAGCCTGTGAGTCCTGCTTCCCTACTAACTCTTCGGAAAGCCTGTGAGTCCTGCTTCCCCACTCACTCTTAGGAAAGCCTGTGAGTCCTGCTTCCCCACTCACTCTTCGGAAAGCCTGTGAGTCCTGCTTCCCCACTCACTCTTCGGAAAGCCTGTGAGTCCTGCTTCCCCACTCACTCCTAGGAACAAGAAAAACTTATAAATGGATACGGATATGGATATATATATATATATATATATATATATATATATATATATATATATAATACAGTCATATGAAAAAATTTGGGCACCCCTATTAATGTTAACCTTTTTTCTTTATAACAATTTGGGTTTTTGCAGTAGCTATTTCAGTTTCATATATCTAATAACTGATGGACTGAGTAATATTTCTGGATTGAAGTGAGGTTTTTTGTACTAACAGAAAATGTGCAATCCGCATTTAAACAAAATTTGACCGGTGCAAAAGTATGGGCACCCTTATCAATTTCTTGATTTGAACCTTCCTAACTACTTTTTACTGACTTACTATAGCACTAAATTGGTTTTGTAGCCTCATTGAGCTTTGAGCTTCATAGGCAGGTGTATCCAATCATGAGAAAAGGTATTTAAGGTGGCCACTTGCAAGTTGTTCTCCTATTTGAATCTCCTATGAAGAGTGGCATCATGGGTTCCTCAAAACAACTCTCAAAAGATCTGAAAACAAAGATTATTCAACATAGTTGTTCAGGGGAAGGTACAAAAAGTTGTCTCAGAGATTTAAACTGTCAGTTTCCCCTGTGAGGAACATAGTAAGGAAATGGAAGAACACAGGTACAGTTCTTGTTAAGCCCAGAAGTGGCAGGCCAAGAAAAATATCAGAAAGGCAGAGAAGACGAATGGTGAGAACAGTCAAGGACAATCCACAGACCACCTCCAAAGACCTGCAGCATCATCTTGCTGCAGATGGTGTCAATGTGCATTGGTCAACAATACAGCGCCCATTGCACAAGGAGAAGCTGTATGGGAGAGTGATGTGAAAGAAGTCGTTTCTGCAAGCCCGCCACAAACAGAGTCGCCTGAGGTATGCAAAAGCACATTTGGACAAGCCAGTTACATTTTGGAAGAAGGTTCTGTGGACTGATGAAACAAAGATTGAGTTGTTTGGTCATACACAAAGGCGTTATGCATGCAGACAAAAAAAACACGGTATTCCAAGAAAAGCACTTGCTACCCACATTAAAATTTGGTGGAGGTTCCATCATGCTTTGGGGCTGTGTGGCCAATGCCGGCATCGGGAATCTTGTTAAAGTTGAGGGTCGCATGGATTCAACTCAATATCAGCAGATTGTTGACAATAATGTGCAAGAATCAGTGACGAAGTTGAAGTTACACAGGGGATGGATATTTCAGCAAGACAATGATCCAAAACACCGCTCCAAATCTACTCAGGCATTCATGCAGAGGAACAATTACAATGTTCTGGAATGGCCATCCCAGTCCCCAGATCTGAATATCATTGAAAATCTGTGGGATGATTTGAAGTGTGCTGTCCATGCTCGGCGACCATCAAACTTAACTGAACTGGAATTGTTTTGTAAACAGGAATGGTCAAATATACCTTCATCCAGGATCCAGGAACTCATTAAAAGCTACAGGAAGCGACTAGAGGCTGCGATTTCTGCAAAAGGAGGATCTACAAAATATTAATGTCACTTTTATGTAGAGGTGCCCATACTTTTGCAGCGGTCAAATTTTGTTTAAATGCGGATTGCACATTTTCTGTTAGTACAATAAACCTCATTTCAATCCAGAAATATTACTCAGTCCATCAGTTATTAGATATATGAAACTGAAATAGCAAAAACACAAATTGTTATAATGAAAAAAGGTTAACATTAATAGGGATGCACAAACCTTTTTCATATGACTGTATATATATATATATACATACAGTGCTTACAAGTAGTCTTCAACCCCCTGCAGATTTAGCAGGTTTGATAAGATGCAAATAAGTTAGAGCCTGCAAACTTCAAACAAGAGCAGGATTTATTAACAGATGCATAAATCTTACAAACCAACAAGTTATGTTGCTCAATTAAATTTTAATAAATTTTCAACATAAAAGTGTGGGTCAATTATTATTCAACCCCTAGGTTTAATATTTTGTGGAATAACCCTTGTTTGCAATTACAGCTAATAATCGTCTTTTATAAGACCTGATCAGGCCGGCACAGGTCTCTGGAGTTATCTTGGCCCACTCCTCCATGCAGATCTTCTCCAAGTTATCTAGGTTCTTTGGGTGTCTCATGTGGACTTTAATCTTGAGCTCCTTCCACAAGTTTTCAATTGGGTTAAGGTCAGGAGACTGACTAGGCCACTGCAACACCTTGATTTTTTCCCTCTTGAACCAGGCCTTGGTTTTCTTGGCTGTGTGCTTTGGGTCGTTGTCTTGTTGGAAGATGAAATGACGACCCATCTTAAGATCCTTGATGGAGGAGCGCAGGTTCTTGGCCAAAATCTCCAGGTAGGCCGTGCTATCCATCTTCCCATGGATGCGGACCAGATGGCCAGGCCCCTTGGCTGAGAAACAGCCCCACAGCATGATGCTGCCACCACCATGCTTGACTGTAGGGATGGTATTCTTGGGGTCGTATGCAGTGCCATCCAGTCTCCAAACGTCACGTGTGTGGTTGGCACCAAAGATCTCGATCTTGGTCTCATCAGACCAGAGAACCTTGAACCAGTCTGTCTCAGAGTCCTCCAAGTGATCATGAGCAAACTGTAGATGAGCCTTGACATGACGCTTTGAAAGTAAAGGTACCTTACGGGATTGTCTGGAACGGAGACCATTGCGGTGGAGTACGTTACTTATGGTATTGACTGAAACCAATGTCCCCACTGCCATGAGATCTTCCTGGAGCTCCTTCCTTGTTGTCCTTGGGCTAGCCTTGACTCTTTGGACAAGCCTGGCCTTGGCACGGGTGGAAACTTTCAAAGGCTGTCCAGGCTGTGGAAGGCTAACAGTAGTTCCTTAAGCCTTCCACTTCCGGATGATGCTCCCAACAGTGGAGACAGGTAGACCCAACTCCTTGGAAAGGGTTTTGTACCCCTTGCCAGCCTTGTGATCCTCCACGATCTTGTCTCTGATGGCCTTGGAATGCTGCTTTGTCTTTCCCATGTTGACCAAGTATGAGTGCTGTTCACAAGTTTGGGGAGGGTCTTAATTAGTCAGAAAAGGCTGGAAAAAGAGATAATTAATCCAAACATGTGAAGCTCATTGTTCTTTGTGCCTGAAATACTTCTTAATACTTTAGGGGAACCAAACAGAATTCTGGTGGTTTGAGGGGTTGAATAATAAATGACCCTCTGAATAAACTTTTCACAATTTAAAAAAGAAATAACATTCATTTTTGCTGCATTTCACACTTCCAGGCTGATCTACAGTCCAAATGTCACAATGCCAAGTTAATTCCGAATGTGTAAACCTGCTAAATCTGCAGGGGGTTGAATACTACTTGTAGGCACTGTGTGTGTGCATATATATATATATATATATATATATATATATATATATGTATATGTATATAAAAATAAGGAAACCTAATCTTTATTAGAAGATGAAAAATGATGATATAAACATAAATAAAGAGAAGGGGATAGACGCTGAAATGAGTCTCTCCACAGGAAAACTGCCCACATATAGAATGTACAAGAGATGCAGAAATACAAGTGATATGAAAAAGAAGAAAAAAGCAAATAAATGTGGGGAGATACCATATATCTATATTAGTGAGACACAGCCCAAATCAGATTACACAAACTGACCTGCTGAAAAGAAGTCTGATCATTTATAATGCACATTACACTAATTGTGCAAAAATGAATACATAGATATCAAGTGATAAAGTGCATAAAAAGTTGCCGAACCAAATATAATTTGCTATTGCAAGTAACCCAGATTGTGCAAAAGGCAAGGAGGTAGATAATAAGGAATAAATAAGCAATTTATATAGATGAAAACAGTCTATATGTGTGTGCTCAAAAAGCAAATACTGCAGATAAAGTGTAAAGGATACACACAGGAGTCAAGAAAATACAGTAAGGACCTGTTGTCTGGCTGCAAGAGTGCAGAGAACAAAGGACCTGTAGGGATTAATGGTCACCCTGATTTGCGTTTCACATAAGCTTCCTGAGGGATCAAGCTTATGCGAAACACTCCTCAGGGTAACGGGTGGAGGTTCAGGGATGGAGAAGCATTTTCTGGGCTGGTTCTTTAATGTGTGATATCCCGGGAGACATCTTCTTCTATAGATCATTCTCTTTCCATCTCTGTCCTATGTGAGAGCCCTGCTACGGTCATTGGACGTGTCCATTTCTTCTTGGATGTGTTACTATATTATAATCTTTATCTTGTTTTTTAGGCTACAAAATAAAATTTGAAAAAGTTCCCAAAGAGGATCCTCAAAAAACACCAGATGAAGGTATCGAAGAGAATCCGAAAAAAACACCTGATGACTCTGAAAACGAGTCACCCGTCTAGAGCGTAACGTGGTAGTATCCAGCTGGTGGCCACAAATTGGCGAGTACAGGAGTACCGCGGACCCACTGTGGACATTACTGGATCCTGTGGACCCTTTATGAATTATTTTTCTATTTAACACTATGGCTATTATCCGTAACCAATGAGAGCACTGAGACTTCCCTTTAATCTGGCATCCATTAGAAGTGATCGGTTGGAGGCAGCTGCTCTGTAATATAATGTCTGACCGGTTAACGAGCCTCAACGTAAGAGGTCACCAAACCAGATCTTTGCTGGATGTCTAGTGGTGTACTACTTCTTCTTATGGAGACCATCAATGCTTCCTGGGAAAATTCTTCATTGTTGTCGGATAGAAAACTCTAAAATGACCAGATTGAAGCTCGGAGATTTTATGTGGTGGTGGTAATTCTTGGAGATCGAGCACTATGTGAATGTGCCCCACCCCCGAGGTACTGCTGTAGTGACTGCTTGGATGGTAACGACGTCTCCATCTATTTATTAACCACAGGAGCCATCATCTGACTGTCTATATATCTCCTGATGATGCCACCACCTTTAACTGTAAAAATGTACCTTGTTTTCTGTGTTTTACTGATCGTTGACGGTCCATGCTGCCCCTGTCGGATCGCAGACGTTACTGAACACATGTCTTAGCTGCTACAATTAATAGCTGCACTTTTTACTTTGTGTTTACTTTTCCGTTGTCTCATTTTTTTATTTTTTATTATTTTTGTAGCAGGTTTTTTTCTTAATTTATTTCAGTGTTACTTTTTTTTTTTATTGTAGAATATTTGAAGTAAAACTTACTTTGTATTTGGAAAAATAATTGTTCACTTTCGTATTTTGAGCCGTTGACTAAACAGAACGAGCTCTGTCCTTTTTGACCAAGGGTGAGTCAAAAATTATTTGCACTCTGGCTGTAGAATTGTTTTTGTAAAAAAAAACAAAAAACAAAAACCTAATGCATCATTTGTCAACATATTCTCCCTCCATTTCAATCCATGTTGTCCATTTGTCAACAAATCTTTGAATTCTCTCATTAAAAAGAGTTTAGTCTGAGCTGCGAGCCCCGGATGTCGTCAGACGTGAATCTTCATCCTCATAAGACGTCTTTCAAGGGACACAATCCACTGTGACTTGTCAGTTCACGCATACAATCAATCGATGTTGTCCCCAGTCATGGACGGGCGTCCGGCGTCTTCTTGGCTGACGTGTGTATGACCTTTCTTTATCCTCTATCCATTCTTACACACTGACCCATGACTAAACACTCTCTCCAAACTTTTCACAACGTTTTTGAACGAATCTCCACACATTTTTTCTTTTTATCGTGCATCACACTGGTGGGGGGAGGGGGGGCAGCAGCCATTGTTTCTTGTTCCACAGCCACAATTGATCTGACTGAGACGGCCATCTTGTATTGAAAGACCTGATAAAACAATGCGGCTAACAGAAGTTTTAATACAATCGGAGGGCAGAAATTTGTTGACTCACCCTTATATTTATTTTTTTTGTGTCTTTTTGGGGACTGCAAGGTTTCAGTTTATTTAAATAAATTATATGTGTGTATGTATATATATATATATATATATATAATGTAAGTAATATATTTCTATAACACTTAATAATATATATTTTTTTAAGCTAGAAAATGTATATTTGGTTTCGATAAAGCTTTTCCTGTGTTTTGATAATGGAGTAACTCTTTTGATATTCCCAGTATTTTTTTAGAAAAATGATATGTTTTGTATGATATTTTGATATTTTCATATGAAGAAATAAATGAAGTTATGCTAAGTTCTTTGTGTTCTTCACTGTAATCCAGGCTCAGATTGCTCCTTCATGATGGCGGCTTTACATGCAGAATCCTGAGACCTCAGAATACAGTTTACCTGCTCTCTGCTACCATGCTGTCCTGGCCACATACAGCTGTAATATTAGAGCTTCAGGGTTTACAATTTCTGTCCAGCCCCTGTGGACATTAGCGTTGAAAAGGAGGAGACTGAATTGCCCGCCCCTGAGGATCCATGGGAGGTGAAATGTAGACAATAACATCTTCTGGGACAAGGGTGGCTACAAGTTATCTGTAGGAGAACTAAATATCCCAACAATGACCTCATGGCTTGGAACATGGAAAGCATGGCAGCCCACTGGAAAATGTAAAACATTCTCTTTGATACTAGGCTTTTTGTATTGAACACCCATTTTAGTGCTCTTTGTATGAGCAGCGACCATGCACTAAAAGTGTAGTCATGCCAAAGCACACGGCATCTGTTGGTTCTACAGTAGCTCCATCCGTGGACATTGCACTGTTATCATAGTGTCACACGGAGGAGTTCAGAAACTTTGCCAACTGTCATGGCGGCATTGGGATCTGTTCAGACTACTGATTCAGACACTTCACATGGTAACTTCTCTGAGGTCTGTAATCAGTGCATGCAGACTTGGGTGTAGACCAATAGATTGGTACTTAATAGGCAGGCTACTGACAGTTAATGTCTGCTAGTCTGTTTGTTGGTCTCCTTTGATCACATGTTGTAGGGGAGCCAATCACATCTTCTCCCCTCCTACATTTGCTGGCTGGGCACTTCCATTAGTGCCAGCTATAGTTTATCTTAGCTGGTCTGGTGAGGAGTTGTGATCTAGACTATCCGGTGGTTGTAGTACCTGTTGCTGTGTGTGGTTGTGGAGTTAACACTTGTTAAGCCTTCCTAGAAGTGAAATTCCACATCTCGGTTATGAGAGAGATAAAGACCCCCTTATACGCACACATACTCTACCTGTAGAGAAACAAAGCAAGAAAAATGGATTACAGGCCAGATATATAAATAATAAAATTACATTTTATATAACAAATACATAAAATCATTTGAAAAGGAGACATGCACAGAAACTATTCACCGGAATAAGTCCCATAAAGAATAACTGGTGCCCACTATTGGGCGAGTTGAAGCACCATTGGGCTAATTTGGTGTAACAAAATAGGTAAATGTCAAAGAAGGAATATACAGTAAGTCAATACACCAAAAGAAATGTACACACATCCAGCCAACAGCAAATAGTGTAAAAGACCAAGGCAACCTGAAAAGATAAATTAGTGAGGTTGATCTGATCTCCACATAAAGTGCATAAGAGGGAGCGTGTCAATTAGAATCCAAAGGAAGTAGCCCTGGGTATGAAGTGTCAGGTAATGACCAGTGGCAAAACATAAAGTGCAATAGATGGACATCCATAAAGCTACTAAGCTAACAGTTCCTGGAGAGACACACAATAGATGCGCTTGCAAGTGCAAACAGATAAGCAAATGTATAAGGGGCAGTGTCTCAGAGAAGGTTACCTGGCCTATATAAACACAGAAAAATGCAAAGCAGCAGAGAAACTCCATGAGAATATAGGTGAAGCAGTGAAGCACCCTAAGGTGGTAAGTCAAGGTAGGAGCACTGACCGTTTATAGGAGCCAGATAAGAATGGTAAGTTTTGTGGCACTCATGATCGCTACATGGTTCCCAGACGTCAGAACTCAGTGTCCAGCATCACATCCACCCACCCACATCAGATGCATTAAGATGTTGGTGGGATGAGGCAAGGCTGATGGACGTTTTGTCCAGCAACCGGGAGCGTGCTGAACAGCGCAAGTGCACATCGCTCAATGACTCAGTGGGAGTAGAAAGAGATGTGTTACCATGTTACCCATTCCATTAATCTACAGACGGAGATCACCTCACTTCCTATAGAGACAGAGATCACCCCCACTTCATGTAGAGACAGAGATCACCCCCATTTCCTGTAGAGACAGAGATCATCGCCACATCCTATAGAGACACAGATCACTTCGACTTCCTGTAAAGATAGAGATCACTCCCAATTGCTGTAGAAACAGAGATCACCCCCACTTCCTATAGAGACAGAAATCACTCTCACTTCCTGTAGAGATGGAGATCACCCTCACTTTCTGTATAGATGCAGATCACCCGATTTCCTGTAGAGACAGCGATCAACCCGACTTCATGTATACACGGCGATCACCCCGACTTCCTGTAGAGACAGATCACCCCCACTTACTGTAGACACTGTTATCACCCCCACTTCCTGTAGAGACAGAGATCACTCCCATTTCCTGTAGAGCTTCTCATCCCATACAGACTGCTTAATGTTTTATATTTATTGCCTGAATATCTCATCTAAAGTATTCATATTGGTGAAAATCACAAATACAGTACAGACCAAAAGTTTGGACACACCTTCTCATTCAAAGAGTTTTCTTTATTTTCAGGACTCTGAAAATTGTAGATTCACATTGAAGGCATCAAAACTATGAATTAAAACATGTGGAATGAAATACTTAAAAAAGTGTGAAACAACTGAAAATATGTCTTATATTCTAGGTTCTTCAAAGTAGCCACCTTTTGGTTTCATTACTACTTTGCACACTCTTGGCATTCTCTTGATGAGCTTCAAGAGGTAGTTACCGGAAATGGTTTTCCAACAGTCTTGAAGGAGTTCCCAGAGATGCTTAGCACTTGTTGGCCCTTTTGCCTTCACTCTGCGGTCCAGCTCTCCCCAAACCATCTCGATTGGGTTCAGGTCTGGTGACTGTGGAGGTCGGGTCATCTGGCGTAGCACCCCATCACTCTCCTTCTTAGTCAAATAGCCCTTAACCAGCTTGGAGGTGTGTTTGGGGTCATTGTCTTGTTGAAAAATAAATGATGGTCCAACTAAACGCAAACCGGATGGAATAGCACTCCGCTGCAAGATGCTGTGGTAGCCATGCTGGTTCAGTATGCCTTCAATTTTGAATACATCGCCAACGGTGTCACCAGCAAAGCACCCCCACACGATCATACCTCCTCTTCCATGCTTCACGGTGGGAACCAGCCATGTAGAGTCCATCCGTTCATCTTTTCTACAAAGACACGTTGGTTGGATCCAAAGATCTCAAATTTGGACTCATCAGACCAAAGCACAGATTTCCACTGGTCTAATGTCCATTCCTTGTGTTCTTTAGCCAAAACAAGTCTCTTCGGCTTGTTGCCTTTCTTTAGAAGTGGTTTCCTAGCAGCTATTTTACCATGAAGGCCTGCTGCACAAAGTCTCCTCATAACAGTTATTCTAGAGATGAGAAGGTGTGTCCAAACATTTGGTCTGTACTGTAGATGATAATGATCACAAGACCATATATAGCATGCTGAAGGTGATGTACTTGGCCTCATTGAAGCTGTCTGGTAATGTCCTCACCATGAAAGCCAGAACCAAGCTCACAGCAGCCAGGAGCCCCAGATAACCCAACATAGAGTAGAACCAGATATCTGAGCCTTCATTACACTGAATAATGATCCTATCAGTATATGAAGTCATGTCCAACTCCTGAAAGGGAGGAGAAACCAACATCCAGACAATGTAAATGAGAACTTGGACTGAGGAGCAGATCACCACCACATAATTTGATGTCTTCACACCAACCCACTTCTTCCAGATGCTGCCCGGTTGGTGTCTTTGAAGGCGATGCAGACGGTGATTGTTTTGGAAAGCACACAAGATACAGAAATAGAGAAGAATATTCCAAATGTCGTCTGTCTCATCAAGCAGGTGATGTCCACAGGACGACCAAAGAAGAGGAAGACACAGAGAAAACTCAGGAGGATCGAGACCAGGAGGATGAAGCTCACAGTCCTATTATTGGCTCTAACAATGGTGGTATCTTAATAGTGGATGAAGATTCCTAATAAATATATGGTAACAATGGAAAATAATAAAAATGTCAATATAAAAATAATTACAATTTCTTCCTCCTTATAAAAGTGAAAGTCGTAGGATTTAGGGACACATTTCACTTTCTTCTCATCGGGACACCTGTGTCACTTCCACTGTCTGTAGGAAATAGAGGAAAATACATAAAATAGTAGTGAACCCGACCAATCATTCCTTGCTGATATTCTTGTTTTTTTATAATTTCCCATAATCATTAGAGTAGTAAAATGATGTTAGAATGACACAAACAGCTAAAGTCTCCTCTGTCCTGTTGGGTTTCTGATGAAACAGAAGCTACATAGGACATGTAACTGCAGAGTAGTGACGGGTCAGGTCATCTCCTTGTGGCTCGATGTTTGCTCTCCTTGTCCTCTGGTTGCCACCTATCCTGGGGGGGAAGGTATTGAAGCGTCACCATTAGTGATGAGCGAGTACTAAAAAGCTCGGGTGCTCGAGGCTCGGGCCGAGCATCCCAAGATACTCGTGTACTCGGCCCGAGCAACGAGCCCAATGTTATCCTATGGGAGACCCGAGTATTTTTGTGAAATGACCCCCCGGCAGCATGTAGAAACCCTAAAAATGTCACAAAAGTCTCAGAAGAGTGCTCAAATGACATGGCAACAGCATGGGGAAGACCCCTTGAAGCATTTATCACTCAAAAGTCACAGCTGTGAACAATTTTGTCCGCGTTTTACGCCATTTTTACGGACTCACCAGAAAACCTTGCAAAATGATTCCAAAATGATTTTTCATGGCGGAAATGTTAAGGGCACATACCCAATAGTGAGATAGAGCTGGTGTATGTTACTTTTTGAGATTAATACATGAAAGATTTTACATAAACATTGTGTGGCACTCCGATGTCCAAAACGCACGTTTTGTGCTTTTTACAAGCGATGTCGGTCATTTTTTTTTTCATTCTATCTCCCGTCGGTCGGTCTCGCTCTGTCGGTCTCTCTCTGTCTTGTCTGTCCCCCTCTCACAGTCTGTCGGTCATTCTCCCCCCTCTCTCTTACTCACCGTTCGCCGATCACTGCTGCGGCACTGCACGGCATTCACACTGCTCCTGCGGCTTTTCTTCTTTTGAAAAAGCCGGCCGCTCATTAATCAATCTCGTATTCTCTGCTTTCCTGCTTTTCGGCGCTTATGATTGGTTGCAGTGAGACACGCCCCCACTCTGAGTGACAGGTGTCACACTGCACCCAATCACAGCAGCCGGTGTGTGTGTGTATACTGTGCAGTGAAATAAATAATTAAATAATTAAAAAAAACGGCGTGCGGTCCCCCCCAATTTTAATACCAGCCAGATAAAGCCATACGGCTGAAGGCTGGTATTCTCAGGATGGGGAGCGCCACGTTATGGGGAGCCCCCCACCCTAACAATATCAGTCAACAGCCGCCCAGAATTGCCGCATACATTATATGCGACAGTTCTGGGGCTGTACCCGGCTCTTCCCGATTTACCCTGGTGCGTTGGCAAATCGGGGTAATAAGGAGTTATTGGCAGCCCATAGCTGCCAATAAGTCCTAGATTAATCATGTCAGGCGTCTATGAGACACCCTCCATGATTAATCTGTAAATTACAGTTAAAAAACACACACACACGAAAAATCCTTTATTAGAAATAAAAAACAATAACAAAGTCCCTCATTACCAATTTATTAACCCCGACAAACCCTCCATGTCCGGTGTAATCCACGGTCCTCCAGCGTCGCGTCCAGCTCTGCTGCATGGAAGTGACAGGAGCTGCAGAATACACCGCCGCTCCGGTCACCTCCACGCAGCTAATGAGGTGAGTATAGCGATCAGCTGAGCTGTCACTGAGGTTACCTGGATGCAGCGGTGGCCGCGGGTAACCTCAGTGACAGCAGCTGATCGCGCTACTCACTGCCGCTCCGGTCAGCTTCATGCACCAACTGAGGTGAGTATAGCGATCAGCTGAGCTGTCACTGAGGTTAATCGCGGCCACCGCTGGATCCAGCGGTGGCCGGGAGTTACCTGACTGACAGCAGCTGATCGCGCTTCTCACCTCAGTTGCTGTGTGAAGCTGACCGGAGCGGCAGTGAGTAGCGCGATCAGCTGCTGTCACTGAGGTTACCCGCGGCCACCGCTGGATCCAGGTAACCTCAGTGACAGCTCAGCTGATCGCTATACTCACCTCATTAGCTGCGTGGAGGTGACCGGAGCAGCGGTGTATTCTGCAGCTCCTGTCACTTCCATGCAGCAGAGCTGGACGCGACGCTGGAGGACCGTGGATTACACCGGACATGGAGGGTTTTGTTGTGGGTAATAAATTGGTGATGAGGGACTTTGTTATTGTTTTTTATTTCTAATAAAGGATTTTTCGGGTGTGTGTGTGTTTATTTACTGTAATTTACAGATTAATCATGGAGGGTGTCTCATAGACGCCTGACATGATTAATCTAGGACTTATTGGCAGCTATGGGCTGCCAATAACTCCTTATTACCCCGATTTGCCAACGCACCAGGGTAAATCGGGAAGAGCCGGGTACAGTCCCAGAACTGTCGCATATAATGTATGCGGCAATTCTGGGCGGCTGCTGACTGTTATTGTTAGGGTGGGGGGCTCCCCATAACGTGGCGCTCCCCATCCTGAGAATACCAGCCTTCAGCCGTATGGCTTTATCTGGCTGGTATTAAAATTGGGGTGACCGCACGCCGGTTTTTTTAATTATTTATTTATTTATTTTACTGCACAGTATAGACACGCCCACCGGCTGCTGTGATTGGGTGCAGTGTGACACCTGTCACTCAGCGTGGGGGCGTGTCTCACTGCAACCAATCATAGGCGCCTGTGGGCGTGGAAAGCAGGGAATATGAGATGGCTGTGTACAGAGCACAGCGCGCCGGCCGGTATAAAGGCTCGGTCACGCTGTGCAGGCCGGCCAATCACTGCAATTCCACAACTAACAGGGCTGTGGCATTGCAGTGGTCTGCCAGCCAATCCCTGCATGAGGGCTGGCTCTCAAAAGAGCGCCAACATGCAGAAATGAAGACCACGAGTAAAGCACGAGTATCGCGAAATTACTCGGTACCCGCCGAGTAGCCCGAGTACAGTGATACTCGTGCGAGTACCGAGTAGTAACAAGCATACTCGCTCATCACTAGTCACCATATAATCTGTAACTGACGCCTGCTGTCATTATAATCCCCAGTTCTCCACAATTCCTCTACCTTCTCCGTGTGATACGTCCCCTACCGAGCAGGAGACACCGAGATAACCACAGATTTGGGGTCTGCCCCATTTATTCCTTATCTAGAGCCCAGTTAAGGGTCAACCAGGGCCAGGTATCCTGCTTGGAGCATAGGGGCAAAACTTATCTTGGTTGGTGAGGGCCCAGGAGTAGGTTTGGTCAGGGGGGTCACCCTCTCCTCCTTCCCTAGACACAGGGTCTCCATTTCCTTCCCTGTTTCCGTACCCGTGGTACTTCCCCATACCCAGCAAGACAGTTAAGGGCTCAATAGAAACCACAAAATTAATATAAAAATTGCAATTTATTGAAAACTTATTAAAAAAGTGAGAAATACACAATAAAATAAATCTATGATAAACAAATTAAGTTTAGAAAACGTGAACAATGGTACTTTAATTTAATAAAAATATAACATTTAAAGGGAGTCTGTCGCCTAAACCTACAGTATAAACTAAGATCGAAGCCTCGTGGGGACATCGCCTCTATCACAATCACAACTTTAGTTTTTGCCTCCGTTCTGCCAAAGCTCAAGTTTAATCCAATATGCTAATTAGGTTGCACTGTGGGTGTGGCCAAGAGGCTCAGTGTACTGTCCCAGTGATTTGCATGTCCCCACCTCTCTCACTGATGATTGACAGTGATTTCCTGGAGCAAGCGCTATCTGACCCCGGGTGCACCGTGCACCCTAATTAGCATGTTGGATTACATTTTCATTTCTATTTCTAGCACAATAAAGTGAGATTATTATAGGAGCTATAGATCCTACAAGGGTTTGCGCTTACCTTACACAGTCAGTTTGTGTACATAGGCTCCTTATAAGTGAATAGATAAATATATATAATATGATTTGTATCCAACTATCACTCAAATCTATACAAGACCACAGATCAAAAACATGAGGACTTTACCCTATATTGTTCCCCATCATCTTTATTCAAATAAAGTCATAAGCTGCGGCACTTACCTATAGGTAAAGAAAATGCTGGGTTCTCCATGTTGCTCCAACACATGTTTTGCATATGGCTTTTTCAAGGGGTACTGATGTATTGTGCCCTACTCTATATCTATAGAGCTCCATCTGGATGTGTGATGAACACCAGTGAACTGGCAGATTCGGACCAGTCCCCCACCAATACCGCAGCCCCACTTCCTGACATCAATGCGACATGCACATGTCCAAGAAAACATGTTTCCCATTTATGTCATTGACATACACATCCAACATAAATTCTGCAGTGAAACAAAGCATTGAGATCAAATGTATAAGTGCACACCTGTCTAAGACTATTAAATTATTAATTGATAAAAAAATATTCATACTCTGTGAACTTTTCCACATTTTTTCACCTAACACCCACAAACTTAAATGTATTTAATTGGAATTTTATGTGATACCAACACTAAGAAGTATTTGTGGAGTATGAAGGACATGATTCTGCACCTGATCCTGGAGGCTTCCTGATCTACACTCCCGGTCATACATGGTTGCACCTGATCCTGGAGGCTTCCTGATCTACACTCCCGGTCATACATGGTTTCACCTGATCCTGGAGGCTTCCTGATCTACACTCCCGGTCATACATGGTTGCACCTGATCCTGGAGGCTTCCTGATCTACACTCCCGGTCATACATGGTTTCACCTGATCCTGGAGGCTTCCTGATCTACACTCCCGTTCATACATGGTTGCACCTGATCCTGGAGGCTTCCTGATCTACACTCCCGTTCATACATGGTTGCACCTGATCCTGGAGGCTTCCTGATCTACACTCCCGGTCATACATGGTTTCACCTGATCCTGGAGGCTTCCTGATCTACACTCCCGTTCATACATGGTTGCACCTGATCCTGGAGGCTTCCTGATCTACACTCCCGTTCATACATGGTTGCACCTGATCCTGGAGGTTTCCTGATCTACACTCCCGGTCATACATGGTTTCACCTGATCCTGGAGGCTTCCTGATCTACACTCCCGGTCATACATGGTTGCACCTGATCCTGGAGGCTTCCTGATCTACACTCCCGTTCATACATGGTTGCACCTGATCCTGGAGGCTTCCTGATCTACACTCCCGGTCATACATGGTTGCACCTGATCCTGGAGGCTTCCTGATCTACACTCCCGGTCATACATGGTTTCACCTGATCCTGGAGGCTTCCTGATCTACACTCCCGGTCATACATGGTTGCACCTGATCCTGGAGGCTTCCTGATCTACACTCCCGGTCATACATGGTTTCACCTGATCCTGGAGGCTTCCTGATCTACACTCCCGTTCATACATGGTTGCACCTGATCCTGGAGGCTTCCTGATCTACACTCCCGTTCATACATGGTTGCACCTGATCCTGGAGGCTTCCTGATCTACACTCCCGGTCATTCATGGTTTCACCTGATCCTGGAGGCTTCCTGATCTACACTCCCGTTCATACATGGTTGCACCTGATCCTGGAGGCTTCCTGATCTACACTCCCGTTCATACATGGTTGCACCTGATCCTGGAGGTTTCCTGATCTACACTCCCGGTCATACATGGTTTCACCTGATCCTGGAGGCTTCCTGATCTACACTCCCGGTCATACATGGTTGCACCTGATCCTGGAGGCTTCCTGATCTACACTCCCGTTCATACATGGTTGCACCTGATCCTGGAGGCTTCCTGATCTACACTCCCGGTCATACATGGTTGCACCTGATCCTGGAGGCTTCCTGATCTACACTCCCGGTCATACATGGTTGCACCTGATCCTGGAGCCTTCCTGATCTACACTCCCGGTCATACATGGTTGCACCTGATCCTGGAGGCTTCCTGATCTACACTCCCGGTCATACATGGTTGCACCTAATCCTGGAGGCTTCCTGATCTACACTCCCGGTCATACATGGTTGCACCTAATCCTGGAGGCTTCCTGATCTACACTCCCGGTCATACATGGTTGCACCTAATCCTGGAGGTTTCCTGATCTACACTCCCGGTCATACATGGTTGCACCTAATCCTGGAGGCTTCCTGATCTACACTCCCGGTCATACATGGTTGCACCTAATCCTGGAGGCTTCCTGATCTACACTCCCGGTCATACATGGTTGCACCTACCTGGAGGCTTCCTGATCTACACTCCTGGTCATACATGGTTGCACCTAATCCTGGAGGCTTCCTGATCTACACTCCCGGTCATACATGGTTGCACCTGATCCTGGAGGCTTCCTGATTTACACTCCCGGTCATACATGGTTGCACCTGATCCTGGAGGCTTCCTGATCTACACCCCCGGTCATACATGGTTGCACCTAATCCTGGAGGCTTCCTGATCTACACTCCCGGTCATACATGGTTGCAGTGAGTGCCTATGGGCAGTGTGTTATCTTTTTGGCTTTATCTAAGGTTTTTTTCTGTGGTTTGTTCATTTATCTTATCTTGACCACAGTAGAAGAGTTCATTAGTGCAGCAGTAGTATCTTTTCTCATTCAAATTACACCAAGTAAATCCAGGAAAAATTCCCTCTGCTCAGTAGTATACTCAGTTCCAAAAGCCATTTCATGGCACTAATGCCTTTGGTATGTTCTATCCATGTGTACAAACTACACACATCTAAAGTTACCAGAAACCTTTCAGCACTTAAAGGGGTAAAACCTTTCTCCAAAAACATTGAGGGAGGAGATAGAATTGAGTCCTTTGAAGCCACAAAGAGTCTTGGGGAGGAAGGGAACGCAGGATGCAACAAAGGGCTATTCTCTACTCATTACTCAAATTGTAATATATATGCTGGTTACCCAATTTTCTAAAAATGTATCTATGTCTCTCAACTGAGCTAATATGTGTCTCAATGGGGGGAAATACAGTGGATAAAATAAGTATTTGATACACTGTCAATTTTGCAAGTTTTCCCCCATAGAGAAATGGAGGGGTCTGTAATTTGCATTTTATTGCATGAAATAAGTATTTGATACAATCGAAAAACAGACGTTAAAGGGAATCTGGAAGCAGGTTTTTGCTATGTAAGCTGAGGACAGCATGCTGTGGGGGTTAAAAACAAGAAACAAAAAGCAACTGTGTGTCTCTTATCTCTCTTATCTGTGTGTGTGCTATAGTTTACTTAAACTAATGGCTTTATTACCCTGTGATTATTCCACATGTTAAAAAGGGATCCAGGTGACATCCCTTATTTAGCAACATACAAAAAAAGTTGCGTTTGCAGAACTTTTTTGCAAACGAATGGATCCGTGATAATGGATGACTGACTACTCATATATCACATCTAGATCACATAAACACATAGATATAGCAGAAAATGCCTTCACATTATGGACACTACGGAATAATTATGGAATATAGAAAATTCAGTGGAACATCTGAGTGCCGCTCCTTGTCTTCTTATTTGTATACGTGATGATCGCCTGCACATGTGATTGAGGAGCCGCCCGTAGTGTCTTCAGTATTTGCTGTGTTACATGTGCATGAGGTTCTATAACCCGGAGTCTTCCCTTTTCTGTTCCTCTCGGCTTGAGAAGACTTCACTGCAGAAAAGAGGAAATCCGGAGAATCCAGAGATTGTGTCTTACAGACGGTTGCATCATGTAGACCCCGGACTCATGTAACCTCCCTGCCTGGAGCTGAGATTTATCGGCTCCTTCAGGATTTACCGGTTTCTCCAGTTTTCTGATACATTTTTTCTTTCTTAGAGATTTTAGTACTGTATTTATACTTTATTCTCTAGATGAAAAACTTAACAGAGGGGGCGAGGGCCAATAACTGGACGTAAAAAAGAGAATCTAAAAAGTGAGCAAATGTTTCTTATACTTGAACATTCTCATTTTCTGACACTTTTTATGTTTTTTCTTTTGTTTTCAGTTTTTTTTAGATTTTTCCTGATCCAGATGATTTCGAAAAATTGATGAAATGCAACTTAATTGTCGCATTATTAGTTTCTACTTTTCCCTCCTGTCTTGTCTGATTTGGCGCATTTCATGCCAAAAACTTGAAAGAATCAGATACAAAATTAAAGTAAAAATTTGTTTTGCGCTACAATTCATGAATCGTGTGTTACATTATAAAGAAGTTGTGGCCAAAAAAAAAAACAGTCAGTGAATATCCCAAGAAAAAGAAAAAAGACTTCAGTGAATCGCACATGATGAATGGGGGCTGCGGACTTTCCACATTCCTCCTCATCCAGTCCACACGTTACTGACTCGTCCCAGGGCCTTTGGGGAACACGGTCCCGGGCAGTATATTTACTGGGACCGTTCACTGCGTGGCCGTTGCCCAGTTCCGTGGCTTAAAAAAGGAATTTTTACAAGGAGAAAAATAATAAAAGGAAAAATAGTTTTTCGTGATGCCACTTGTGGTATGCGGTTATATGGGGAGAACCGCTGCTGCAAAGTCTCTCACTGCTGGGGCTGGTGGTATTGGGCAGTATAGGAGTGATTGCTCTCCGCAAGTAGAGCTAGGCCCCAGGGGAGGATGTTAATGGTAGTAGTCTATGAGTGCAGAGGCCTAGGTATAATTCAGACAACACAGGGGCTGCGTTTAACTTGTGCTTTACTCACTGGTTTAGGAGTTCCTGACACCCGGTTCGTGCTGGTCTTTACCAATCCGGTATTCCCTTTGTTCCAGTGCTGGTGTGGTGACCTGGTTAGCTTCACTTCCTTGCACCCACGGTTTGTGATGAGGTTGGGACACCACCGCTGCTCTGGACAGGGATCCCGGGAGCGATGACAGGGAGCAGCCGAGATGTTTTCTCCCCTCCGTGTACAGTATAGTACAGTTTGGAATTTTTAGTGCTGTAGTGCACATTTAGTGCTGGCTTTTTGTTTTTTCTTCATTGAATTGGTCGGTGGCTGACCCCCACCTTGCTATGCACCCCAATTTGGGATGTATTCCACCTGTCTAGATTTTGGCGGTTGGTGACTGTTCACATTCAGTCATCAGGCCCTGTCCACAGGCTATTTACTTCATGCAGCATTTGCTTGGACCTGTCCCGCCCACAGCCATGACTCAGTCATGAGTACGGGATTGAAATAGACCAGGTGAGTGCTGCTAAGAGCAGTTCTACTTTTCATATGTGAGGCCGTATGGCACATTTTATAAAAATATTTTAGTGTAGGACTGCCTCAAATGAGATTTGCCATGACGTGGCGAGGTAGCTCAAGAAATTGCAATTTTTTGCCAAAAATCTCGAAATTTTTATAATAAGTACAGTTTGGTATTTTTAGTGCTGAAGTGCACATTTAGTGCTGGCTTTTTGTTTTTTCTTCATATTTGTTTACATGCCACAAGTTTGTGGTTGCCCTGCAAGTTCTGGGGCGTGTCCGTAAGTAGTTCCTTACGCAAACGGTTGCAGAAAGTCCCTACGGGGACTAGTTGCTGGCAACGGCCGGTTAAATCACGGTGCAAATCTGGTTACAGTTCGGGTGATTATTTTCATTTTTCTTTTGCTTACATACTTAAACATTCAACATATCACACAACGGTGCTGGTGGTCCCAACGGGGACAACTTGCTGCGGGGGACCGCTGACATTACTTCAGATCCACTCCACCCGACGGGGGAGGGGGCTGGGCTGGTGCTTGAGGCTCCTGGCCTCCTCTCAGCCTAGCGTCCAGGGCAAACCAGCCCCTCTCCCCGCAGTGTCGGGTATAGGTGACAAGGTCGCCGGGGAGCAGGTTGCGGCCCGGGTGGTCCTCCGGCAGGTGGTCATTTAAGTCCCTGCGGGCTACAAAAACCTCGGCCTCCAGGCCCGGTTCGAAGATGAAGCCGTATCCCCTACGGACATCGAACCTCCTCACCTGCCCTTCGTACCTCGGGCCCCGCACTCGGAAAGTGGCCTTGCGGAGGTTCTCCTTCTCTCTTATTGTGCGGGCGACCAGCTCCGCCTTCCTTTTCTCCCTCTCACCGATTTCTTGGCCCAGTGGGGTCTGTTCCCTGTCCCAGTAAGATGCTATGGTGGGCCCCTGCGCACGAGTCGGGCCCCGCAAGACCTGCTTTACACTGCCCATTACTGGCATCCTGGGTGGCAGGTCCCGCGGTGTCATGGCCTGGGATGCTGCCTCACAGCGGCGACCCGGCGCAGCCTCAGCCGAGGCGTGGGGGATGGGCACAGGGATCTTCTCCCGCTTGACCTCCGTCTCTTCCTGCACGGAACAAGCTGCCGGAGTCGGTTCGGGCCCGGGCACGGTCACTACAGGTGCTTCCGGTGTATCTCCGCTGACGGGCTCGGCTTTTGGTTTCTTCCAGGGAAGTGGTTCCGATTGGTCACGGGCCTCGGCTGCAGGTCGGTCCGCTTGGGTGGATTGGCAGGGTACCGCAACCGGTTGCGGTGGTAGCGGGCCTAGTGGTGGGGCAGCAGCAGCCAACATGGGCAGCGGGGGAGGTAGCAGGGCGAGCAGGTGTAGACCGGGCCCCTCAGCCGCGATGACCGACCTGCTAGTGGTACAGGGGCGTGGGACACTTACCCGCTCTTCCAGCACTCCCTCCACCTCGCGTCTCCGTATGGCCGCCACCACATCCGCCATGTCGGCCTCCCACTCCTCCAAGAGGAGCTGCACGCGGATCTGCAGACGGTTTCGTAGCTGAGTGGTCCGGACCTCCACCCACGCCACGGTCCTGGGCGCGGGGGCTACGGTGTTGCTGGTCGGTCGGTGCATCGCTGTGGCAGCCTCTTCCAGGAACCAAAAGATGGCCGCAGGGTCCTGGCGTCCCTGCTTTTATAGCCGCGGTCTACATGCGGCCAGACGCCATCCGTCCCCCCTTGGTCTCTTTCCGGCACCTCCTCTTCAGGGACGGAGCTTCGGCTTTCGCGCCTCCACTGCTCGGGAAGACGCTCGAGCGGGGAACTTTTCGCGCCCAAGATGGCGGCTTCTGAAAATTTTCGGACGGACACCTCCGGCAGGACACAAGGCGCACCTCTACCAGATGGCAGAGTGGTAAGATCCTGTTCGTGACGCCAAGTTGTCGCGGGCGGGGGGTGCGCTGCTCGACCGCGCTTGCGGCTCGGGTCCAGCTGCTGCTACTGCTGCTCGGTGGCTCGAGCGGTGGGCCGGATCCCGGGGACTTGAGCGTTGCTCCTTGCCCGTGAGTGAAAGAGGTGGTTTGGTTTGGGGATATTGTCCTTCACGCCACCCACGGTTTGTGGTGAGGTTGGGACACCACCGCTGCTCTGGACGGGGATCCCGGGAGCAATGACAGGGAGCAGCTGAGATGTTTTCTCCCCTCCGTGGGTAGGGGGATTTGGTGGTCCCGGGGCCCGGTGATAGAGGTTGAAAGGTGGGTTGCGGGGCTTGGCCAGGTGCAGGGCCGCAGGGGCAGCGCAGTGCCAGACGGCACGATGGTACTCACTCAGCCAGTAACGGACACGGAGTCTCTGGTAAAACAAATGGCTGGATGGATGAGTCCCACAGACAGCTGCGGCGGTCACTCCCGGTAGGTTGGCGGTAACTGTCTCTCCCTGCACCTGTGTTGTGTTTTCGGCCCCGATGGCTTCCCACCGGTAGCCCGCTCCCCAGCGGTGTGTTTGCCAGAGGAGCCTCTGTTTGCCCGCAGGCGCTGGCCCTGGGAACTCTAGCTGTGGCGGTAGCTGTATTTCCCTTCACGGTTGAGCGGTTGCCTTCAGTCGGGTCTTTGCTGCTGGGAAACCCCGGAGGTTCCCGTCGCTGACGAATTTGACCGGTTTAACGGCGACTCCAAGCCTGGTCGGGGTCCGTAAGCCCTGCCGAATGGTGCTGGCTTTTCTTCGCTCCCCGGTTTGGTACCGGCGGGCCACCGTCCTTACGGTTGTGCGTCAATCGGTCTCGCCTGCAGACGGTCACCACCGTCTGCCAACCTTGCTGTATGTGCCCGGGCCACGTACCTGGACACGGTCAGACTGCTCCTTTACCACTCCACTACTTCACTTTCACTGTCCCTAACTGCACTCCTCTCTCCTCCAAACTACTCTGACTTCCTTTCCCGCCTCCAGGACTGTGAACTCCTCAGTGGGTGGGGCCAACCGCCTGGCTCCACCCCACCTGGTGTGGACATCAGCCCCTGGAGGGAGGCAACAAGGATTTGTGTGTGCGGCTGATGTGCCTAACCGGGGTGTGGGGTGTGTTGTTGCAGTACCTGTGACGTCCTGGCTTGTCCAGGGCGCCACACATTCCTCGAGGCCTAGTAGGAGGTTTTCTTCGTACCATAAGACTCAGCGTAGAGTAAAGGAGCCCAAAGAGGATGAACGTGATGGGAAAGACTGGTGGCTGCAGTTTGCTGAATTTGCATGGCGTGAATCACCAAAAAATTTCTATTCATGTCCATCTCTTCAGTTCAAAACACTAAACATGACATACAAAGCCATCCACAACCTGTCTCCTCCATACATCTGTCTCCTGGTACCTACCCGCACGCAACCTTAGATCCTCACAAGATCTCCTTTTCTCCTGCCCTCTTATCTCTTCTTCCCACAATCACATACAAGATTTCTCCCGCTCCTACCCTATACTCTGGAATGCTCTGCCCCAGCATATCAGACTCTCTTCTGCTGTCAAAAGTTTCAAGAGGAGCCTGAAGACCCACCTCTTCCGACATGCCTAGAACCTACAATAAGCCTTCGACCAATACACTATCGCACAACCAGCTCTGTCCTCACCTGTCCGCACGCACAGGAAAAGGGGTATTCGGACCCTGAATCCGGGACCGAAACTAGCGTCCCGACTAATTCACCGATTGAGGGTAGGATTATAGATCCGGTACCACCTAAGTCCCAAAAAGTAGACCGCCACCCACCAGAAAGGGATAGGGCCACCGCCAGGGCCAGGAGATCCCACGGGTCAGCATCAGATGGGCATGCTCCCAACCAAGTAACCGGGAGCTGGAACCTGCGTTGCAGACCAGGCAATCCCATCCACACAAAAGGTGCAGAGGAGAAAGACTGGGCTATCATACCCGGGTGTGGGACCAGATACACCCATTCCCGGAGACCGGCCACCACCATTTTGGTTTACCACAGGAATTGTGTGAATTCTTCAAGTGTGAGTAACACCCCGGCCTGGCCGGGTGCTCCGGCCCCTGCATTACTAATCTTCAGCACAGAGAACACTGGGCCCCGGGGCATCCATCCCTACCCATGGAGGGGTTTACAACTTGCTGCCATCACCTCTCCCCGGGTCTCCCGTAATTGCAGCGGTGGTGCCACTTCTCACCACACACTGTGGGTGGCGTCACGGACAATAAATCCTCTCTTTTTCACTCGTGGGCTACGGACCGCTGTTCCAGCTCCGTGTCCAGCTCCCGCTCAAGCCACAGCACCAAAGCCACTGGACCCAAGCATCCCAAGAAGCCCCTCGCAAAGGGTCTGGCCCCCGCCCGCGACACATGGGTAACCAGTGCAAAGACTAGCACAGAGCAGAGTCATCGGTGAAGCGGCTGGAGAGGAATATGAGCCTGGCTCCTGCATTCATAATGGATTGGAGAGGGGAGAGTTTAATAAGGGAGACTAATGAGTAGAGAATTACAATAATCCAAGCGAGAATGAATAAGGGCGGCTTTGCACACTACGACATCGCAGGTGCGATGTCGGTGTAGTCAAATTGAAAGTGACGCACATCTGGCATCGCATGCGATATTGTAGTGTGTAAAGCCTTGATGATTCGATTAACGAGCGCAAAATCGTCGTAATCGTATCATCGTTGCAGCGTCGGCGTAATTCATAATTACGCTGACGCGACGGTCCGATGTGGTTCCTCGTTCCTGCGGCAGCACACATCGCTGTGTGTGAAGCCGCAGGAGCGAGGAACATCTCCTACCGGCGTCACCGCGGCTTCCGTAGGATATGCGGAAGTAAGGAGCTGGGCAGGATGTTTACATCCTGCTCATCTCCGCCCCTCCGCTCCTATTGGCCGCCTGCCGTGTGACGTCGCTGTGACGCAGCACGACCCGCCCCCTTAGGAAGGAGGCGGGTCGCCGGCCAGAGCGACGGTCGCAGGACAGGTGAGTGCGTGAGAAACTTTTCGCTACGCCAGCTATCACACGATATCGTACCTTCGACGGGGGCGGGCACTATCGCGTGCAACATCGCAGCATCGGCCTGCGATGAAGCAACATGCAAAGCCCGCCTAAGAGCGGCAGTAAGAGTTTTGCAAAGTCAACGGTAAGAAAACGTTGAATTCTAAAGATAGTTTTGAGTTGGAGGTGACATGAGCAAGTGAGTGATCAGATGTAAGAAGTGACAGGGAGATATGAGTCAACTATAACCCCTAGACAGTGGATGTGCTGCTGGGGAGTAATGGTCAAACCACACACATAAATGGTAATATTGGGTTTATGAAGGTTAGGAGAGAGAGGAAACATAAGAAGGTCAGGTTTTGACACATTTATATTTAGATATTAGAGATTGAGATTATTATTATAGTGTCATTTATTCTATGGCACTTTACAAGTGATAAACATAAAAACTAATACAACAATCATGAACATTACAAAAACAAACAGGTACAGGAAGAGAGATGACCCTGCCCACGAGGGTACACAGTCTACAGGGGATGGGTGAGGATACAGAGGTGAGGACCGCCTGGCTCCACCCCACCTGGTGTGGACATCAGCCCCTAGAGGGAGGCAACAAGGATTTGTGTGTGCGGCTGATGTGCCTAACCGGGGTGTGTTGTTGCAGTACCTGTGACGTCCTGGCTTGTCCAGGGCGCCACATAACCCTTTGGGGACTGGTGTTATGTGGGGCCTAAATGTGTGTGTACATCTGTGTTGCCCTGGAATAAGGGGTACTCAGATCCGGGCCACGGGGTCACTTCTGTGGGTATCACGATGGCGTGACCCGGTCTGTGATCCCAGGCTCCACAGTAAGAAGGGGATTAGGTAAGGGAGATTGTCCGCAATGGGCAGCAAGGTGGTGATTTCCCTCCACGGGTAGGGTGTTGGTGTCCCAGGACCCCGGTGAGGTGGTGCAGGGAGGAGATGGAGACCGTCTGAGAGCTGTGCGCCCGGTTGGACCGGGGGATGTTGTTACTCACAGTTCGCTTTGCAAGGAAATTCACACAGAGTCAGTAATTAACCAGAAACTGCCGGTGTCCGTAGCCTTCGGTACGGAGGGTGTTGAAGTCCCACACATGGTGCAGCAGACCCCTGTTCTTTCCCTGCAGCCAGGTGCCTCTTTCTCCACTCTTTCTTTCCTCCTCACCCGGGAACGGGGAGTCCACTCCCCTGCAGTGATTCAGGTCACCCTTGGTACCGGCGGGCCGCTACCCTGCCCCGACTACCTCTGGCCCCTTCCTCACTAACAGCCTGTCCCGGCCCTTTTGGAGCACACTTCTGTAGCAGCCCGGGAGCTACAACTCCGGGCTCCTCTCCTCTCTCTCTCTCCACACACTCTGCTCCAGCCCCTCCCCTCCTGCTCTGTTTTGCTCTCACACTGGGGGAGGTGGTTTGTCCTGCTGCACTGGTGTGGGATCAGGTTACCAAGGAGGATTAACTCTTTCTGTGACAACCTGGCTTTGCCAGGGCGTCACACACCCCCTTGGTAAAACACAGCCCGTCCTCGGGCTGTCTGGGCACTAACATTTATTGAAACTGGAAAAAAGGAAAAATCAACACATTACAATCATACATCTTCCCACATCGGGAGGTACGTTTTCTTATACTCTAAATATCCTGCCACCCCCCCACCTGTTGTGCTGATGGCCTCCTCCAGAACTTGAGGACGCTGAACAGGGGTGACAGTCCATAAAACAGTCAACTTTAAACTTGCGGGTAGCCGTCCATGCTCTGCTACCACTGCTGCTGCTGCCGCCACTCCCAGTATGGGGCACGGGTTCCATGCTCTGCCTCCTGCTCAGGAGCCAGGCCCACTCGGATGCCCTCGGCGCCGGCTACAACCAGCCTCGCTAACTGTCGAGGGCCCCATCGCTCAGTGGCCTGCTCCTCCTCTTTGCAGGTGCACTCCGGCTGCTCCACAGCCGGGACGGGGTACCTGGGAGCGGCTGGCGCCACATCTTGGGCAGACTTCCGGTCTAGTGTCGCCTCTGCTGTAGCCGGGCGGACTGCCGGGGCCGGCGCCATCACCGTTGCGGCCGGGCGGACTGCCGGAGCTGACGTCATCACCGTTGCGGCCGGGCGGACTGCCGGAGCCAACGTCATCGGGGTTGCGGCTACTGATTGTCCAGGAACGGAATTAGGCAAAGTCCTGGCGTCCCTGCCTTTACAGTCCGCGGTTACATGTGGCCATCCGCCATCCGCCCCCCCTTGGTCTTTCTCAGCACCTCCCATCAGGGGCGGAGCTTCGGCTTTCGCGCCCCCACTGTTCGAGAAGACGCTCGAGCGGGAAAATCTTCGCGCCCAAGATGGCGGATTCTGAATTTTTTTGGCCGGACACCGCCGGCGGGACACAAGGCACACTTCTACCAGCCGGTAGAACGGTAAGCTCCTGTTCGTGATGCCAAATGTGTCGCCCTGGGATAAGGAGTACTCAGATCAGGGCCACAGGGTCACTTCTGTGGGTATCACGGTGGCGTGACCCGGTCTGTGATCCCAGGCTCCACAGTAAGAAGGGGATTAAGTAAGGGAGATTGTCTGTGACGCCACCCGTGGTGTGCGGTGAGGTAACGGAGCACCGCCGCTGCCGGTAAATGGATCCCGGGGATGGTGGTGGGCAGCAAGGTGGTGATTTCCCTCCACGGGTAGAGTGTTGGTGTCCCAGGACCCCGGTGAGGTGGCGCAGGGAGGAGATGGAGACTGTCTGAGAGCTGTGCGCCCAGTTGGACCGGGGGATGTTGTTACTCACAGTTCACTTTGCAAGGAAATTCACACATAGTCAGTAATTAACCAGAAACTGCCGGTGTCCGTAGCCTTCGGTACGGAGGGTGTTGAAGTCCCACACATGGTGCAGCAGACCCCTGTTCTTTTAGAAACAAGAGGACTATGGGAATAGTAGTCACGAGGTCATAAAATGACCAATTCAAAATGACAACAATTACTACTTTTTTGCAAAAATATAACAAATGTTTTATTAATATAATAAATAGCAAAAAAGTGACATAACACAATGACAACAGCATTAAACAAAGATCAGGCCTCAACAAGGAAATGTCACTGACACAAAAGAGCCAGGAATCCACCGTTCATTGGGGAAGCAGAATCACCCAAATAATAGGTGGGACATGGCCAGAGAAAACAATGGTTAATGGACCCAGATAACTCCAATGATCCAAGATGCGCACACCCGTTATAGTGCGCACCAAAAGGGATCAACATACATAGGGGATCCAATACCCAAAGAGTCAGACCATGTACCACACCACAATTATAACAGAGACAGTATTAATCAAAAATGCATCACATTAACATATACAAGTCCCTGTGCTGCACTCACCCATCATGAAGAAGGTGGAACCCGAGTAAAACGTGCCCCGACGCGCACGTTTCGATGTCTTCTTCGGGGGGCCGTGGTGTCAAACACGTGACACCACGGCCCCCCGAAGAAGACATCGAAACGTGCGCGTCGGGGCACGTTTTACTCGGGTTCCACCTTCTTCATGATGGGTGAGTGCAGCACAGGGACTTGTATATGTTAATGTGATGCATTTTTGATTAATACTGTCTCTGTTATAATTGTGGTGTGGTACATGGTCTGACTCTTTGGGTATTGGATCCCCTATGCATGTTGATCCCTTTTGGTGCGCACTATAACGGGTGTGCGCATCTTGGATCATTGGAGTTATCTGGGTCCATTAACCATTGTTTTCTCTGGCCATGTCCCACCTATTATTTGGGTGATTCTGCTTCCCCAATGAACGGTGGATTCCTGGCTCTTTTGTGTCAGTGACATTTCCTTGTTGAGGCCTGATCTTTGTTTAATGCTGTTGTCATTGTGTTATGTCACTTTTTTGCTATTTATTATATTAATAAAACATTTGTTATATTTTTGCAAAAAAGTAGTAATTGTTGTCATTTTGAATTGGTCATTTTATGACCTCGTGACTACTATTCCCATAGTCCTCTTGTTTCTATATCAATTAATAGGGTGTAGTCTGTAATTGATGCTATAATTATTTGTCACATTTTGCCCTCATCCCTTCATATACAGACCCCTGTTCTTTCCCTGCAACCAGGTGCCTCTTTCTCCACTCTTTCTTTCCTCCTCACCCGGGAATGGGGAGTCCACTCCCCTGCAGTGATCCGGGTCACCCTTGGTACCGGCGGGCCGCTACCCTGCCCCGGCTACCTCTGGCCGCTTCCTCACTAACAGCCTGTCCCGGCCCTTTTGGAGCACGCTTCTGTAGCAGCCCGGGAGCTACAACTCCGGGCTCCTCTCCTCTCTCTCTCTCTCCACACACTCTGCTCCAGCCCCTCCCCTCCTGCTCTGTTTTGCTCTCACACTGGGGGAGGTGGTTTGTCCTGCTGCACTGGTGTGGGATCAGGTTACCAAGGAGGATTAACTCTTTCTGTGACAACCTGGCTTTGCCAGGGCGTCACACATCCCTGGTTTCCCAGGGCGCTACACATCCACTACAGAGTGCAATATAAGCTTATCACTCTCGACTACAGAGCGCTCCACGCTACATCTCCTCCTCATCTCTGTCTATCACCTACTCATCCTCTCTGCATTTTGCACAGCCCTACATCTCCTCCTCATCTTTGTCTATCATCCCACCTATCCTCTCCAAAGTTCTGCACCACCCTACATCTCCTCAGCTCCATCTATTACCCTACCCGTCCTCTCCACAGTTCTGCACCACCCTACATCTCCTCCTCATCTCCTTCTATCACCTTGCTCTCTGTTCCACTAATGATCTAAGACTGAAATCCTCTAATCCCCTCCCAACTCCAAGACATCTCACAGGCTGCGCCAATTCTCTGGAATGCACTACCACAAATAATTTGTTTAATTCACAATACCCACAGTTTTAAGTGTGCTGTAAAAACGCATTTCTTTAGACCGACCTGTCACCTGTCCTCACTTATCTAATTATCCAAGTTTTGTTTTTACAACATTTTCTTCCAAATCTGGTCCCTTATAGCATCTGAGTACACCGTCGTGCACTTAATAACCCTCTGTACCTGCACTTGTACATACCGGCTGGTGACCGGTGCATGCAGCATTATGTGAATCTCTATTTATTATATTGATTACTGGACAAGACAATACAAGCATTCTTACCTTCTGTCCCCCGCCTATATCCTTATAGATAGCATCATGTGAGCAGGACCCTAACTCCTCTTGGTATGTGGTGAATTGTTTTAATATCTAAAATGTCTGATATTTTCTGTATATGTATTCAATTGGAGAACAAAAATTTTTGTCAAATTCTGTGAGAATTCATGTCCAATCAATATTATTATTATTATTATTTTTTTTTATATAGCACCATTGATTCCATAGTGCTGCACATGAGAAGAGGCTGCATATAAAATACAGATATACCGTAAGTTACAGTAGATATAGTAGGTAGAGAGGGGAGAGGACCCTGCCCTTGCGGGCTTTCATTCTATAGATAGGTTAATGGGGAGGAGACAGTAGGTATTAAGGGGATTGAGGCAGCTCCAGTGATTGTGAGGCTGCAGCTCCGGCGGTGGTGAGGTGTCAGCTTCAGCGGTGGGAAGGTGGTGAGGTATTGGAGACTGTAGGCATTTTTGAAGACATAGGCTTTCAACTTTGTTTAAAGCTTGTAGGTTTAGTAGATAATCTGACGTGTTGAGACAACGAATTCTAGAGGATGGGGGATACTCGGGAGAAGTTTTGGAGGCGGACGAATGAAGAGTGGATAAGTGTAGAGAAGAAGAAGAGATCTCGGGAAGACCAGAGATTACGTGTTGGAGTATATTAGTTTGAACTGGATATGTTGGGGAATTTGGAGCCAATGAGGGGATTTGCAGAGGGGAGAAGCGGGGCAACAGCGAGGAAAGAGGTGGAGGCAGCAGCGTTAAGGACGGACTAGAGAGGTGCAAGAGTATTAACAAGGAGGTCACAGACGAGGATGTTGCAGTAGTTAAGGCAGGAGATGATGAGGGCATGTACTAGCATTTTCGTAGACTGGGAGAAATATTTTTGAGTTGGAGGTGACAGGAGGCGCTGAGAGCTTCGATGTGTGGTATGAAGAACAATGCAGAGTTGAGGTTTAGTATGATGCTGTCAACTTCCTGTACAGGGGTAAGCATGGTGTGATTTACATAATAATAGATACTGTAGATCAGGCAGGGGAGATAAGTGAGATAGAAGAAAGATGATTAGTTCAGATTTGTTTACATTAAGTTTTATGAAGCGACAGGAGAAGAAGGATATGGCCGATAGACACTCCAGAGATGTGACATCTGGGCCAGAGAGGTAGATCTGAGTGTCATCAGCATATAGGTGGCACTGAAAGTCATGGGACATTTTGGGGTTTTGGAATAAAGAGGATATGAGGGTTCTGAAGTCGTCCTATTTAGCAGAGGTGAGGGCCGAACGGAATGTGTAAATTGCTTTTCTCAATGCGTTGAAAGTATCTTGTGAAAGCGTTTTTTCAGCGCAGCTCAGCAACCCTAGACACTCGCTGAAGCTTCTTAGTGAGGTTATTGTGCCAGGGTTGTCTATTGATTTGTAACATACTGCCACGCACTAGAGCAGCAACCAAATCTATAGCTGATGTGAGAGTGGCGCTGTAGAATAAGGTGGCGGTGTCTGTGTCATGGAGTGTGGATATGGAGGACAGCGGGAGGATAGAGTTACAATGTGTAAATGTCAAGATGTGCAAGGTTTCTACGGGGTTGCGCTAGTTGCTGGACAAGGGGGGTAGGTGCGGAGGATAGGGATGAGAAGCCAGGTAGAGAATTGCTCGATATAAGCAGTGGCCGGTCCTGAGGGTCGGTATATGATGTCCACTTGGAGGTTGGAGGGAGAGTAGATATGGACAGAGTTGTTAGAAAGGAGAAGATCCACTCAACCCTTGTCTATTGCCAGGGCTAGGAGTGTGAGTGAAGTGAAGGCCGCCGTATCACAACTCAGCAGGGGAGGCAATGTTGGAGGGTGTCAGCCATGTTTCGGAGAGGTCCAGGAAGGATAGAGAGCTAGAGGTAAAGAGCTCGTGAATAACATTCAGTTTATTGCCGACAGAACAGGCGTTCCAGAACTCCAGAGAAAGGGAAGGGGGGTGGAGTGGAGGGGGGGGGGTCAAAGGAATGGATTTTATGTTGAAGAGATTGCGGGTGTTTCCAGCAGGTGGGGAGTGATAGGAGAGAAAAAAAATTGGGGGTACCAGCTGTGAGGGTCCAGGATTGGGAGAAATGTGACCAGCAGTGAGAAGAAGCAAAGAGAGAGGAAGAGTAGGTGGGAGAAGGAGCGCGGCCGGCATGTTTTGCATGTTATTATCACAGAAACACAGCGGAGGGGGGAATAAGAGACTGGAGCTAATATCAATATTTGCACGGATACTCAGCAGGAGAAGACACAAGATGAAAGAGACAGGTGTGAACTAGTATCAAAGAGTAAAAAGGATATTGTGTTCAGGACACAGATATACCAGCAGAGACAGATATACAGGTGTGAATTGGGTTCAGTGAATATGATGGATATTGCAGCCAGAGTTAATATTTCTTATTTCCACTCCCCGCCTCACAAGAGGGCAGCAGGTGATGCTGGTCATAGTGAATCTTCCCAGCAATGTTTGGCACTTGTGACCCCTCATCAGGGTCAGGAAATATAGTGGAAGATGCAGTCTGGAAATCATGCGCCTGCTGCCTCCAGCACTGATGAGCACACACACCACAGGAACATCCAGTCACAGAGTGATGCAAAATCAGCATTATTTTTTTAAATGGACGTTTAGATTTCTGCAACTTCAGGAACCAGCGAGAATGGATGAGCCTTCCTGTCCCTGGGACTTCTAAAGGACTGTGACGCCCCAGGGATGTGGGGTACTCGGTCCTGGGCTCTGTAGTGCTCGGTGGGGTCAGTCATGGTCGCGGCCCTGTACCATGGTCCTTGGGATGCCGTCCCTCGGGAAAGAAAAAGGGTTTTTTGGTAAAAATAAAATAAAATAATAAAAGGGTTTGTCGACTACACCACTTGCGGTGTGCGGTCAGGTTTTTTGGGGCCACTGCTGCAGGTTTCTGCTGGGGCTGATGGAGTGATGCAGCCTGGATGGTTAAAGGCCCCCATAAGCAGGGACAGGCCCCATCAGTGGATGATGGGAGTTGTTTCATAGTTTCATAGTTTTTTAGGTTGAAGGGAAACTCTAAGTCCATTTAGTTCACCCCGTAGCCTAACATGTTGATCCAGAGGAAGGCAAAAAAAAACAATGTGTCAAATAAGCTCCAATGGGGAAAAAAATTCCTTCCTTCGTCCACATACGGCAATCAGACTAATTCCCTGGATCAACACCCTGTCATAAAATCTAATATACATAACTGGTAATATTAAATTTTTCAGGAAAGGCGTCCAGGCTCTGCTTAAATGTTAGTAGTGAATCACTCATTACAACACCATGCGGCAGAGAGCTCCATAGTCTCACTGCTCGTACAGTAAAGAATCCTCATCTGTGGTTATGATTAAACCTTCTTTCCTCAAGACGTAGCGGATGCCCCCGTGTTCCAGTCGCAGGCCTAGGTGTAAAAAGATCTTTGGAAAGGTCTCTGTACTGTCCCCTCATATGTTTATACATTGTGATTAGATCCCCCCTAAGCCTTCGTTTTTCCAAACTAAATAACCCCAAGTGTAATAACCTGTCTTGGTGTTGCAGCCCACCCATTCCTCTAATAATCTTGGTCGCTCTTCTATCTACCTGTAAGATTATGCTATTTATAACCTTCTATACTTTTGCTATCAAGAAAAGCCTCCATTCCTCTCTTAAATTCATTCAGTGAGTGGCCATCACCACTTCCTCAGGAAGAGAGTTCCAGAGCCTCACTGCTCTTACCGTGAAGAACCCTCTTCTATGCTGATGTAGGAATTTTCTTTCCTCCAATCGAAGAGAATGTCCCTTGTTCTTGTCATAGTCCTTGGTACAAACAGATCATGGGAGAGATCTCTATATGGCCCTCTGATATATTTGTACATATTTATTAGGACTCCCCTAAGTCTTCTCTTTTCTTGAGTAAATAGACCTAATTTTGATAACCTTTCCGTGTATTGTAGTGCACCCACTCCATTTATTATTTTAGTAGCCCGCCTCTGAACCCTTTCAAGTTCAGTAATGTCTTTCTTGAGCACCGGTGCCCAAAATTGCACACAATACTCCAAGTGTGGTCTGACGAGTGATTTGTACAGAGGGAGAATGATGTTTTCATGTCGTGCCCCCAGACCTCTTCTAATGCATCCCATCACCCTATTTGCTTTGGTGGCTGCTGCCTGACACTGGGCACTCCAATTTAGATTCTTGTTGACTAAGATGCCTAAGTCTTTTTCCATGTCTGATTTCCCCAGCAGTTTCCCATTTAGTAAGTAATCGTAGCATCTGTTTCTCCTTCCCATGTGCATAACCTTACACTTATCTGTGTTAAACCTCATTTGCCATTTTTCAGCCCAATTCTCCAATTTACTCAAATCCATCTGTAGTTGCAAACTGTCCTCCTTTGTGTTAACTACCTTACATAGTTTTGTATCATCTGCAAATACTGATATTTTACTCTGTAAACCATCCACCAGATCATTAATAAATATATTAAATAGTAGGGGGCCCAATACAGACCCCTGTGGCACCCCACTAGTAACCATGGCCCAATCTGAGTATGCACCATTAATAACCACTCTTTGTTTTCTACCACTAAGCCAGCTACCTACCCATCTACACACATTTTCCCCGAGCCCAAGCTTTCTCATTTTACTTAGCAGTCTTTTATGTGGGACAGTGTCAAATGCTTTACCGAAGTCGAGATAAATGACATCCAATGCTTCTCCTCGGTCCATGTGAGAGCTTACATCCTCATAGAAGCTGATCAGGTTAGTGTGACAGGAGCGATCCTTCATAAATCCATGTTGATATGGAGTTAAACAATTATTAACATTGAGACATTCCATAATAGTATCCCTTAAAAATCCTTCAAACATTTTACCCACAACAGATGTTAAGCTTACCGGCCTATAGTTTCCAGGTTCCCTTTTACACCCTTTTTTGACTATTGGTACCACATTTGCCGCCAATCCAGTGGAACAGACCCTGTTTCTATAGAGTCTTTAAATATGAGGAATAGAGGCCTGTCTATCACATTACTTAACTCCCTTAATACCCGAGGGTGAATGCCATCAGGGCCTGGTGATTTGTCAATTTTAATATTACTAAGTGGGTTCTGCACTTCTTCCTGGGTTAGGCAGGTCATACTTAATGAAGCGTTTACATTATCACTCTGCATTTCCCGTGGCATATGCTTGTAGTGGGGAACAGTCTATGTGACTGAACGCCGTCAAGGAAACAGTCCACTCCAGTATTGCAGTTTAACTTGCCTTGTTTACTTTTGGTGATGAAGCACGGGTGCCGGTTCCAGGTGTTCCCGCTCCCCTTGTTCTCCGTGCCAGTGACCTGGAACTCCTTGGAAGTCCCTTCTCCTCAGTCTGGGCACTATTGCAGGCAGCCTGGACTATTTAAGGGGTTCAGTCCCTGGTTCCCCCTTTGCTGCTTTTGCTTTAGGCTTTTTAGGTTGGCGATTGACCTGGAGATCTTCTCGCCTGACAGAGTTAACAGCTGACCATAAAGTGTCCCACTGTCCTAGGGTCTCAGCCCCGCCTTGTGCTGAGTCCCATGAGCCTTGGTTCCGAACTTCCACAGGCCCGCCGTGGTTCCTTGAGTCTGCTGCTTCCACAGATAACCCACGGTGCCTGGAGTCCGGGGTTCCGTACTCCACAGTTCTCGCTCCTTGTTACAGCTCTCCGTTGTCTCTACAGGTCTGCTTCAGTACTTTACTCTCTCCTTCACTTCACTCCTCACTACACTCCTACTACTTTTCAACTGACTGAACACCACTTCCTGCCAGCTTCCGAACTGATCACTCGCCTCTCCCCCTCAGGCTGGGTGGCTACCATCCAATCAGTGCCCTCCCCTTTTACCTGTTACTAGGCAGTCTCCCAGGTTAATGTCGGGGTTGTGTGTGTGGCCTGAAGGTGCTGGTGCACTTACTGGCATGAATATTCTGGGGTTTGGGTTTCCACGGATTACATTTGTGGCACCTGGTACCGCAGGGGTGCTACAGGATAATGAAACCTTCATGGAGGCAAAAACAAATAATATCAAGGTGAAATGTTGAACTGTATTAGGAGACAACACAAAATGGACACAAAAAAACAGAGAAGAATCAGAGAGAAAAGATCCAGACTGCAGACACCATTTATCTGATATTTTACACAACAATGAGACTGGCGATCACTGTGGATCTGGTGTTGGCTCCTCCGGGGGTTTGTACCGGAACTGGAGGAGATGATGCTCTGTTCTTCAGTCACCTGACTGCTGAGGCCTCTGATTGGCTTAGATGGTCAAGTGACTGGCACAGGACGTCATCCTGGGCCTATCCAATGATGTCCCTTCTAATCACCTGACTACAGTAGCCAGTCACAGGCTTCAGCGTGGGACATCATCACTTCCTGTCCTACCAGGGAGCAATAGGGTGACCAGTGCTGGATAATTGAGGGTCAGTGTTGGATCCCTGGGGGTCAGTGCTGGATATTCGAGGGTCAGTGCTGGATAATCGAGGGTCAGTGCTGGATCCCTGGGGGTCAGTGCTGGATACTCAAGGGTCAGTGCTGGATACTCAGTGGTCAGTGCTGGATACTCGGTGGTCAGTGCTGGATCCCTGGGGGTCAGTGCTGGATACTCGAGGGTCAGTGCTGGATAATCGAGGGTCAGTGCTGGATCCTTGGGGGGTCAGTGCTGGATACTCGAGGGTCAGTGCTGGATAATCGAGGGTCAGTGCTGGATCCTTGGGGGGTCAGTGCTGGATACTCAGTGGTCAGTGCTAGATACTCGGTGGTCAGTGCTGGATCCCTGGGGGTCAGTGCTGGATACTCAAGGGTCAGTGCTGGATACTCGAGGGTCAGTGCTGGATCCTTGGGGGTCAGAGGTTGATCCTCGGGGGTCAGTTCTAGAGCCTTGGGGGTCAGAGGTAGATCCTCGGGGGTCAGTGCTGGATCCTCGGAGGTCAGTGCTGGATCCTTGGGGGTCAGAACTGAATCCTCAGGGGTCAGTGCTGGATCCTCGTCCTCTGCAGCCTGACACTAATGTGAAGGCAGCACAATATCAGTGTATAGGGTCCTTCTCCCCGTCTATGTCCCCTCCCCCGCTCCTCATCCATGTCTCTCCTGCTTCTCCATTATAATAAAATGTATATAATAAATGTAACAGTGATAAGTAAACTTTTTTCATATAAATCACTTTTTACTTTTACAATTTTTTTTATGTAATCTCCTCTTAATGAGATTGCAAATATTCAGAAGCTGAAGAACCGGTTTTGTTTTTGCAGCGCTGCTCACAGCTGAGGGGTTGTCACATTGTATCACTGAAGATAACATCCGTACACAGACGTTTTCCTGTCTTGACACCACATCTCTATAATAATGATGTAACGTCAGCGGGAAAGTCCCAGTGTTCAGAGCAACATTACCAGAATCTTATAAACGGGGGGAGGGGGACATGCATGTAAGGGGAGGGGGCCATGCATGTAAGGGGAGGGTGCCGTGCATGTAAGGGGAGGGGGTGGGCATGCATGTAAGGGAAGGGGGCTGTGCATGTATTTGGATGGGGCCATGCATGTAAGGGGAAAGGGCCGTGCATGTAAGGGGAGGGGGCCGTGCATGTAAGGGGAGGGGGCCGTGCATGTAAGGAGAGGGGGATGTGCATGTAAGGGGAGAGGGCCGTGCATGTAAGGTGAGGGGGGTGTGCATGTAAGGAGAGGGGGATGTGCATGTATGGGGAGGGGGATGTGCATGTAAGGGGAGAGGGCCGTTCATGTAAGGGGAGGGGGATGTGCATGTAAGGGGAGGGGGCCGTGCATGTAAGGGGAGGGGGCCGTGTATGTAAGGAGAGGAGGATGTGCATGTACGGGGAGGGGGCTGTGCATGTAAGGGGAGGGGGCCGTGCATGTAAGGAGAGGGGGCCGTGAATGTAAGGAGCGGGGGCCGTGCATGTAAGGGGAGGGGGATGTGCATGTAAGGGGAGGGGGATGTGCCTGTAAGGAGAGGGGGCCGTGCATATAAGGGGAGGGGGTGGCGTGCATGTAAGGAGAGGGTGACGAGCATGTAAAGTAAGGGGGTTGCGCATGTAAGGGAAGGGGTTCACGCATGTAAGGGGAGGGTGCCGTGCATGTAAGGGGAGGGGGTGGGCATGCATGTAAGGGGAGGGGGCTGCATACGTAATGGGAGGGGGTCGTGCATGTAAGGGGAGGGGATCCTGCAAGTAAAGGAAGGGACCATGATGCAAGGGGAGGGGGCTGTACAAGTAAGGGGAGGGGGCTGTGCATGTAATAAGCGGAGGGGGCTGTGCATGTAAAGGGGCCACGCATGTAAGGGGAGGGGGCCATGCAAGTAATGGATAAGGGGCCAGGCATATAAGGGGAGGGGGCCAAACATGTAAGTGGAGGGGGCCTCTGAATGGAATTAAGGTGCGTCTCAGACACTAACAGCAAGCAGAGGTCGAGATTTCCCCCCCTCCTTTCCACATCAATGTCCTGGGGTTATGGGGGGCAGTGTACGAGGATACATTAGCATGTCCTGAAATCATACACAGTGCCACCTGTGCCCACAGGTTGTGTCTGGTACTGCAGGTCTACTCTACTGATAACTGGAGCCTGCAATCCCAGACACAACCTGCGCTCCAGGGGGGCGCTAGAGGAAAGCTGCCATGCCTCCATGATTCTAGAGGAAAAAATAGAGTAAAAAAACAATAAACAATGTATAGAAAAGTGAAGTTCTCTGTTTAGGCCCTTAGGGGCCAAAGTCTGAAGCGTGAAGATACAATAAGATTTCCTCAGCTTGTGAAGTTTTACATGAGTACCTCCTCTTCGTGGTCTCGCAACTTGTTAAAAAACCTGGACTCGCACCTGCGAGACAGTATGTATAGCCTTTGTGAAATGTTCAGGCAAAGGCAGCCAAAGCTTACCGCATTGTATGGTAGATTTGTGGCTTGCAATGCGATCTCTTATATGCCGGGCAGCCTTCCCAATATATAAGAGACCGCAAGGGCATTTCACAATGTCCACTATAGAATTAGATTCACATGTGTAATTACCCAGAATGCTTGTGTGTGGATGTACGACATGTTGGGTTGTACTAACATAAGAACAAGCTGCACAGAGCAAACAAGGGAATGTGCCTTGTCGCTTGTTGCCCAAAAATTGCTGTATAGGCAAGCAATGCTGACTACCAATATCTGCCCTAACTAACTGGTCTTCAATATTCTGGGGACGTTTAGTACTAATAAATACTGTTTCTTTAAAAGACTCAACGGAAAGATATACTCTTCAACAGAGGCCAGTGTTTCTGGATAATATGATAGATCCGTGGCACCGTTGTGTGGAATGTATGAATAAATAGGATGCGTTCAACCCTTGTACTCGATGTAACTGTGGACGGACTGGTTCTATCCCGTTGTAGCTTCTGTTTGAGAAGGGCATGTGGATAATTCCTGGGAAGGAATTTAGTTGACATTTCTTCAAGTCTCATTGCATATGTCGAGGCATCTGAGACTATTTTAGTGACACGATGGAACTGTGACCTGTGACTGCAGTGAGCTATTTTTAGTGGCCCTAGGATGACAGCTCTGAAAATGTAGTAGATTGTTGCAGTTCGTCAATTTAGAATAAACATCTGTACTTAGGCAACCATTAGAATTCTTAATAACAGTTGTATCTAAAAATGCAATACGGAATAAATCATGAATAAGTGTAAAACCGAGACCCTCTTGTGATGTATTTAAATGTGTCAGGAAACTAAGTGTCTCTAAAGGGCCATTCTAAATGCCAAAAACGTCATCTATATAACGAAACCAGCCTAAAGAGTGTGTTAAAAATAAACTGTTATTATAAACAAATTTGTTTTCAAATACATCCACATAACAATTAGCAATAGCATAGGCTGGTGCTACATTTGAGCCCATTGTGGTCCCACAGATTTGTAGATAATAATAGTCCCTAAATAAAAAGTAATTCCCTAAGGACTATATTCAAAAGGTCAATGCAAATTTTAATTCAGTCTCTATGTAATTGAGATTTCTGCAACATTTTACTAACTGCCTGAATCCCTAAATGATGAGAAATTGAGGTGTATAAGCTATTCACAACCAATGTTACAAGAATACTGTCTGTAGGTATGGAAGCTGTGTTGTGAATAATTGTGAGAAAGTGGCCAGTATCCAGTATGAAAGAACGGCTATTTTTAACTAGAGGTGTAAAAACCTTCTCTAAATAAATAGATAATGGGGCTATAGGAATCTGTTGACGCAACAATTGGGCGACCAGGAGAATTATGTAAAGATTTGTGAATCTTCGGAAAAATATATAATTCCGGTATCACTGGATATTTGTTATGAACAAAGGTGGCAGTTTTTTCAATCGTATTAGTATTTCATGCTAAGTATTTGGCAATGACCCGGTCAATTTTATGATCAATGTGAGAAGTAGGGTCTCTGGGAATTAGTTTATAAACTCTAGTATCCAATAACTGATGGCATATTTCATTAAGATATTGATTATGATCTAAAACCACTATAGCCCCGCCCTTATCCACAGGTTTAATACTAATTTGTTTACTGAGTTTAAGGGAAGAAATGGCCGTTTCTCGATCATACTGAGATTTTGATGTGTTGGTAAACGTCCTAATCTGTATTCTGAGGGAAAATGTTTAATTTCCTTATCCTCAAGGTCAATGTAGGTTTCCGTAGCGTGCTGGCTACAAGGTGGGCTAAAATTACTGGGGTTACACAAACCCAAATGGTCATGGTCACCACAGTCCTCATCCCAGCCCTAACCCACCTCTTCAACCTATCACTAACAAGTAGTATATTCCCCTCATGCTTCAAACATGCCTCCATTACACCCATCCTCAAAAAGCCCTCCCTTGACCCATCCTCTGTGTCAAACTATCGCCCCATATCCCTTCTCCCCTATGCCTCAAAAATACTGGAACAGTATGTCCATCTTGAATTGTCCTCATACCTCTCCTCCTGCTCCCTCTTTGACCGGTAACAATCTGGCTTCCGACCACATCACTCTACTGAAACTGCCCTAAACAAAGTCACCAATGATCTACTAACCGCCAAAGCTAAGCGACACTACTCTATCCTCCTCCTCCTGGAACTGTCCTCTGCCTTCGACACAGTAGACCATTCCCTCCTACTACAGATTCTCTCATCCCTGGGCATCATAGACTTGGCCCTATCTTGGATATCCTCAAACCTAACCGACCGAACTTTCAGCGTCTCCCATTCTCACACCACTTCCTCATCTCGCCCCCTATCTGTCGGTGTCCCCCAAGGCTCAGTTCTTGGACCCCTGCTGTTCTCCATCTACACCTTCGGCCTGGGACAGCTCATAGAGTCCCACGGCTTTCAGTATCATCTCTATGCCGAAGACACACAGATCTACCTCTCTGGACATGACATTACCTCTTTACTAACCAAAATTCCACAATGTCTGTCTGCTATTTCATCCTTCTTCTCTGCACGATTCCTAAAGCTTAACATGGACAAAACAGAGTTCATTGTCTTTCCTCCTCCTCACTCATCTCCTCCAACAAGCCTTTCCATCAAACTTGATGGTTGCTCACTCTCCCCAGTCTTACAAGCTCGTTGCCTTGGAGTAACCCTCGACTCTGCTCTATCCTTCAAGCCGCACATCCAAGCCCCCTTCACCTCATGCAGACTACAACTCAAAAATATCTCCCGGATCCGTGATTTCCTTAACCAAGAATCAGCAAAAACTTTAGTGCATGCTCTCATCATCTCCCGCCTCGACTACTGCAACCTCCTTCTCTCTGGCCTCCCTTCCAACACTCTTGCATCCCTCCAATCTATCCTAAACTCTGCGGCCCGCTTAATCCACCTCTCCCCTCGCTATTCCTCAGCCTCACCACTCTGCCAATCCCTTCACTGGCTTCCCATCGCCCAACGACTTCAGTTCAAAACATTAACCATGACATACAAAGCCATCCACAACCTGTCTCCTCCTTACATCTGTGACCTACTCTCCTGGTACCTACCTACACGCAACCTCAGATCCTCACAAAATCTCCTTCTCTACTCCTCTCTTATCTCCTCTTCCCACAATCACGTACAAGATTTCTCCCGTGCCTCCCCCATACTCTGGAACGCTCAGCATATCAGACTCTCCCCTACCATGGAAAGCTTCAAGAGGAACCTCAAGACCCACCTCTACCAACAAGCCTACAACCTACAATAGCCCTCAGTCCAGTACACCACTGCACAACCAGCTCTGTCCTCACCTATTGTACCATCACCCATTCCCTGTAGACTGTGAGCCCTCGTGGGCAGGGTCCTCTCTCCTCCTATACCAGTCTGTTTTGTACTGTTAATGATTGTTGTACGTATACCCTCTTTCACTTGTAAAGCGTCATGGAATAAATGGCGCTATAATAATAAATAATAATAATAATAATAATAATAATAATAATAATAATAATTAGATAAGATAGGTTTTGGAATGGATGTCACTGAGTTACTAACATCACCACTCCTGAAATATTCCGGCAGTGACCGATGGAGCTTCGTTTTGAGAACATTCTCAGAACTAAGCTCCTTAGGAATTGATGGGCATTGTGGGACATTACTCCTTACCTAATGTTGAAACTTTGAGGATTTATTTTGAAGTAGCAAATTGGTGAATGAGGAAGTGTGGGGGAGTCTTTTCAATGTATGAAAAGCGCTGTGGAAATAGAAGCGCTATATAAATGAATAAATATTATTATTATTATTATTATTATTATTATTATTATTATCCAAATAAACTATTTTTTCTGTGTGTATGTTTTTAACTCTACACTTACTGGGTTAGTAATGGGGGTGTCTGATAGACACCTATCCATTACTAACCCATGGGCTTGATGCCAGTCAATTCACAACTGACATCAACCCCAAAAGTATAACCCTGATTGCCACTGCACCTGGCCAATTGGGAAGAGCCGGGTGCAAAGCTAGAAATGGAGCATCTAATGATGCGCCATTTCTGGGGCAGCTGGAGGCTGCAATTTTTAGGCTGGGTAAGGACAAATAACTATGGACCTTCCCAGTCTGATAATGCCAGCCTTCAGCTGTCTGCTTTACTTTCAGGGCCGGCATCAGCACCTAGTGCATTCGGGTAAGTGCTGGGGCCCTGGACAGTTAAGGGGGCCCACTCAAGGTTGACAGTTCTGCAGCCTCCACGCCACGTTCTGAGACCAGAGTGCTAGAGCCAGCAGCCGCATTTTCCTGGGTACTGGCCCTTTAAAATTACACTTTATTGCATAAATATTAAAAACCCCAAGAGATTCACCTGTGCATATAATTATCATGGGGAATTTACACTTATATATACAACCAAGATAGCCGTTTTATTAGGAAGATATATAAATTCAATTGGTGGCAGAGGTCAGGATCTAGGATCCTACATAAGAGATACTCTTACACTATTGTGCACACTATGGCTGACCCCTACTTACCAACGGAGGGTATGACGCCTTAGCTTAACTGGGCGCCCCCGTTCCTCGACGGTTATCCCTTAATTCCCCTGATAATTTGCCCTACCATACAAGGACAAAATATTACTCTAAACTATGCGGTATGTCAAATTATTTATGGTTGGACTGATGGACCTTTAAACTTTATCTGAGATGGCTATGTTCTAATTCAATATACCAAACTTTCCTCCTATATCAGTCAATAATATTCCATATAATCTTAATTTCTTACACCTTATAAAGGCCCATAACAACCAAATGTATGCAAATCACCCGCATAGGATAGATCCAAATCCTGGAGCAATGCCAGTATATCAACAAAACACATATCCTGGAACAATGCCAGTACATTAACCACATATATCCTGGAATAATGCCAGTGTATTAACTACTACCTACATATCTCTTATGTAGGATCCTAGATCCTGACCTCTGCCACCAATTGAATTTATATATCTTCCTAATAAAACGGCTATCTTGGTTGTAGATATAAGTGTAAATTCCCCATGATAATTATATGTACGGGTGAATCACTTGGGGTTTTTAATATTTATGCAATAAAGAGTAATTTTAAAGGGATTTGTTTTGTTTAAACTTTGATTAATTTTTGACTATCTATTATATATAATTTGAACAGTTAGCTACTGGCCCTATAAACTCACACTTGCACTCAGCATTCACTGCATGCAGGTGCATTCAAGTTCATCTGTGGGCGAAGCTAGCATGCCGTGCGCTCCATGTCCCAAAGATGAAGAAGAGCCACAGCTCAGTCATTAGTGTGCCCCAGCACAACATATGCCTTCCTGAGCTGTATGGGATCAGAAAAAGCCAGAGAAAAAATTACTCATTATAGTGAAACAAGTCTGGCTTTTAATATAGTTTTGTTTATATTTTTTATCCTGTTTTGTATTTTTGTTTTCTTCTGTGCAAATGTACATTTTTATTGCCCATGTGTTTCATGATTTTTTTATGACTTTTTCTCATTGGTGTATGTCTCACGGGAAATAACGTATAACGCCAGTAGCACGAGTTGCTGTTAGAAACAATGACAAGGAATAATATCTGAAACACGTCTGTTATTGACACCTGTTGGTTATCTTTTTTTTGCACAACAGTCGTGGGACTATTTTTAACATTCAGATAATAAAGTTTGGAATTTTTATAAAGTCGGTTGCTGGTTTTTCCCCCTTTTTTTCTCCTGTGATGTATATTCTGAAGCCCTCAGCCCCTCTTGTGATGTATATATTGTAGCCTTCAACCCCTCCAGTGATGTATATACTGTTTTCCCCAGCTTCCCTGTGATGTACATACTATAGCCCCCATGCCCCCTTTAATGTATATACTGTAGCCCTCAGCCCCTCCTTTGAGATATATATATATATATATATATATATATATATATATATATATATATATATATATGTGTGGCGCCCCTGAGGCTTCCGTCGCCACAGGACATTGCACCCCATCCAGCGGTGTGATGTCCCATTCTGGGTGAGGAAAGGAGTGAATGCCGGTCCCCTGGCAAATCTACACAACACCCATTGTTAGGTAAACACTGGGACCAGGGACAGTGGCAGTAACCCTCCCATGCTGCATGCTGGGAGGGGCCGTAAGACCCATCCCTGCTCCTATAGGGTACAGCTTAGCAACTGGGGAGGTGGGAGAAGCCACCAGAGAGCAGACAGGGAAAGGAAGGTCAAGTTTAGTCAGAGAAAGAGAGAGAGGGGAGAAAGAGGAGGAGGTCTGCAGGAGGCAGACGTGAAAGAGAAGAAGGAAAGAAAAGCTCTAGTCAGGCAGGACCTAAGAAAGAAGAAAGTGACGCTTCCTGGTGAAGACCCTGGGACTCAGAGGGTCCAGGTGACACCAAGCAGGGAACGAAGGGATTCCAGGGCCACGGATAGCTGGTGAGCTGTGGTGGCCTGTTCCACAGGAACATCGGTGGAGGGATCAAGCTGCAACAGGGGACGGTCCCTAGAAACAGAAGGAGTGAAAAATCATCTCCAACAGTGAAAACCGAGGCCCAGGGAAAGTTGTAAACTCCCCGGGCCACAGCCCACAGCAGAACCTCTAGAAAGGGGGCAAGTAACCGACAGGCGAGCTCCCAGCCTGGAGGCTGTAGTGGAGGCCGAGCAGGTTCATCCTAAAAGAGCTAGACTTAAGGAGACAGCTGAAGACAGAGACACTTTAGAAAGAAGGGTACCGGCTTTCATTCCAGAAATCACCCAGAAACGGCGGAGGTCCCTGACAGTGGGTTCCAGCAGTCCAGAGGCACCAGTGTGCGCATACCAGGATGTGTGAGTAAACAACTTGAAACTGCACCCTTGGTGTTGCCTCTGTTATTTCATCTGCTTAGCCTTCCATTACACCATAGACTCTCACGAGCACCAACTGTGCCCCGGGGCACCGCTCCACCTGTGGGGAGCAGTACCATCATTGCTGCCATTCCATCACCCCGGAGGCCTCATACAGCAGCGGCGGCTTAATAGCCGCATACCACAGGTGGCATCACGAACACAAACTTTATTCACCCTAAGTCACCAGCCATATTAATTGACACCCACCAGGGCCACAGAGCCGGGCCCCGCCACCACTGACGACCCCTGGACTAGTCCGGCCCGGCACCGGGTGTCCCATAGCCCTGGGGTGGGCGAGTCAACTTTGGCGTCATGAACAGGATTTCGTGCCCGGCGCCCACCGGGTACTGAGCGCCTTTGAAAAGACTGTGTGTTTCACTGTGAAAACTGCCACCATTAGCGCTGCTGAGAGCGGGAAGAAGGGGGGCGTGCCAGCAGAAAGGGCGCGAAAAGAAGCCCCGCCCCCTTGTCTAAGAAAAGAGCGCGAAGCAGTGCCTGCTATGGAGAGCGGAAGAAGAAGACATGGCGACTAGAAAAGCTGGCTGGCTGGCAACCCAAGTCTAAATGCCAGACCAGCAGATAAAGAAAATGTACCTGATAGCAAGCGGAGCGGTGCCGGCCGTGATGGGCTGGGCGCCAGTCTGGCGCCAGATGCTGGTGCAGCCTCCGGCCCCGCCTCCGAAAAGGGAAAGGGTGCAGCCGAGTGGCGTGGTCGAGCACCCGAGCAGTGCAGCAGAGAGTGTTCCCCAGGCCGGTAGCATGGCAGAGAAGCCACAGAAGAGTGCACCGGGAACCAGGGGAATGGACCCTGAGCTGAGCGAGATCCGGGAGAAGATGAAGAACCTTGCCCGGAGGCTGAGCACACTGCAGTTGGAGGTGGACCGGCGGGGTGAAAACCGGAGGGCACCCGAGGACGTGGGCTACAGGATGGAGGCGGCAGAGCGACACGTGGGTGAGCAATATATTGTCCCGACCCGTCCAGACCCACGGCCCTACCAAGTGCCACGGCCCAGTCCCTCCACGGCCCTGCTAGGCTTCCTCGCCAGCCCCACTGAAGCCCCAGGGGACGCCGGAGACCTGCCAGAGGGCCCCGAAGATGGCGCCTGGTGTCACCTGGGTCCTGAGCCACTGGTGGGCCACCTTCTGAGTCCCCCTGTTAGCCTCCTGGGAACCACATCACCGGGAGTGAACTGGGACGCAGCGCCCATCGACAGCGGGAGACTGCAGCAGCCACTGCGCCCCAAAGAAACCCCTAAGGCAAATGAACTGGCCTGCCAGAGGATGCTGGAGGAGTACCAGTGGGAGCGGGAGAGCCGGGAGGAGAGACTCCGCGCAGAGGAGGCGTCCAACCTGGCTGCTAAGGCCCGGATCCGGCAGAGCCACAAAGAACACCAGGGCCCAGTGTGGAGAGGCCAGGTGATTGACTTCAGGCAGACGGCGGGCTGGGGCTTTATCCGAGAGCCCGGTCTGGGCAAGGATGTGTTTGTTGCCCGCCGCGACATTGAGGAGCATCTGTCCAGAGGTCACCCAGGGCGCGATGCTAAGCCTGGCGACATGGTGGAATACACCAGGCTGATGGGGAGCCGTGGCTGGTACGCCCTGAGTGTCCACATCTTGCGGGAGGAGGCAGCCCCAGAAGAACCGGAGTGGCGCCGCACTATGCCAGCATGCAGTACCGCCCCCGCCAGCAGCACGACCTCAGAGCAGGCTCAGGCCGCAGAACTTTGCAGCAGGCCTGCTACAGCCACGCAGGAGACGCAGACCAGGATCTCCATGGCCTATATGCTGCCCAGGTCCCTGCCAAAGTGGGACCCCAAGGACCCCAGCACTGAAGAGTGAAGTGAAGAAGCTGAACTGTATATAGCCCCTGTCAGCCCCTCATCCCTTTGTGAAGATGTCCCTTTTGTTTTGCCCTAATGTTCTTTTCGAAGATGACACCCCTTCCTGCCTTACTGCCCCTTATACTTTTTGAAGATGTCACCCCCCATGTGTATGTGTTACCGGGCCACTGTACTGGAATGTGGTCCCCGGTGACTGTGAATGTGAAGTATTATGTGTCCTGTGTAACCAGGCCACTGGACTTAGTGGCTGGTCTTGTCCTTGCCCTTTGTAGTTTGAAAAGATGAACGAACTGCCAGGCTACTGGACTTGTTGTAGCCAAAGATGTAAATAGTTGCACCTGTTGTGCCCCCTACCAGAATTATGGGGGAAGTGCCCAAACCGTGCAATGGACTGGAAGTGCACATTTAGAGTTTCTTTATAAGAAAGTTTTGCAACGTTAAGTATCTGTGCCTCCCATAAAGGGAAGAAGGTTTTATTGTTTGGTGTTATGCATAACAAAAATGTTTTTTGCAGTTTCTTACCACATTTTCTGTTGTTTTTCAATCCGAGGACGTGCTGGGATTCGCTGTGGGGGAGTGTGGCGCCCCTGAGGCATCCGTCGCCACAGGACATTGCACCCCATCCAGCGGTGTGATGTCCCATTCTGAGTGAGGAAAGGAGTGAACGCCGGTCCCCTGGCAAATCTACACAACACCCATTGCTAGGTACACACTGGGACCAGGGACAGTGGCAGTAACCCACCCATGCTGCATGCTGGGAGGGGCCGTAAGACCCATCCCTGCTCCTATAGGGTACAGCTTAGCAACTGGGGAGGTGGGAGGAGCCACCAGAGAGCAGACAGGGAAAGGAAGGTCAAGTTTAGTCAGAGAAAGAGAGAGAGGGGAGAAGGAGGAGGAGGTCTCCAGGAGGCAGACGTGAAAGAGAAGAAGGAAAGAAAAGCTCTAGTCAGGCAGGAGCTAAGAAAGAAGAAAGTGATGCTTCCTGGTGAAGACCATGGGACTCAGAGGGTCCAGGTGACACCAAGCAGGGAACGGAGGGATTCCAGGGCCACGGATAGCTGGTGAGCTGTGGTGGCCTGTTCCACAGGAAATTAATTCAAAGTGTAAACAAACAAATCCCTTTAAAATTACTCTTTATTATATAAATATTAAAAAACCCCAAGTGATTCACCCATACATATAATTATCATAGGGAATTTACACTTATATATACAACCAGGATAGCCGTTTTGTTAGGAAGATATATAAATTCAATTGATGGCAGAGGTCAGAGTCTAGGATCCTACATAAGAAATACTCTTACCCTATTATGCACACTAGGGCTGGCCCCTACCTACCAACGGAGGTCAATACGCCTTAGCTTAACTGGGCGCCCCCGTTCCTCGGCGGCTATCCCTAAATTCCCCTGATAATTGCCCTACCATACAAGGACAAAATCTTACTCTAAACTATGCGGTATATTAATTTATTTATGGTTGAACTGATGGACTTTTAAACTTTGTCTGGAATGGCAATGTTCTAATCCAATATATCAACCTTCCTCCTATAACAATCAATAGAATATACTTGTAATTTCTTACACCTTATAAAGGCTCAACAACCAAATATATGCAAATCACCCGCATAGGATAGATCCAGATCCTGGAGCAATGCCAGTATATCAGTCACATAAATCCTGGAACAATGCCAGTACATTAACCACATAAATCCTGGAATGATACCAGTATATTAACTACATAAACAACCTGATATTATTTACACAAGATTATTTACTTCCCTTTGTGTAGTGCATCCGCACTGCCTCAACGCGTTTCTCCGCCCTTTGGTCCGGTTCATCAGGAGACCAGGGAGAAGGGAATTGTAGTCATTCAGTGGTGATAAAAAGACCTTCTCTGGTAGTGGTTGCCGCCGATAAGGCGCCAGTTTAAATAGAAATGTGTCACCAGCAATAGATCACTAGGCAGCCAAGTCCAAAGCAGAATCCTGTCCGCTGGAGTATACTGCGCATGTCATGGATATTCCCTGTCACTAGAGCGCGCAGTATCAAACTGCGTATGTCCGGAAGTGATATCCTGGTTTCCACATCAATCATCCGGTTGCCACGTCTCCTCCGGCTTCCGCATATCGCGCTTACCATATAGGTACTGCGCATATCCGGATACGGAGCCCTAGCAACCACCCAAGCCTTCCATTATAACGTCATGCTGCCTCATCGCGCATGCGCAATGGATTCCAGGGAACGCTACTTCTTTAAGGCATTTAGTTTTCATACATCCTCCCTGGTCACCGTGCCAACAGAATCAACTTATCATTCAAGCGAAAATTAGCGCTACATACTATAGCAACCACATATGGGGTAAAAACTATTCATAAACCCCTGTCCAATGACATATATAGATATTCCACGATGTCCAATGACACGTCCATACAAACAAAGTAATCCTACAGTCTCCATATTTCCCCAGGGACACGGCTATTCATTTCACATAGGGATATCTATTCTCTTACAAATCTACAATTGGCATAATTCCAGGAGATTTTTTCAAGTTGGTCCCAAATCCATACTGAAAAATAACAAAAGACGCAACAATTCTACTCGTGTAAATTTTTCTTCTACAGATTTTGAAACGACTGATGTGGACTCTACAGATTATAATACGGACACGTCCGTTACTAATTTTGACACTCCATCTACTTCATCAAGCGTGTCAAAAAACTTGAAAAATCAGCCGTTTTTCCAGAAAAATCGAAAAAAACAAGGAGGAGCGGCCGCAAACACAGAAAGTCATGTGTATCAACACAATCATTATACGAGGGGGAAGAGGAAATGAATATTGATAATAATAATTTTTCTGTTATAAATATGTCGGCATGCATTTTAAACAGTAGTGAAATAAGTGTTTTGAAAAGGGGTTTAAATTTTGTTCCCAATAAAAGGTTTGATCTTTTTAAAACAATATTAGATGTTAATAAGTTCATCCGAAAATTAACAGTAAAAAAACACTTTTTTCAGAATGAAAATGGGTCTAATGTTCCTAATGTTTCAAATGCATCAGCCGACACATATTTCTCTCCTATGTCATTTAAAGAACAAATGGCTTTACAAAATTTGCATGATTTATCAAGCGATAGTGGTGCCAGATCTAATTCACATTGTGCGGTTTCCCACTTCAATGTTCCTAATCCACGTTTCTATCCCATCCCCTCGAGGTGTGACCAGATGACTGACTTCCAGAATGTAGTAGAGAAAGAGTTAACTGCTCTTTCTCAGTCACAAGAACCTATGGTTCAAAATTTGTCTAAAACTGAGAAGGATGCGATTATTTCCCTACAAAAAAATGTAAACATCATAATAAAAAATTCTGACAAGGGGGGGGCAGTCGTAGTTTTGGACACAGGACTTTATGAAAGGGAGATATTGACTATGTTACAGGATTGTGATACCTACAGGAGAGTCGATCGTGACCCCTCTGCAGGCATAAAAAAATCCTTGGAGAAAATTTTGGAGGAAGGCTTACATTTGGGTTTAATGGATGAAAAATTGAGAGATTATCTTAATCCCTCCTCTTGTCTAATACCACTATTACATGCCTTACCCAAGTCACATAAAGATCAGTTTCCCCCAAAAATGAGACCAATTGTTTCAGGTATCGATTCTTATACTGAACATCTGGCAGAGTGGTTGGACAACCACCTCCAATTTCTTCCCAAAATGTCCCCTGGCTATGTATTGGATAGTAAACATGTGTTGAATATTATCTCTCAGATGAAATGGCAGGATAATTACAGTTGGTTAACTTGTGATGTGCAATCACTGTATACATCCATTCCACATTCTCTTGCCATTTTTTCCTTGAGAGATTTGCTCAACAAATATTCTGACTACTCACTTGAACTTCAAAATTATTTGGTGGATGTGACCGGTTTTCTACTCAAAAACAACTATTTTACCTTTCTAAACAAAGGATATGTTCAGTTGCAGGGATGTTCAATGGGCGCACGATTTTCCCCTTCATTAGCGGGCATATTTATGTTTTGGTGGGAAGAACAATATATTTTCAATCAATGTAATCCCTTTTTCTCGGATATAGCATTATATCTGAGATTTATAGATGATGTACTTATTGTATGGCAAAATCCAAATAAAAAAATTGAGGATTTTATTTTTTACATCAATAATAATGCCCACAATCTTTTTTTCACTTTTTTTCATGATGTATCAAAAATTAATTTTTTGGATATACATTTTCATGGGAAGGGTGATAATGGAGAAATTAATTGTAACCTTTATAGAAAACCCATATCAGGCAACTCGCTATTACATGCGGGAAGTTGCCATCCAAGACATGTCATTGATAACATCCCCACAGGTGAATATGTCCGTGCTAGGAGGTGTTGTAATACTCAAAATAGTTTTGAGGTGGAATGCGACATTATTGAAAGGAGGTTTTTGGCAAGAGGCTATAAAATGAAAAATCTTCAAAAAGCCAAAACCAAGGCAACTAAAGTGAGTAGGTCACAATATTTGGACATGAATAAAATCAAAAATAGTTCCCAAAAGGAATTGTCGGTTGTTTTTTCAACAACATATAGTAAGAACTATTATGATGTAATTAAAATTATCAAAAAATATCTACCCATTTTATCTACAGATGACACATTATATCAAATTCTAAAAAATGGAATTAAATTTGTTTCCAAAAGGAACATTACATTGGGATCCATGTTATCACCAAGTGATCACATGAACAGGTGCGGTTCCACTAATGGGGAAAAAAATACCGGCAATTGGTTACCTAGTATAGGTTCATTTAAATGTGGCCACAGATCGTGTGGACTATGCGGTTATATGTTAAATGTAAAGGATTTTTCCTCATATGCAGATAAAAAAACCTATAAAATAATGTCACTAATAAACTGCAGTTCAGACCATGTAGTTTATCTAATATCTTGTACTATTTGTCAGTTACAATATATAGGCAGCACTTGTCGCCCACTTAGAAAAAGGATATCTGAACACATCTATGATGTGAATAATGCCACCACAAGAAAATTATCAGGAGCATCTCAACATTTTCGCGACGCACATGCAGGTAATTTAACAGGCATGAAAGTTAATGCCATAGAAAAAATTAAACTACCTAGAAGAGGTGGAAATTTGAAAGATATCCTTTTTCAGAGGGAAATAAAATGGATGTTTTTAATGGGCACAAGATTTCCTAAAGGTTTAAATAAAAGAAATGAATTGATGTTTGCATACTAATCTTGCTTAAATACCATGTATGTATATGGGTGTCATGGCACTATATGGAGTGATCCAACACAATGGGTTAATGTTTTTGTAATTATCTTGCTCTCTCCTTGTATTTGATCACATGTTTGGGTTTAGCCCTTTTTAAACAGTTCTGTGACTAGATGGTTTAGAGACTGAATAAGAACTGGATGTTCGAAACGCGTCCTCTCTGACATGGGCTTAACCACTATAGCATGGACTTTTTAATGATAAGAAATAAAGAAGTTTTATTTTAAAGAATAAGATGCCTGGAGTTTTGTGCTGGTGAAATCCCTCAACTACTTTCTATGCACATGGACTGGCTCTCCAAACCTTTTCTCCGTGCACAGCCCAGGTTTTTGGCTTCCATTGCACAGGTGAGCTGGGTAAAAAACTTTTTTACTATCCAGCGGACAGGAGTCTGCTTTGGACTTGGCTGCCTAGTGATCTATTGCTGGTGACACATTTCTATTTAAACTGGCGCCTTATCGGCGGCAACCACTACCAGAGAAGGCCTTTTTATCACCACTGAATGACTACAATTCCCTTCTCCCTGGCCTCCTGATGAACCGGACCAAAGGGCGGAGAAACGCGTTGAGGCAGTGCGGATGCACTACACAAAGGGAAGTACATAATCTTGTGTAAATAATATCAGGTTGTTTATGTAGTTAATATACTGGTATCATTCCAGGATTTATGTGGTTAATGTACTGGCATTGTTCCAGGATTTATGTGACTGATATACTGGCATTGCTCCAGGATCTGGATCTATCCTATGCGGGTGATTTGCATATATTTGGTTGTTGAGCCTTTATAAGGTGTAAGAAATTACTAGTATATTCTATTGATTGTTATAGGAGGAAGGTTGATATATTGGATTAGAACATTGCCATTCCAGACAAAGTTTAAAAGTCCATCAGTTCAACCATAAATAAATTAATATACCGCATAGTTTAGAGTAAGATTTTGTCCTTGTATGGTAGGGCAATTATCAGGGGAATTTAGGGATAGCCGCCGAGGAACGGGGGCGCCCAGTTAAGCTAAGGCGTATTGACCTCCGTTGGTAGGTAGGGGCCAGCCCTAGTGTGCATAATAGGGTAAGAGTATTTCTTATGTAGAATCCTAGACTCTGACCTCTGCCATCAATTGAATTTATATATCTTCCTAACAAAACGGCTATCCTGGTTGTATATATAAGTGTAAATTCCCTATGATAATTATATGTATGGGTGAATCACTTGGTTTTTTTTATTATTTATATAATAAAGAGTAATTTTAAAGGGATTTGTTTGTTTACACTTTGAATTAATTTTGACTATCCCGGAATAATTTGAAAAGTAAGCTTCCTGTTCCACAGGAACATCGGTGGAGGGATCAAGCTGCAACAGGGGACGGTCCCTAGAAACAGAAGGAGTGAAAAATCATCTCCAACAGTGAAAACCGAGGCCCAGGGAAAGTTGTAAACTCCCCGGGCCACAGCCCACAGCAGAACCTCTAGAAAGGGGGCAAGTAACCGACAGGCGAGCTCCCAGCCTGGAGGCTGTAGTGGACGCCGAGCAGGTTCATCCTAAAAGAGCTAGGCTTAAGGAGACAGCTGAAGACAGAGACACTTTAGAGAGAAGGGTACCGGCTTTCATTCCAGAAATCACCCAGAATGGGACATCACACCGCTGGATGGGGTGCAATGTCCTGTGGCGACGGACGCCTCAGGGGCGCCACATATATATACTGTAGCACCCAACCTCCCCAGTGATATATTCACTGTAGCCTCCAGCCCCCCTGTGATGTATATACTGTAGCCCCCAGCCTCCACTGTGGTGTATATACCGTAGCCCCCAGCCCATCCTGTGATGTATATACTGTAGCTCTAGCCGATCCTGTGATGTATATACTGTAGCCTGTTATGATCCGGAACCATGGAAGACCACCATAACTCATTGGTAAAAGGTGACAAGAGCATTGGCAACTAATCTGGCCACCATCCCCTTACTAACCATCAACACTAGAAGTAGCCGAGGGTTGAAATAACATCCTGTGCACCGCGAATCCAGCCGGAGAACTAGCTATCCTAAAGGAAGGAAAGATGAATAACTCTCTGCCTCAGAAAATAGACAAAGAATAGCAAGCCCCCCACATTCAAAGACTGCGGTGATATAGGAAAACACAATACACAGATGACAGGATTAGCAAAAGGTGAGGCCCCCACTGACTGAAATAGGAAAGGACAGGAAAGGGGCTGATGGTGGCCAGAGAAAAACCCTGCAAAATTCCAAATTCTTGATAGTACAAAAAGGCCCTCAGATCGCACGATCTGCACTCTGTCCTATACCAGGCGCTCTTGTCATACCAATGAACAGAAAACAAGAATCATTACAAATTCAAAAAAGCCACAAACACATGGACTTATAGGAGCTATACTCCAAACAAAACTGCAGGGAGTTTCCAGCTAAGGAACTGAGAGGGAAAATCCCTGCAAGCAAATAAACTGAAAACAACCACAGCAAATGACAAACTCTGATAAGAGTAGAAGAACCAAACAACAAATAAAGAGCAAAGCACTTATCTGGGGTAGATGTGGTGTGGAGCAGAATGAAGCAGGCTGGTGATACAAAGAACAACTGACATCCGGCATAGCCTGCTATCAGACCAGGATTTAAATAAGCAGAGAGTTAGCAATGGAAACGCCCATTGCTCAACACACCTGGTCTATGTCCAAACCATTAATGGCCACAAGAGGGAGCCTCCCAGCAGCCAAAGCATAACTGACATTCACAACAGCAGCCCCAGCCTCTCCTGTGATGTATATACTGTAGCTCCAGCCTCTCCTGTGATGTATATACTGTAGCCCTCAGCCCCTCCTGTGATGTATATACTGCAGCCCCCAGCACCTCCTGTGATGTACATATAGCAGTATCAGTGTTCATTGACATGTCTGTTAGTGATAGCCTTCACACAGCGCAGCCTGCAAAGCCACATGCCCAGGAGGAGCTGGATGGGAGACAAACAGTTGTGGGGAGTGAGGCTGCTGCCGGCTTCGCCATTTTAAAATATCTCTAATGCGTGTGCATATATAATGTGTATCTATGTATGTCAGTGTGTATGACTGTGTATAGGTTTATGTCTGTTCCTATGTATTTTTGTGAACTTGTCTTCAAATATGTATATTATATGTACGTCTGCCTGTATGTGTATGTATCTGTGAATTTGAGTGTCTGCGTGTGCATGGGGCCCACTGAAGCAAAAACCTAGACTTTTTTTAAAAATCCATGTTCTGGGTCAAGCCCCGAACTTAACTTTGCTCATCCCTAGTGAAAACACCAAAAATCGCTAAATTTTTGTGCTACTCTAGTTTGGGCTATAATTCTGTGACTTTTTAAAGGTTTTATGCCTTTGATGTGAAAGGCTTGATGAATTGAGTCTACTGGGTTGGAAACCTCTGGATTTCTTCAGTCTGGAGTGTGCCAAGCAGAAATCCCGGCACTCCCAACATCAGCTACTATCACTGAGGTGATTAAAAGGGTGGTTCACAGATATTTTTTATTGTCTAGATCGATATTTTATTGAGAAACAATGTTTCTCTCAAATACCTTGTCTTGGCAATAGTGCCTGTGAGAGGCGCTATTGCAGACCGCTGTTCCCTGCTCTGGTTACCTTACGTCAAGTTCCACACACGTCACATCCCTACGGCCGGCTGCAGTCTTCCTGACTCACTGGGCTGTGGGCGGTGTTTCACTGCTGTCAGAGCACAACAAGTCTCCTGCTTGCAGTGTTCTGCTGTGAGGGAGGAGGGAGGAGGGAGCAGGGAGCAGATGGGCTGTGACGAGCGGTGAAAAATAGCTGACAGCGCAACTCACTTTAGTTACTCTGTGGAGTTAGCTTTCGATGTAGCAGAGCTGAAAGCGTCATGGGACCTCATATGGATTACGTAGGACCTGGAGGGTTTTTTGGGAGTTAATAAAGTGGGGAAAGAGGGTGTTTTTTTGTCTTTTATTTCAAATAAAGGATTTTTCTGTGTTTGTGTTTATTTACTTTCACTACAAGTTAATCATGGAATTTGTCTCAGACGCCTGCCATAATTAACCTAGGACTTAGTGGCAGCTATGGGCTGCCATTAATTCTTTATTACCCCGATTGCCACCGCACAAGGGCAATTCGGGATGAGACGGGTAGAGTCCTGGGACTGTCACATCTAATGGATGTGGCAATTCCGGGTGGCTGCTGGCTGATATTTTTAGGCTGGGGGGCTCCCCATAACGTGGGGCTTCCCATCCTGAGAATACCATCCTTCAGCCGTATGGCTTTACCTTGCCTATATCAAAATTGTGGGGACCGCACATCGTTTTTTAAAATTATTTATTTGACTGCACTATATAGACCCGCCCACCGGCAGCTGTGATTGGTTGCATTGAGACAGCTGTCACTCAGCGTGGGGACTCGTCTGACTGTGACCAATCATAGGCGCCGGTGGCTGGGGGAAGCAGTGAATACTAGATGGAAGAATGAGCGGCTGGCATTTTCAAAAGCAGGAGAAGCCGCCAGAGCAGTGTGACAGCTGTGCAGCAACGTGCCCATGATCAGTGAGTATAAAGGAGGGAGAGAGAGACCGACCGACAGAGAGAGACCAACCGACAGAGAGACCGACGGACCGACCGACACATTTACAGAGAGAGAGAGAGATTATTTACACAGCGTCTGGGCATGCCAAGAAAAAAAACCGGATCCATCGTTGGTTTCCGGCATATGCTGGATGATGCCGAATCTAGCGCCCATAAGCTTCCATTATACAACATGCCGTATGGCGTCGTATTCGGCGTGGTCCGTTTTTTCGCCCCAGCCAAAAAACGTTGCATGCTGCGTCCTTTCCGGCCGCCGGAAAACCATTTTTCGGCGGATTCGGTGAATGCCGCATGCAACGCAAGGCCATCCGGCACAACCCGGCACTAATACAAGTCTATAGGGAATAAAACGGATCCGGCGCCGGATCCGTTTTATCCGTTTTTTTCCAGATTGTGCCTGATGCCAAAGAACTGATGTGTGAAAGCAGCCTTAAACTTGAGCTGTCCGGCAGGTAGAAGCTGACTTTTTAGGGTCAGCAACTTTTGGATGCTGCACCAATGTCACTGGTGGACACAGATAGAAAGAGGTCCCTGTGACATACAGTGCGTGGGCGCAGTGCAGTCCAATAGCTCCTCGTAATGCATAATTCCTCCTACTTTCGGGGTGGTAGTGACCCCCTGACCTTTTGGACCCTTGTGCGGCTGCATAGGTTGCGCCTATCATATGTCCAGCCCTGACTCACATAGATTTTGAAGCAGAAGAGGCTTCAGTAATACCCACGTGGTGTTTTTCCTGTACCATCTTCTTTGTCTTCTTCATTCATTTTTTTTGTTGCCGGCGTCTTGTTTTTTTTAAATTCGATATATAAAATAGTGGAAGCCGTCAGAAGAGCGGAGCAGTAACTTCTTTTAGCCGCTTCACGACTTTCGAAGCCTGAAGGGACGGAGCATGTGCACAAGTGGCTCTGACACAGACGTGCATGCGTCCATTTCTTACCTGTACAAGTCCTCTATGTATGAGCATCCCCAAAAACGACCAATATTATAGTACATCAACTACAAAGAAATAACAGACTAGTATTATGGCTGAATATCTGATATTTTTATTGTATACACCACAAACAAGTTACAATACTATTGATCCCCATCATGGGGTAAGGAAACTGCGGCGCGGAGGGTGGTCAGTGATTAAGAGGTCTCAAATTATACACCATACAGAAGAAAACTGAAAATACAATGGATTGTAAAGTTACTGCACTTACTCCATCAATGAAAGTGCAAAAATATGGCCACACGATGAAACAACAATGCAGAAATGTCTCCTACGTAAGGTATAACAATGCAGACACAGTCGCTAAACATAGTGTGACGATACAACCATACATATATATAGTATTAGGAAACAATAAGATTTAATGCAGACTGAATGGACACTAATAAAAGGGATTGAATATGTCAGCAATGTGCTAGATGTTGCTTGACTACTAAGTCATACTTTGTTAAGCACAAAATCGAGCCCCAAATAGATAAATAGCCAAGCAAATAAATGTCCATGAATTGGCTGTGCCATATGAATGAGTGTTAAGTAGTAATCTTGGAAAGCCCTCCACCTTGACAAGCATTTCACTTCCCCAGCTCGACAAGCGTTTCACCACCCCACCTCGACAAGTGTTTCAATGCCCCACCTCAAACAGTGTTTCACCACCCAACCTCGACAAGCGTTTCCCCACCTCGACAAGCATTTCACCACCTACCACCTCAACAAGCGTTTCACCGCCCACCTCGACAAGCATTTCACCACCCAACCTCGACATGCATTTCCCCTCCCCACCTCGACAAGCATTTCACCACCCCACCTAGACAAGCGTTTACCTGCCCCATCTTGACAAGCATTTCACCACCTCGACAAGCATTTCACCACCCCAGCTCCACAAGTATTTCATTACTCCACCTCCACAAGCATTTACATGCCCCACCTCGACAAGTGTTTCCCCACTTTATGTCGACAAGTGTTTCACCGCCAAAGCTTGACAAGAGTTTCATTGCCCCACATCGACAAGGGATTCACCACCCAACCTCGACAAGCCTTTCCCACCTCGACAAGCGGTTCATTGCCCCACCTCCACAAGCGTTTCATTGCCACTCCTCGACAAGGGTTTCACCGTCCCACCTTGATAAACATTTCACCCTCCACCTCGACAAGTGTTTCACTGCTCCAACTTTACAAGCGTTTCACCGCCTCACCTCAACAAGTGTTTCATAACCCCACCTTGACAAATGTTTCATAACCCCACCTTGATAAATGTTTCACCGTCCCACCTCCGCAAGGTTTTTTTTCACCGGCCCACCTTGACAAGCGTTTCACGCCCCACCTCCACAAGCGTTTCATTGCTCCACGTCCACAAGCATTTCACCCCCCCAACTCAACAAACGTTTTTTCACTGCCCCACCTCGACAAGCGGTTCACCGCCCCATCTCGACAAACGTTTCACCACCCAACATTGAAAATGGTTTCATCGTCCCACCTTGACAAGCGTTTCACCTCCCAACCTCCACAAGCATTTCACTGCCTCACCTCGACAAGCGTTTCATCGGTCCACTTCAACAACCATTTACCTGCCCCACCTCCACAAGCGTTTCACCGCCACAAGATCATTTAATCTTCACCATGCTTAACTGTTCACCATTACAGTAATTTTGACCAGGGGTGCCTAAACATTTGCATGCCACCGTATGTATAGTATTTCCTCAAATTAACTACACACAAACAAAATAATTATGTTTAACTTATAGTAAGAAAAGGGGAAAGATCCTTACATATATATTCATAAATTATCAACAAACTGGCCTTCTCAAAGCAATAAAATGGAGCTCTATTGCTATATTGCAAGTGTTTATTTTAACGAAACTGAGTGCACAAACCCCTACAGGGGGCCATGAAAGCTCATACTGAGTTTTTGTAGATGTAAAGGGAAATATGAAGGAAGACATTTTTGCGTGTTTGGGATCTCTCTGATTTGGGTGAAAGGTAAATGACTATAATAACGATAATGTAATAAAATCTGCCAAATTTCTAATTTCATTAGATTTGCTTGAATTTGGTCAGGAAAGTTAAATTGCATGAAATGTATTCTATGGGAATCAAATAAGACTCAATTGGCAGTAACACAAAAAAGTTTATTTTGCCCTGAAGTCTCCCTGTGCTGCCAAGGTGGAATAAAGCCCAGAATGCAGCTCAAAGGAATGGAAGAAACAAGAGGAAAAGGGTAGAATGGGGGTCCTGATGATAGGGAGAGCTGATAAGAGTGACCCCTTAACACTCACCTAAGACTGAACCCTGCACTCCCTATTTGTCCCTAGATGTTTTTTTTCCACATATATGCAATCACATGCCTAAGCCTTGGTTGACCCTGGGCTAGCCCTGGCTAGTGAGCTAGAATGCAAGACATTAGTCTTACTACTTTAATAAGGAAAAATGGTAGAGAGACAAACACGAGGGAAGAAAATAACAAACGGATTTCCACTGCTTCCACAAGGACAACTTCTCCTGAAAGGTCAGCATAAAAGAACTATAACTGGCATATGGAAGAGCCAGGAGTGAGTTTAAATAATGAAAAGTAATTACAGTAAGGTGCCGCTGCTAAAATCAAAGGTAAACGGAATATCAGCAGGATCAAATAGGAACTCTTAACTCCTCAAACCTCAAATTAAGTTAAATCCGCTCTACACATGTTAAAGAGGACCAGCAATTTGCTAATTACCATGACCTTCTAATCACAGATGCTGCAAAGGTCTCAGCCGAACATGACACACTCGTAACACGCCCGACTCCAAAGCGTAATAAACAAAGTAGGAGGGCTTAAAAATGATAAAATATTGACCTCGCTCCTCACCAGACTTTGCAGCTCCCCACCAATCCTCCTATCGCTTTCTAAGGGAGCTGCTCCATTCTGCTCCAGTGCCGGTCTCTGCTTCCCACATCATCAAAGCCTTGGTGCAGCTTCTGCAATCACGTCACAACATGTATCACACACAGACACATGGGAGGCGCATCTTATAATGTCATGATACTCATGATACTAGAATGTGCCTAAAGGCACCGTTACACGCAACGACGTATAACGATAAATCGCCGGGGTCACGGATTCTGTGACACACATCCGGCATTGTTAGCGACGTTGTTGCATGTGACATCAACCAATGGCCGTTAACGATCAAAAATGCTCACCTTATCGTTGATCATTGACACATCGTTCATTTTCAACAAAATCATTGATTGTTGAGGACGCAGGTTGTTCGTCGTTCCCAGGGCAGCACACATAGCTACGTGTGACACCTCGGGAATGATGAACTGTATCTTACCTGTGGCCTCCGGCAATGAGGTAGGAAAGAGGTGGGCGGCTTAGTGACGCTTAGTGACGCCGCTGTGACGCTGCACGAACCGCCCCCTTAGAAAGAATTCGGTTTGCTGGCAACAGCGACGTCGCTAGGCAGCTAAGTCCGTGTGACGGCTCCTAACGATTTTGTGCGCAACGGGCAGCGATTTGCCCGTGACGCACAAACGACGGGGGGGCGGGTGCTTTCACCAGCGATATCGCTAGTGTGTCGCCCTGGACAAGCCAGGGGCCACAGGTAACAACACCACCACACCCCACACTCCCTGTAGGCACATCAAAGTCAAAACACAAAATCCTTGTTGCCTTCCCCAGGGGCTGTTGTCCACACCAGGGGGTGGAGCCAGGCGGTTGGTCTCCACCCACCAAGGAGTTCACAGTCCTGGAGGAGGGAAAACACGGGCAGTGAGAGTTAAGCTAGGGAAGTGAGAGGAGGAAGTGGAAGGAGGAAAGGAGTAGAGAGGAGAAAAGTGACAGAGAAAGAGCCTGAAGTTGGTCCGGGTGTGTAGCCCGGACAGAACAGCAAGGTTGGCAGACGATGGTGACCGTCTGCAGTGGAGGCCGATTGGAGTCTGCCGTAAGGACCGTGGACGGGTGGTGACCCGGCGGTACCGGACCGGCATACAAAGAGAAGCCAGCACCATTGGCAGGGGCCTTTCGGATCCCAGCAAGGCTTGGAGTCGCCGTGAATTTGCCAAATCCGTTAGTGAAGGGGACCTCCGGGTTTCCAAACAGTCAAGTCCCGACAGAAGGCAACCGTCCAACCGAGAAGGGGAGACACAGCCACCGCCAAGGGCAACCGTCTCCCAGGGCCAGTGCCTGCGGGCAAAAGGGGCTCCTCCGGCCCACATCCAGGTCGGGGAGCGGGTTACCGGTGGGAACCCATCGCTACCAACATTACACTTAGGTGCAGGGAGAGACAGTCATCACCAACCTACAGGGAAGAAGCAACCGCAGCCGTCTGGGGGACCCGTCCATCCAGCCGTGTGTTTTACCGAGAACTGTGTCATAATCTCAGGCTGAGTGAGTACCCCCGTGCCATACGGCACAGCGCTGCCCCTGCGACCCTGCACCTCAGCAGGCCCCGCAACCCGCCTGCCATCCACTCCTACCCCATCACCGGGCCCTGGGACAACCAAATCCCTACCCACGGAGGGGAGGAATAACAACAAAGCTGCTCCCTGCCACCACTCCCGGGATCCCCGTCCAGAGCAGCAGTGGTGTCCACACAATCACCACAGCCGTGGGTGGCGTCACGGACAATATCCCTAAAACCAAAACCACCCCTTTTCACTCACGGGCGAGGAGCGCCGCTCGAGTCCCCGGGATCCGGCCCATCGCTCGAGCCACCGAGCAGCAGCAGCCGCAGAGCAGCGGCGGCCGGACCCGAGCAGTGGGAGAGCGCAGCGTCCCCTCCTCCGCCCGCGACAGCTTGGCGTCACGAACAGGATCTTACCGCTCTGCCGTCTGGTAGAGGTGCGCCTTGTTACCGCCGGAGGTGTCCGGCCAGAAAACTTCAAAAGCCGCCATCTTTGGCGCGAAAAGTTCCCGCTCGAGCGTCTCCTCGAGTAGTGGAGGCGCGAAGGCCAAAATCCCGCCCCGATAGAGGAGGAGCCGGAAAGAGGCTAAGGGGGACAAAATGGCGTCTAACCGCATGTGAGCGCGGCTATAAAGGCAGGGACGCCAGGACCCTGCGGCCATCTTGTTCCTGGGAGAGGCCGCCACCAACATGTACATGCCGTCCCGAAGCACCGTAGCCCCCGCGCCTGGAACCGCGGCGTGGGTGGAGATCCGGACCGCGCAGCTCTACCAGAGGCTGCAGGTCAAGATGCAGCTCCTCATGGAGGAGTGGGAGACCGACATGACGGAGGTTATAGCGACTGTGCGGAGACGCGAGAAGGAAGTAGCGGAAGGGAGGGTGAGTGACCCACGCCCCGGTACCCCAAAAGGGTCGGTCATCGCAGATGCGGGACCCGGTCTGAACCCTCTCGCTCTACTGCCTCCCTCGTCACCCGTCCCGGCTGCCGTGACCCCGCCACTAGGCCCGCTACCACCGCAACCGGTAGCGATACCCAGCATGTCCGCCCAGGTGGACCGACCTGCAGCCGGAGCCCGTAGCCGACCGGAGGTGCTCCCTTGGAAAGCTCCGAAGCCGGAACCGGAGGCATCCCCCGAGAAATTCCCCGAGCCGGAGCTGACAGCTCGCTCCGTGCCGAAGGCCCAGCAGAGGAAAGCCCCTGTGCCCATCCCCCACACCTCGGCAAGGCGGCGTCCAAGGCCAAGTCACTGCGGGACCTTCCGCCCAGATCACCAGCAGTGGGCAGTGTCCAAAAGGTCTCGCGGGGCCCGACCCGTGCGCCGGAGCTCGCAGCAGCACCGTACTGGGATAGGGAGCCGGTACCGTTGGGCCTGGAAATCGAGGAGAGGGAAAGGAAGAAGGCGGAGTTGGTGGCCCGTGCAATCCAGGAGAAAGAGAATCTCCGTCAGGCAACTTTTCGTGTCCGGGGCCCGCTGTATGAGGGGCAGGTGAGGCGGTTTGATGTCCGCCGGGGCTATGGTTTCATCTACGAACCGGGCCTGGAGGACGAAGTCTTTATAGCCCGGCGAGATGTTAATGCTCACCTGCCAGAAGAACACCCGGGCCGCAACCTGATGCCAGGGGACCTAGTGCAGTACACCCGGCACTGCGGGGAGAGGGGGTGGTTCGCGCTGGATGCGAAGCTGAGGGGCAGCCAGGAGGCCCGTGTGAGCACCGCGCCCCTTCCCCAAAGTGATGCCGAGTACTCTGAGTAGGGCAGCGGAGCACCGTTGTCACCGTCCCCGTTGGGACCACCTGTATGTGGTTAAAGTTTTGAAAGTTTTGAAAAATGAAAATGAGTGATCAACCGAAGTTCATCTGATTGTCTACTACGGCTGATTGAACCGGTCGTTGCCGGCACCGTTGTCCCCGTGGGGACCGTCTGAAGTTGCGTAAGCGACTCTTTACGGACAAGCCCGTGAACTTGCAGGGCAACCACAAACTAGTGGCTTGTAAATAATGTTGTTGTTGCAGCTTCCACCGTTACCGCCTCCGGAGAGGCAGATTGGAGGGAGGGCCCGCAGTGGAGCAGGCTGGGGCCCAGCCACCACCGGAACCGGTGGCTACCCTCTGGGGGTTCCAGAGACTCCCCATGGACGTGGGTCCCCTGGAAAGGACAGATCCCGCTCGGGTAACTTGGTGCAGGACTGGGGTCAAGGGGTGCTGCCTGTTTTCTTAGGGGCAGCATCAGGGCCAGGTTACTTGGGTGAGTGAGAGCGGAAGCCGTAACCATTAACCGTTTGCAACGTTTAAGAAAGTGCCTCCCGTTGTGGGATGATGTTATTTTACTTGTATTGTGTTTTCTTATCTTTTTGCAGAAAAATAAAACCGGTGATGGATGGGCAGCCCGAGGATGGTCTGCATTTTGCTAAGGGGGAATGTGTCGCCCTGGACAAGCCAGGGGCCACAGGTAACAACACCACCACACCCCACACTCCCTGTAGGCATATCGAAGTCAAAACACAAAATCCTTGTTGCCTTCCCCAGGGGCTGTTGTCCACACCAGGGGGTGGAGCCAGGCGGTTGGTCTCCACCCACCAAGGAGTTCACAGTCCTGGAGGAGGGAAAACACGGGCAGTGAGAGTTAAGCTAGGGAAGTGAGAGGAGGAAGTGGAAGGAGGAAAGTAGTAGAGAGGAGAAAAATGACAGAGAAAGAGCCTGAAGTTGGTCCGGGTGTGTAGCCCGGACAGAACAGCAAGGTTGGCAGACGGTGGTGACCGTCTGCAGTGGAGGCCGATTGGAGTCTGCCGTAAGGACCGTGGACGGGTGGTGACCCGGCGGTACCGGACCGGCATACAAAGAGAAGCCAGCACCATTGGCAGGGGCCTTTCGGATCCCGGCAAGGCTTGGAGTCGCCGTGAATTTGCCAAATCCGTTAGTGAAGGGGACCTCCGGGTTTCCAAACAGTCAAGTCCCGACAGAAGGCAACCGTCCAACCGAGAAGGGGAGACACCGCCACCGCCAAGGGCAACTGTCTCCCAGGGCCAGCGCCTGCGGGCAAAAGGGGCTCCTCCGGCCCACATCCAGGTCGGGGAGCGGGTTACCGGTGGGAACCCATCGCTACCAACATTACACTTAGGTGCAGGGAGAGACAGTCATCACCAACCTACAGGGAAGAAGCAACCGCAGCCGTCTGGGGGACCCGTCCATCCAGCCGTGTGTTTTACCGAGAACTGTGTCATCGTCTCAGGCTGAGTGAGTACCCCCGTGCCATACGGCACAGCACTGCCCCTGCGACCCTGCACCTCAGCAGGCCCCGCAACCCGCCTGCCATCCACTCCTACCCCATCACCGGGCCCCGGGACAACCAAACCCCTACCCGCGGAGGGGAGAAATAACAACAAAGCTGCTCCCTGTCAGCGCTCCCGGGATCCCCGTCCAGAGCAGCAGTGGTGTCCACACAATCACCACAGCCGTGGGTGGCGTCACGGACAATATCCCTAAAACCAAAACCACCCCTTTTCACTCACGGGCGAGGAGCGCCGCTCGAGTCCCCGGGATCCGGCCCATCGCTCGAGCCACCGGGCAGCAACGGCCGCAGCGGCAGCCGGACCCGAGCAGTGGGAGAGCGCAGCGTCCCCTCCTCCGCCCGCGACACTAGCAATATTGCTGCGTGTAGAGCCCCCTTTAGTGGGCTCCAGAGATGCAGGAGAAGAGTTAAAAGCAGATTGACGCCGGATTAGGCGTCTTTTAAAGCCAGCAGAGAAGTGTCCGGAAGCTGCAGCACCCGGGAAAAGTGCGAGGTGAGGGGGGATGCAAATTTTATTATTTTTTTTAACCCCTTTAATGCGCCACATGAATCCAGCAAAATGTCGACCACTGGTTGCCACTTGCTGGATTTGTGCAAATTAACAAAATAACAAAATTCACAAAATAATTACTAGAATCTGTGAATTTTGAAAAATTCCAAACATATTGAAATGACTAAGGGGTACTTTGCACACTACGACATCGCAAGCTGATGCATGCGATGCCGAGCACGATAGTCCCCGCCCCCGTCGCAGCAGCGATATCTTGTGATAGCTGCCGTAGCGAAAATTATCGTTACGACAGCTTCATATGCACTTACCTGCCCTGCAAAGTCGCTCTGGCCGGCGTCCCACCTCCTTCCTAAGCGGGCGGGTCATGCGGTGTCACAGCAACGTCATTCGGCAGGCGGCCAATAGAAGTGGAGGGGCGGAGATGAGCGGGACGTAAACATCCCGCCCACCTCCTTCCATCCGCATAGCCGGCGTGAGCCGTGGTGATACAGGTAAGCTGATGTTCCTCGCCCCTGCGGCTTCTCACACAGCGATGTGTGCTGCTGCAGGGGAACGAGGAACAACATCGTACCTGTCGCTGCTGCGAAATTATGGAAATGTCGGACCCTACATCGATGATACGATTACGACGCTTTTACGCTCGTTAATCGTATCAAAAAGGATTTACACACTACAATATCTGCAGCGATGCCGGATGTGCGTCACTTTTGATTTGACCACACCGATATCGCAGCTGCAATGTTGTAGTGTGCAAAGTACCCCTTAGAATGAATTTTTTTTAGCATTATGAAAGATGTGGAGTAGATGGCATGTCGCCTCTGTTGTCATATCTACTAGAATTCGTGAACTTTCGGAAATTCCAAATATATTGAATGAACTTAGAATCAACTCCTTTATCATTATGAAATTATGAAACATGTGAAGCAGATGGCTTGTTGTCTCTGTAACGTTAGATTTTATGACTTTTGGTGGCATTCGGGGTTGTTAAACACCTTTAACAGGGCGACTTGTAGTGAGGAGGACAGCTGGAAAGTGCAGCAATCGGTCAACACCTGTGACCTTCAGCGGCAATCTCAGCCGCTCCTCCATGACTGCTGGTCTCATTTTCTGAGCAACATTGGGTGAACACTTGCCGCTTACTAAACTCATGTAGGTATAATGTTAGGATATCTACTACCTTCACTTGGATCCTTCACGCCCATCAGAGCAAATCTGTTTCTCCAACCACGAATCTCCATTTGGGTGAGCTGGTAACAAATTTTCTTCCTGCTGCATACTCAAAAAAGCAATCCCTCCCCCCCCCCCCCCGGGAAGAGGTAACGGCAAAAATCTGCACCAGATTTGATAACACTTTCAAACCCAACCCTGTGGAATGAGCAAACAGTTTATCGATCATGTTTGCCCCTGAACCACTGACTATAAAAACCGTAATAGGAATTTCTTGGCCCCAAACCTTAGCCCTTGCGAATATTAAACATTGAGACACCACAGTGGAAGAAATACATAGACCCAGGTTGGGATCCACAGACAACCTGGGTCTAGGAGATTGCCACCTGCTGTCCTTCTCTGGACACCAAGAGGCAGGTACTGATAAATTTTGGCACATACAAGACAAACTACGCCCCTTTTTAGTGGAGAGGAGGTTCTCCCCACACGGGACATTGCTCTGAGCTGCAAGGGTTTGGGTGGGGCCTCTGGAGGTAATACCAGTACAGAAACACCTTCCCCAGATGATTTAGATTCATGGGTCTTTTACTGAAATTGGGGATCAATACATATTACCAAGGACATAGCACACTCTAAAGAAGGAGGGGTCTCATACATAACCATCACCTCCTTTACTCTATCAGATACAAAATGGAGAAACTGGCTTTTCAGATCAGAGTCATTCCACCGTGTGTCCATGGACCAGCGCTGGATTTCAGACCAATAATCATCTGTAGGACGATTCCTCTGTTGCAGTTAACGGATCTGAAACTCAGGTAAAATTTCTGTCTGGATCATCATAGATGACAACAAGTGCAGAGAAAAACCCATCTACCATAAAAACCAGAGAATTAGAAGGCCTGGAAAAGGCCCCCATTTGGAGGAGAGACAATAATTCCCACCTACAGCACCTCACCACCAGAGGATTGAGAACGTGAATGGAAGTATAGCTTTCATGCTTCTCTAAACGTAGCTAACCGGCTGCGCTCCCCCGAAAATCTCTCCTGGAGAGGAAGTTTGGGTTCAGATGATCCAGTGACCCAGAAAAATTGCTTCGGTGTCGCAGACTGAGCTTACTGCTGTACGGCCCCCTTTAATTCAGCCACCTGAGGAGACAAAGTCTGCAATGGTCTCACTAATGCAGCAACCTGATCCATGCTGGACTGTACTGAAAATATGGTCAGCTATTAGAAAAGCAAAAGACAAGGTGCTCCTATGCTGTCCCTCACACTAGCGGACCCTAAGCTATCCATGTCCTCAGGGATACCCCAAATGGTGGAGATGCCTGGCTATTCTCCTCACCAGAGCTAATCTGTTCCCCCTCCCAGGGACATTAAGGGGCAGGATTATGATGGCAGCCCAGATTTAGACAGACAGAGAATAAACAAAACTCAGACACACTGCAAATTCACAGAAACAAACAATGAGAGACTCATGAGGAAAGTAAGAGCAGGAAGGTAGCAACAAAAGGCAATAAGGCTAAACTCCACAACCACATGCAGGAACAAATACTACAACCACCACTAGCTCTGCATCAAACCACCTCTCCAGACCAGGTAAAACTAAATCTGGCACTAATGGAGGTGTCCAGTCACCATATTAATAGGGGAGCAAATATACAGTTAGGTCCAGAAATATTTGGACAGTGACACAAGTTTTGTTATTTTAGCTGTTTACAAAAACATGTTCAGAAATACAATTATATATATAATATGGGCTGAAAGTGCACACTCCCAGCTGCAATATGAGAGTTTTCACATCCAAATCGGAGAAAGGGTTTAGGAATCATAGCTCTGTAATGCATAACCTTCTCTTTTTCAAGGGACCAAAAGTAATTGGACAAGGGACTCTAAGGGCTGCAATTAACTCTGAAGGCGTCTCCCTCGTTAACCTGTAATCAATGAAGTAGTTAAAAGGTCTGGGGTTGATTACAGGTGTGTGGTTTTGCATTTGGAAGCTGTTGCTGTGACCAGACAACATGCGGTCTAAGGAACTCTCAATTGAGGTGAAGCAGAACATCCTGAGGCTGAAAAAAAAGAAAAAAATCCATCAGAGAGATAGCAGACATGCTTGGAGTAGCAAAATCAACAGTCGGGTACATTCTGAGAAAAAAGGAATTGACTGGTGATCTTGGGAACTCAAAAAGGCCTGGGCGTCCACGGATGACAACAGTGGTGGATGATCGCTGCATACTTTCTTTGGTGAAGAAGAACCCGTTCACAACATCAACTGAAGTCCAGAACACTCTCAGTGAAGTAGGTGTATCTGTCTCTAAGTCAACAGTAAAGAGAAGACTCCATGAAAGTAAATACAAAGGGTTCACATCTAGATGCAAACCATTCATCAATTATAAAAATAGACAGGCCAGAGTTAAATTTGCTGAAAAACACCTCATGAAGCCAGCTCAGTTCTGGAAAAGTATTCTATGGACAGATGAGACAAAGATCAACCTGTACCAGAATGATGGGAAGAAAAAAGTTTGGAGAAGAAAGGGAACGGCACATGATCCAAAGCACACCACATCCTCTGTAAAACATGGTGGAGGCAACGTGATGGCATGGGCATGCATGGCTTTCAATGGCACTGGGTCACTTGTGTTTATTGATGACATAACAGCAGACAAGAGTAGCCGGATGAATTCTGAAGTGTACCGGTATATACTTTCAGCCCAGATTCAGCCAAATGCCGCAAAGTTGATCGGACGGCGCTTCATAGTACAGATGGACAATGACCCCAAGCATACAGCCAAAGCTACCCAGGAGTTCATCAGTGCAAAAGAGTGGAACATTCTGCAATGGCCAAGTCAATCACCAGATCTTAACCCAATTGAGCATGCATTTCACTTGCTCAAATCCAGACTTAAGATGGAAAGACCCACAAACAAGCAAGACCTGAAGGCTGCGGCTGTAAAGGCCTGGCAAAGCATTAAGAAGGAGGAAACCCAGCGTTTGGTGAAGTCCATGGGTTCCAGACTTAAGGCAGTGATTGCCTCCAAAGGATTCGCAACAAAATATTGAAAATAAAAATATTTTGTTTGGGTTTGGTTTATTTGTCCAATTACTTTTGACCTCCTAAAATGTGGAGTGTTTGTAAAGAAATGTGCACAATTCCTACAATTTCTATCAGATATTTTTGTTCAAACCTTCAAATTAAACGTTACAATCTGCACTTGAATTCTGTTGTAGAGGTTTCATTTCAAATTCAATGTGGTGGCTAGAGATGAGCGAACCGGTCCCGGTTCGGCTCGAGGTCGGTTCGCCGAACGGACCTCCCGTTCGAGTTCGGCTCGTCGAACGTTCGACGAACCGAACTCGAGCCAATAGGAAACAATGGCAGGCAATCACAAACACAGAAAAACACCTAGAAAACACCCTCAAAGGTGTCCAAAAGGTGACAAACAACTCACAACACAACACAAACACATGGGAAAGTGACAAGGACATATACTCATGTGAAAACAAAACAGCTGGACAAGGAAAAAGAGGAGGACACACAGATATATGAGTATATGCAAAGAAACATCGATTCCATTATTGTGCAACTTGAGCCCTGCTCAATTTAGGCTTCCAATCTGGATAAATTGCCTGAGCTCGCCACGTACGCCTTGGGGATCTTGTCGTGTCCTGCAGCCAGCGTTCTCTCGGAACCTGTCTTCAGTGCTGCTGGGGGTCTGCTGGCAGATAAGCACACGCGTCTGTCCACTGACAATGTGGACATGGCTCTCAGAGGACTTTTCTTCCCCTGGGTCAGCCAGGGGACGGGAAAGGCATGCGTATTTTTGAGAGTGCTTCATGCAAAGCATCTTTTTCTTTTTCAAAAGGGGGCTCAACCGATGCCAGTCAAGTGGGGTGTGTGTGGCCCAGTTAGTGGAAACGAGGGAGACTGTGGTTGGAGTCCCCTCGCTGTGTCTCTAAAAGAACCAAGATGAACAAGTCATGGCTCTCAGAGGACTTTTCTTCCCCTGGGTCAGCCAGGGGACGGGAAAGGCACGCATATTTTTGAGAGTGCTTCATGCAAAGCATCTTTTTCTTTTTCAAAAGGGGGCTCAACCGATGCCAGTCAAGTGGGGTGTGTGTGGCCCAGTTAGTGGAAACGAGGGAGACTGTGGTTGGAGTCCCCTCGCTGTGTCTCTAAAAGAACCAAGATGAACAAGTCATGGCTCTCAGAGGACTTTTCTTCCCCTGGGTCAGCCAGGGGACGGGAAAGGCACGCGTATTTTTGAGAGTGCTTCATGCAAAGCATCTTTTTCTTTTTCAAAAGGGGGCTCAACCGATGCCAGTCAAGTGGGGTGTGTGTGGCCCAGTTAGTGGAAACGAGGGAGACTGTGGTTGGAGTCCCCTCGCTGTGTCTCTAAAAGAACCAAGATGAACAAGTCATGGCTCTTAGAGGACTTTTCTTCCCCTGGGTCAGCCAGGGGACGGGAAAGGCACGCGTATTTTTGAGAGTGCTTCATGCAAAGCATCTTTTTCTTTTTCAAAAGGGGGCTCAACCGATGCCAGTCAAGTGGCGTGTGTGTGGCCCAGTTAGTGGAAACGAGGGAGACTGTGGTTGGAGTCCCCTCGCTGTGTCTCTAAAAGAACCAAGATGAACAAGTCATGGCTCTTAGAGGACTTTTCTTCCCCTGGGTCAGCCAGGGGACGGGAAAAGCACGCGTATTTTTGAGAGTGCTTCATGCAAAGCATCTTTTTCTTTTTCAAAAGGGGGCTCAACCGATGCCAGTCAAGTGGGGTGTGTGTGGCCCAGTTAGTGGAAACGAGGGAGACTGTGGTTGGAGTCCCCTCGCTGTGTCTCTAAAAGAACCAAGATGAACAAGTCATGGCTCTTAGAGGACTTTTCTTCCCCTGGGTCAGCCAGGGGACGGGAAAGGCACGCGTATTTTTGAGAGTGCTTCATGCAAAGCATCTTTTTCTTTTTCAAAAGGGGGCTCAACCGATGCCAGTCAAGTGGGGTGTGTGTGGCCCAGTTAGTGGAAACGAGGGAGACTGTGGTTGGAGTCCCCTCGCTGTGTCTCTAAAAGAACCAAGATGAACAAGTCATGGCTCTTAGAGGACTTTTCTTCCCCTGGGTCAGCCAGGGGACGGGAAAGGCACGCGTATTTTTGAGAGTGCTTCATGCAAAGCATCTTTTTCTTTTTCAAAAGGGGGCTCAACCGATGCCAGTCAAGTGGGGTGTGTGTGGCCCAGTTAGTGGAAACGAGGGAGACTGTGGTTGGAGTCCCCTCGCTGTGTCTCTAAAAGAACCAAGATGAACAAGTCATGGCTCTTAGAGGACTTTTCTTCTCCTGGGTCAGCCAGGGGACGGGAAAGGCACGCGTATTTTTGAGAGTGCTTCATGCAAAGCATCTTTTTCTTTTTCAAAAGGGGGCTCAACCGATGCCAGTCAAGTGGGGTGTGTGTGGCCCAGTTAGTGGAAACGAGGGAGACTGTGGTTGGAGTCCCCTCGCTGTGTCTCTAAAAGAACCAAGATGAACAAGTCATGGCTCTTAGAGGACTTTTCTTCCCCTGGGTCAGCCAGGGGACGGGAAAGGCACGCGTATTTTTGAGAGTGCTTCATGCAAAGCATCTTTTTCTTTTTCAAAAGGGGGCTCAACCGATGCCAGTCAAGTGGGGTGTGTGTGGCCCAGTTAGTGGAAACGAGGGAGACTGTGGTTGGAGTCCCCTCGCTGTGTCTCTAAAAGAACCAAGATGAACAAGTCATGGCTCTTAGAGGACTTTTCTTCCCCTGGGTCAGCCAGGGGACGGGAAAGGCACGCGTATTTTTGAGAGTGCTTCATGCAAAGCATCTTTTTCTTTTTCAAAAGGGGGCTCAACCGATGCCAGTCAAGTGGGGTGTGTGTGGCCCAGTTAGTGGAAACGAGGGAGACTGTGGTTGGAGTCCCCTCGCTGTGTCTCTAAAAGAACCAAGATGAACAAGTCATGGCTCTTAGAGGACTTTTCTTCCCCTGGGTCAGCCAGGGGACGGGAAAGGCACGCGTATTTTTGAGAGTGCTTCATGCAAAGCATCTTTTTCTTTTTCAAAAGGGGGCTCAACCGATGCCAGTCAAGTGGGGTGTGTGTGGCCCAGTTAGTGGAAACGAGGGAGACTGTGGTTGGAGTCCCCTCGCTGTGTTTTACATGCTTTTAGAAGGGCATGACATGGCTTGGAGGTTGACTTTCATCATATGCAAACTGTTGGCTACCAAAATGCTGCCTTTCCAACAACTGTGGTTATAGGCAATGAGGAACATACTGATGAAGATGAGACGCAGATACCCGATTGGGATGACAACTTAAATATTCGGTCAGGGCAAGAAGAAACTCGGTCTGAGGGGGAGGGGAGTGCAAACACAACAATTGATGATGAAGTTCTAGATCCCACCTACTGTCAACCCACAGTCAGACACTCGAGGAGGTCAACAGAGGCGGTGGAGGAGGATGCAACCGACGTCGAAGTAACCTGGCGCCTTCCTGGACACAGTCGGAGCACTGGTAGCACGTCTACAACTGCATCCTCAGCCACCACTCTGCCTCTGAGCATTATTCGGGGTGGATCAACAGGTCGCATGGCCTCTAAGCCTTGCCTAGCCTGGTCCTTTTTTGACATAAAAAAAGATCGCCCAAATTATGTGATCTGTAACATTTGGCATGGTTATCTTAGTAGAGGTCAAAACCTCAGCAGTTTGACAACTTCTTCCATGAATCGTCACATGAATAAATATCATATGGCCTGGTGGGAAGCTCACCGTGCTGCAATGCGGCATAGTGGAGCCAACCATCCACCGCCTGCCCCTTCCAGGGCATCCGCGCGCTCGTCATCTTCTAGGACTGTGGGGACAGCTGTCACACCTGTTTTTCCACCCACAACTTCCACCACTGTAACCGCAACAGGCAGTTTGCTTGGTAGGTCGTCAGTTGGTTTGGAAGGGGAAACAAGTGAGTGTGTACAGCTCTCTCAGACATCGATAGCACCAACGTTGGATGAAGGCAATATCATGTCTCCGCCTGCACTTTCCTCACAAAGCTGCATTTTTCCAGGGACACCCTACTCAACACCGTCTACACACAGCAGCCAGATCTCTGTCCCTCAGATGTGGTCAAATAAAAGGCCACTTCCTGCGACCCATGACAAAGCGAAGAGGTTGACTCTATCCCTCTGTAAGCTGTTGGCTACAGAAATGCTGCCTTTCCGCCTAGTGGACACACAGGATTTTAGAGACCTTATGTCTGTCGCTGTGCCCCAGTACCAGATGCCTAGTCGCCACTACTTCTCTAAGAAAGGTGTGCCCGCGCTACACCAGCATGTCGCACACAACATCACCGCTTCCTTGAGAAACTCTGTGTGTGAACGGGTGCATTTCACCACCGATACTTGGACCAGTAAGCATGGACAGGGACGTTACATGTCGCTGACTGGCCACTGGGTAACTATGGTGATAGATGGTGAAGGGTCTGCTGCACAAGTCTTGCCGTCCCCACGACTTGTGTGTCAATCCTCTGTCTGTCCAAGTTCCGCCACTGCTTCTGCATCCTCCACCTCATCTGGGTCCTCCACCTCCGCCCCAAGCCTGCCTGGTCAGGCCACCAGCGTTCTCACTGCGCAGAAGGAATCACGCAACCCTCATTACTATGCTGGCAGCAGAGCGCAACGGCATCAGGCGGTCTTTAGCTTGACATGTCTTGGGAATAAGAGTCACACAGCTGAGGAGTTGTGGTCAGCTCTGCGGTCCGAGTTTAATAAATGGTTGTCTCCACTCAACCTGCAGCCTGGTAAGGCCGTGTGCGACAATGCTGCAAACCTGGGTGCGGCCCTTCGCCTGGGCAAGGTGACACACGTACCTTGTAAGGCTCACGTGTTGAACCTTGTCGTCCAGCAATTTTTAACACACTATCCCGGCCTAGATGGCCTTCTGAACAGGGCACGAAAACTGTCTGCTCACTTCCGCCGTTCAAGCGCCGCAGCTGAGGGACTTGCATCGCTCCAGAAGTCTTTCGGCCTGCCGGTTCATCGCCTGAAATGCGATGTGGCGACACGCTGGAATTCAACTCTCCACATGTTACAGCGACTGTGGCAGCACCGGCGAGCCCTGGTGCAATACGTCATGATGTATAGCCTGGGCCAACGAGATGCAGAAGTGGGGCAGATCACCCTGATGGAGTGATCTCAGATCAAGGACCTATGCACCCTTCTGCACAGTTTCGACATGGCGACGAATATGTTTAGCGCTGACAATGCCATTATCAGCATGACGATTCCAGTCATTTACATGCTGGAGCACACGCTAAACACTATTCGTAGTCAGGGGGTGGGACAACAGGAAGGGGAGGAACTACAGGAGGATTCATATGCGCAAGACACAACAACATCACCAAGGTCCAGACGTTCATCATCACCAACGCGGCAGGCATGGGACCATGGGGGACAGGGATCAATAAGGGCGCATGGTAGCAGGCGAGATGTTGAGGAAGGTGCAGGAGGACATGAAGATATGGAGGACAAACTGTCCATGGACATGGAAGACTCAGCAGATGAGGGGGACCTTGGTCAAATTTCAGTTGAAAGAGGTTGGGGGGAGATGACAGAGGAAGAAAGAACGGTTAGCACCTCTATGCCACAAACACAGCGTGGACTTGGTCCGCATGGCTGCGCAAGACACATGAGTGCCTTCTTGTTGCACTACCTCCAACATGACCCTTGTATTGTCAAAATTAGAAGTGATGATGACTACTGGCTTGCCACACTATTAGATCCCCGGGACAAGTCCAAATTTTGTGACATAATTCCACCCATAGAAAGGGACGCACGTATGCAGGAGTATCAGCAGAAGCTGTTACTCGATCTTAGCTCGGCTTTTCCACCAAACAACCGTGCAGGTGCAGGGAGTGATTCTCCCAGTTGTAACTTGACAAACATGGGACGGCCTCGTCATCTTCAACAGTCTACCCGTACCAGTAGGACCGTATCTGGTGCTGGTAACAGCAATTTTATGGAATCTTTTCATAATTTTTTTAGACCCTCCTTTGCAAGGCCACCAGAGACAACAAGTCTGACACATAGTCAACGGATGGAGAGGATGATACAGGAGTATCTCCAAATGAACATCGATGCAATGACTTTGCAAATGGAGCCTTGCTCCTTTTGTGCTTCAAATCTAGAAAAATGTCAAGAGCTCTCCAGTTACGCCTTGAAGATTTTGTCGTGTCCAGCTGCCAGCGTTGTCTCTGAACGTGTCTTCAGTGCTGCTGGGTGTGTGCTGACAGATAAGCGCACGCGTCTGTCCAGTGACTATGTGGACAGACTGACGTTCATCAAAATGAACAAGTCATGGATCCAGAAGGAATTTACTACCCCTGTGTCATCCTGGGGAGAGTAAATGCTTGTGGATTTGGAATGTGCTTGATGCAAATCAAAACATCCTGTTTGCAACTAGGGCACAAGTGCTGCCCCTGATGGGGTGTCTGTGTGCCCAATTTTGGGAAACAAGGTAGACTCCGCTTGGAGTAACCCTTGCTTGCTGTGTTTTTTAAAAATGATACAAGATGAACAGATCTGAAGGCAAGATGAAGGCAACATCATGTCTCCGCCTGCACTTTTCTCACAAACCTGCATTTTTCCAGGGACACCCTACTCAACACCGTCTACAGACAGCAGCCAGATCTCTGTCCCTCAGATGTGGTCAAATAAAAGGCCACTTACTGCGACCCATGACAAAGCTAAGTGGTTGACTCTATCCCTCTGTAAGCTGTTGGCTACCGAAATGCTGCCTTTACGCGTAGTGGACACACAGGATTTTACAGACCTTATGTCTGTCGCTGTGCCCCAGTACCAGATGCCCAATCACCACTGCTTCTCCAAGAAAAGCATGCCCGCGCTACACCAGCATGTCGCACACAACATCACCACTTCCTTGAGAAAATCTGTGTGCGACAGGGTGCATTTCAACACAGATACTTGGACCAGTAAGCATAGACAGGGTCATTACATGTCACTGACTGGGCACTGGCAAACTATGGTGAGAGATGGAGAAGGGTCTGCTGTACAAGTCTTGCCGTCCCCACGAGTTGTTTCAATCCTTGTTCTGTATGTAGAAGTTAATACACTGCTTCTGCCTCTTCAACCTCGTGTGGGTCCTCTACCTTGGCGCAAACCCTGTGTGGTCAGGCCACCCTTCCTTGCAACTGCGCACAAGGACTACCACACACCTCCTTACTATGCTGGCAGCAGAGCTCAATGCCATCAGGCGGTCAAAGTTTTACTTTGAAATGTATGGGAAATGTGAGTCACACCGCTATTACAGAGAATAGTAGTCAGGCAGGGTCAAAACATTAATTGAGGAACAGGAACAGAATGGGACGGCCAGGACTTAATCAGAAAACAAGCAGAGGTGAAATGCGTATCGGCCAACAAGGTACATAAACAGCAAGCAGGAAACGTAGTCAGGTAACAAGCACACAAAATCATAAAACTGAACTGGGGGTAAAATTAACCAGAGGTTCATAGCTATGTCTGGCAGTGGTCTGCAGACAGGATGGGCATAAAAAAGGGTGTGGTGTCTTCCCATTGGTTGTAGCTGAATGATGGTATTTCATCTGTGAGATACCCACCAGCTACATTCAGCCAGAGATTCTGCATCTGTCAAGGTAACACAGCCCAGTGGGTGAGCATAACCTGCGTCCACCTGCGCCGCTGGCATCGACTACTCTCCCATCATCAGCAATATTCATGAAAGGAACACGTTGTCACCTGGCGACCGGAGTACAAATTGACGGAGCGGACTCCGTTGGTGACTTAACAGCCGTGTGCGGCAATGATGCAAACCTGGCTGCGGGCCATCGTCAGGGCAATGGGACACACGTGCCTTGTATGGCTCACGTGTTGAACCTAATTCTCCAGCAATTTTTAAAACACCATCACGGCCTACATGGCCTTGTGCAGCGGGCACGCTCGCTATGTGCTCACTTCCATCGTGCGTACACAGCAGCTCAACAACTTTCGTCTTTACAGAAGTCTTTAGGTCTGGTGGTTAAACGCCTGAAATGCGATGTGCCCACACGCAGGAATTTGAATCTGCACATGTTGCAGCGTTTGTGGCAGCACCGCAGAGCCCTGCTGAAATACGGTATGACATATAGCCTGGGATAACTTGATCAAGAGGTGGTGCAGATCACGCTGCTGGAGTGGTGTCAGATCAAGGACCTATGCACCCTGCTACACAGTTCACAAATGTCGACGAAGATGTTTAGCACTGGCAATGCCATTCTCAGCGTGACAATTCTGGTCATCTACATGATGGAGCACACTGTAATTATTATTCGGAGTCAGGTGTTGGGACAAGAGGAAGGGGAGGAAGTACAGGAGGAGTCATATGCGGAAGGGATAACAAGATCTACGAGGTCCAGATGGTCAGCGGCACCTATGCGGCAGTCATGGTGAGGGAGAGGGATTAACAAGGGCGCATAGTATCAGCAAAAAGTGTTGATGAAAGTGCAGGAGCCCATGAAGAAATGGAGGACGAACTGGCGATGGGCATGGAAGACTCAGCAGATGAGTGAGAGCTTGCTCACATTTCGGTTGTGCGAGGTTGTGGGTAGAGGGCAGAGGAAGGAGGCACGATTCTCACCTCTCTGCCACCAACACACCAAGGACTTGTTCCTCCTGGATGCACAAGACACATGAGCGCCTTCTTGCTGCACTACCTACATGACCCTCGGATTGTATGAATTTGAAGTAATCCTGAATACTGGGTTGCCACACTGTTAGATCCCCGGTACAAGACAAAATTTGGCGAACTAATTCCTGCCATAGAAATGGACGCACGTATACAGGAGTATCTGCAGAATGTGGTACGCAATCTTAGATCTACTTTTCCACTAAACACCAGTGCTGCACAGAGTGAATCTCAACGCTTTGTCATGGATAGGAGGAAATGGTCTTACTTGTCCACATCTGAGGGACCGAGGGATGGCTGCTGTGCTGAGATGGCGTTGAGTACGGTGTCCCTGCACAGTTGCACTTTTGGTCATATCCCAAAATGAGTTGAAAAAGGACAGATGCTGTTGGAAAGGGGAACAGGTGTGTTGGAAAGGGGAAAAAAATTTTGGTCCGTGGATTTGGTGGTTAAGCAACTGTAACATTTGCTGAAGAAACAACATCTGTTACAGTGGGACTGGCAGATTTGGATAAAGTGGTATATAATCTGTGACCGCTATATAACGAAAATTAATAAGAAAAGAAAGAGAAAGGTATATATCCCCATCAGCAGTCAGTGTCCACCGTGCTCCCAGATGGAAAAGGAGAGGTTGGCAACTGGAAGGTTAGGTGGAGGATACAGAGCTGTGTGGCTATGAAACTAATAGTAGCCTGAACCGAGTTAGACGCCATTCGGATCTGGAGACTGTGAGCCCTGTTAGCGTCACAGGGTCCACATGCCCACCCAGCCCAGGAACTCCCTGTTAACAACACAGGGGCCATTGAGTACGCTGACCGTGTGCGTAGGGGCCACACCTGTGGACAGCAGGCGCATCAGCAGCAGCAGGCCTGTTAATGCCACTGGGCTGCACAAGCAGGACTGTTAGGACAGGAGCTGGTCTTAACCGTTCTGCGTTACCAACTGTGGTGGTGGCCTGCATCCACCACCCTATCCCTGCCTACCTCTGGCCTAAAGCCGCAATGGGTTCAACACATGGAGGTGTGCTCTTTCGTAGCATAATAGAAGACTGCGCACCTCCTTGTTGGCTCCAGCCCCTTTTATAACCTGGGTCCGCCCCAAACCAGGGTGAACCACAATGCACCTCCTGGAGACAAAAGTAGAGTGACACGTCATGAGTGGCATAACTAGCGTCCTATTTGGAAACGCAACTTCAATGATGACCTCATGGCTGTCATGACCCAAACACCTCACCAGTCATCGTCTGAGCATCAATAATGCGGTGACAAGTCATAGGTGTGGGCCTCTGCAAGCCATTTGGGAGGACACCTGATGCCCTGTGGTCTATATGGGACCCCCACATCAGGGCCAGGGCCAAAGAGTTCATTACCGGACCTAGTCTCTGATGCAGGAAGTGCCTGAGCATGCTCAGTAGCATGAAATACAGTCTCTGAAAAAAGACTATCAGCTTTAGCATGGTGTCTAGGCACAAAACAGGACTTAGACCCGGCACGGAATGCAAGCACCTGTGCAAAGAGGCTTTTCACACTTAGTGTGGGAGCATGCGCTGTATCCCGAAATGAAGACTTAGCGTCAGGAATGGCACAGTCAGGCTGAGCATACTCACTAGGCGAAACACTGTAATTATGCTGCAGCTGGGGTACATCGGCACACGCATGCGCACTAGCTGCCTCTCCACACTTAGACGCGGAGGGGAAATTGCTCTTGGAGATGCTGTCTATGAACAGAAGGAAAAGCTAAAGGAAGCCTGACTTTCTATCCCTCCGAATTATGAAATGCAGCAATGAATTCCATGAGTTTGCTATAACATTAGCGTAGCAAAATGTGCATGAGGGTGTGATGTAGAGGTGCTAGAAATAGCTTGTCACCAGTGGTGCACTAATGGAATACAACAGCCAGTTCTATGATGCCACTAAATGGCAGTATTTTGTGCTATCATTATAGCTTATTAAAAACAGAGCAGGAGGGTGTCATGCAGAGGTGCTGCACATAGATTTGCAGTAGTGTGACTAGACAAAAGTCCAATAGCCACGTTTAGGATACAACTAGGTACAGTGAGTGTTTGCTAGTATAATGGCTGAGTTTAAAAAAGTTAGAGTGTGCAATGCAGGCAGATGTCCTGCAAATATCGTTCCAATACTGTGAATAGACAAAAGTACAATAGCCACGTTTAGGATACAACTAGGTACACTGTGTGTTTGCTAGTATAATGGCTGAGTTTAAAAAAGTTAGAGTGTGCAATGCAGGCAGACGTGCTCTGCTAATGTCTTTGCACTAGTGGGACTATAGCAAAGTCCAATAGCCACGTATAGGATGCCACTAGGTACACTGAGTGTTTGCTAGTATAATGGCTTAGTAACAATGAGTTGTAGTGTGCAATGCAGGCAGACGTGCTCTGCAAATGTCTTTGCACTAGTGGGACTATAGCAAAGTCCAATAGCCACGTTTAGGATGCCACTAGGTACACTGACTGTTTGCTAGTTGTGAGGTAGCGTCGTCGGCTGCGCTGCAGAAGACACGGATCCAGGCACCAAGGTTCACAGCACACGGTTTATTCCAAAGAAAAAGTCCACAATAGTACATATGTGCCTTTCCAGCAGAGAACTCAGGGAGATGTGATCACTCCCTCACACCCGGCACACCTGCCCTTGTTCCTGAATCTATTTAACCCTCCCTTCAGCCTGTAGGGAAACAGCATTAACCCTATAGTGGATTATCATGGAGTGAGCACAACCGGGGCGAGACATACCGGCCGTCATAGATAACCCCGGTCACAGTCTCACATACCCCCCCCCTCAGTTCAAGCGTGCGGGGTTGAACTCCTGCCATCAAACACGGGCCGCGGGACAAGGCATCGGCGTTGCCCTGCAACCTACCGGCCCGGTGTTCAACCGTAAACCGGAAGTTCTGCAGAGAAAGGAACCACCGGGTAACCCGGGCATTCCGTTCCTTGGCGGACCTCATCCAGACCAGTGGAGAGTGATCCGTCACCAAGCGAAACTGACGTCCCAGCAGGTAATAGCGTAGGGACTCCAAGGCCCACTTGATCGCCAGGCACTCCTTCTCCACTACGCTATAATTCCGCTCGGGAGGGGTGAGCTTCCTGCTTAAGAAGGTGACGGGGTGTTCCACCCCCTGAACCACCTGAGACAGCACTGCCCCCAGGCCGACCTCCGAGGCGTCAGTCTGTACTATGAACTCTTTCCGGAAATCAGGGTTTACAAGAACGGGCTGTCCGCACAGGACCCCCTTCAGGGCCCGGAAGGAGTCCTCGGCCTGCGGAGTCCAGCGCACCATGACGGACTTCTTGCCTTTGAGAAGGTCCGTCAAGGGGGCTGATAGACCCGCAAAATCTTTTACAAACCTCCTGTAGTACCCCACGATACCCAGGAAGGCCCTAACCTGCTTCGTGGTCAGGGGTCTAGGCCACTTCTGGATCGCCTCAACTTTGTTAATTTGGGGCTTAATCACTCCTTGGCCTATTACGTAGCCCAAGTAGCGGGCTTCTGTGAGTCCCAACGCACATTTCTTGGGATTGGCTGTCAATCCGGCTGTTCGAAGCGCGTCTACCACCGCTTGTACCTGTTCCAAGTGGGTCTGCCAATCGGAGCTGTAAATAATGATGTCATCAAGGTACGCTGATGCATACGCCTGGTGCGGTTCCAGCACTAAGTCCATCAACCTCTGGAACGTGGCCGGAGCGCCATGTAACCCAAAAGGCAAGACAACATAGTGGAAGAGACCCTCCGGCGTAACAAAAGCGGTTTTCTCCTTGGCGGACTCCGTTAGTGGCACCTGCCAGTACCCCTTGGTCAGGTCGAGCGTGGTAAAATATCACGCCTGTCCCAGCCTATCAATCAGCTCATCCACCCGGGGCATGGGGTAGAGATCAAACTTGGATATTTCGTTCAATCTCCTAAAGTCATTGCAGAACCTTAAGGAGCCATCGGGTTTTGGTATTAGGACAATCGGACTAGCCCATTCACTCCGGGATTTTTCGATGACCCCCAGGCGTAACATTGTCTTTACTTCCTCCGATATGGCTTGTCGTCGAGCCTCCGGTACTCGGTATGACTTCAGGCGTACCTTCAGGTGGGGCTCGGTGACAATATCATGTCGTATCAGACTGGTCCTACCGGGCAGCTCGGAGAAGACATCGGGGTTCTGCTGAACCAACCGTCTGGCCTCTCGCCTCTGTGTCTTGGTGAGGGCTTCTCCAATCCTTACTTCCGGTTCGTCCTCTCCAGAGGTCGCTGGAGCCGGATGTAAACGACCCGAAGAGGAGGGAGGTGGGGAAAAAACAGCCATCAGGTTTTCCCGTTCCTGCCACGGTTTTAATAGGTTGACATGGTATATTTGTTCGGGTTTCCGCCTACCGGGCTGCAATACTTTATAGTTGACCACCCCGACTCTTTCCTTTATCTCGTAGGGGCCTTGCCACTGAGCCAGGAATTTACTCTCCGCCGTGGGGATTAATACCAACACCCGATCCCCGGGATTAAAGGTCCGCACGGTGGCTTGTCTATTGTAGCGGCCGCTTTGCGCGGCCTGAGCCTCCTGTAAATGCTCCTTCACAATTGGCATGACCGCGCTTATGCGGTTCTGCATACCCAAAATGTGTTCAATCACACTTTTATGGGGGGTGGGCTCCTGCTCCCAGGTTTCTTTTGCCAGGTCCAACAATCCCCGGGGATGTCGCCCGTATAACAATTCAAAAGGCGAAAACCCCGTGGATGCCTGTGGCACCTCTCGTATGGCAAACATCAAATAGGGAAGCATCATATCCCAGTCTTTCCCGTCTTTGGAAATCACCCTTTTGAGCATGGTTTTCAGGGTTTTATTGAATCGTTCCACTAAACCATCCGTCTGAGGATGATACACGGACGTACGCAACTGCTTGATCTGGAGTAGCCGGCATAGCTCTTTGGTCACTTTAGACATGAATGGGGTCCCCTGATCCGTAAGGATCTCCTTGGGCAACCCCACCCGGCAGAACACAGCAAACAACTCCCGAGCTATAAGCTTGGCTGCAGTATGTCTGAGAGGTATCGCCTCTGGATACCGGGTGGCATAGTCAACGATCACTAGGATATGCTGGTGCCCTCGAGCAGACTTCACGAGGGGCCCCACCAGATCCATCCCTATCCGTTCAAAAGGGACTTCTATAATGGGTAACGGTACCAACGGACTGCGAAAGTGGGTCAGGGGTGCGGTAAGCTGACAATCCGGGCAGGTTTCGCAGAACCGTTTTACCTCCCCAAAGACCCCGGGCCAATAGAACCTTTGCAATATTCGCTCCTGCGTTTTCTTGACCCCTAGGTGACCACTCATCAGGTGTTTATGAGCCAAGTCGAGGACCCGCCGGCGATACGGCTGGGGCACCACCAACTGCTCTACCCCTACGCCCCGTATTTCATCTACCCGGTAGAGTAAATCCAGCTTAAGAGCGAAATGGGGGTATCTTACCTGGGTACCAGGCAGCTGTGCCACCCCGTCAACTACTGTCACCCGACTCCGGGCATGTATTAATGTAGGGTCCTGGAGTTGGGCTGTCCCAAACGTATCCGGGGACGCCTCCAACTCCGGGATGGGCTCGACCGTCTCAGCCTCTCCTGCCAATACCTCTAGGGGCGACCTATCAGGTTCACATCCTGTCCCTATCATGGGGACCCCTACGGCAGGCGTCCCGGATTCAGGATTGTAGGGCTCAGGTCCCGGACTGACCAATATCTGAGGGGACTTAGGAGGTCCCTTCCATAAAGTCCAAAAATAGGGCAGATCCCTTCCTAGGATCACATCATAGGGAAGAGTATTAATAAGTCCCACCTCATGTTGCACCTGACCGCAAGGTGCTGTGATGGTGACTATCCCCGTGGGATAGTCTCGGCGGTCCCCATGTATGCAAACCACCCCCACGGTACGTCCTGTGGCCTTTACTTTAGCCCTTAGGGTTGATCGCACAAGGGTCACTAAGCTTCCGGAATCCAACAAGCCTGTAACCGGACATCCATTCACCTGAATTTGGCACAAGTGGGGCTCAGTCTCTGGGTAGACCAGGTCAGCGGTACACACCACCTGAGCATACATTGAACCCCGCCGGGTAACCCCACAATCCATGGGCTCCGTGGTGAGTGGACACTGGGCTTCCATATGTCCCACCCGCTGGCACCGCCAACATCTAATAGGGAAGGACACCCCCTTGACGATTTGTCGTTTAGGGTACATAGTTTTCCGGACCTCAGGGACGGAGGGTGCGGCTTCAGATGGTACGGTAGCGGACTCCCGCACCGGTGTCAGCGGTGGGTCCTTGGCCCTAGGCTTGGAGGGGCCGGACCGACGGGCGGTACGCAAAGTCTCAGTGTCCCGTATCAAGTCCTGCGTAGCCACATGCCGCTCTACCAGGGACACTAATTGGTCCAGGGTACTCGGGTCACCCTGTCCGACCCACCGTTGAACGGTGACGGGTAAAGTGCGCACAAAACGATCCACTACTACCCTTTCCACCAGGCTCAGAGTGTCAGGCTGCAACCACTTTTTTACAAGATGTAACAAGTCATAGGCCTGGGAGCGTACGGGTTTGGCTTCCTCAAAGAACCACTGATTTACCCGCTGAGCCCGTACATAGGTATTCACCCCCAACCGAGCCAGTATTTCGGCTTTCAGGGTCACATAGTCAATGGCGTCCTCGGTACAGAGGTCCAGGTATGCTTTTTGGGGTTCCCCCGTCAGATAGGGTGACAATACCTCAGCCCACTGCGGGGTCGGCAGCTTTTCCCGCTCGGCCACCCGTTCAAACACCGCCAGGAACGCTTCCACATCATCCCCCGGGGTCATCTTTTGCAACGCTTGTCTCACCGCTTTCCGGACGCTGCCGTCGTCACCCGGTCCCGGGGTTGTTGCTGCCGGTCCGGCACGGATCGACTTGGCCAGGAGAACCATCTGTTATTGATGTCTTTGTTCCTGCAATTGCAAGGATTGCTGCTGACGTGCATTGGCCTGATCCATCTGTTCTTGGAATTTTTTTTCCTGCACTTGCAAGGATTGGAGCAGGTGTGCATTGGTCTGTTGCTGCTGTGCATTAGCCTGAGCCAAATGCTTTATTATGTCCTCCATGGCGTCGCCGGGTTTGGGCTGTAGTATAGCCGCTCGAATCCAGGACATGCGCAGCTGGGTCACCAGGGATGGATGCTACACCTCACCGGCTGTCATGCCCGCATTCTCCACCATATGTGAGGTAGCGTCGTCGGCTGCGCTGCAGAAGACACGGATCCAGGCACCAAGGTTCACAGCACACGGTTTATTCCAAAGAAAAAGTCCACAATAGTACATATGTGCCTTTCCAGCAGAGAACTCAGGGAGATGTGATCACTCCCTCACACCCGGCACACCTGCCCTTGTTCCTGAATCTATTTAACCCTCCCTTCAGCCTGTAGGGAAACAGCATTAACCCTATAGTGGATTATCATGGAGTGAGCACAACCGGGGCGAGACATACCGGCCGTCATAGATAACCCCGGTCACAGTCTCACATAGTATAATGGCTTAGTTTAAAAAAGTTGGAGTGTGCAACGCAGGCAGATGTGCTCTGCAAATGTCTTTGCACTAGTGGGACTATAGCAAAGTCCAATAGCCACAGATAGGATGCCACTAGGTACACTGAGTGTTTGCTAGTAAAATTGCTTAGTTTAAAAAAGTTGTAGTGTGCAATGCAGGCAGACGTGCTCTGCAAATGTCCTTGCACTAGTGGGACTATAGCAAAGTCCAATAGCCACAGATAGGATGCCACTAGGTACACTGAGTGTTTGCTAGTATAATGGCTTAGTTATAATGAGTTGGAGTGTGCAGAGGACAAGAGGGTACAGTGCCAGGATTGTGGTGCTCTGGGTAGAGGAATGGAAGCCTGCCTTTCTATTCCCTCCTAATGGTGAAATGCAGGGAGGAAATCCCTGACCTTGGCTGCACAGACGCTGACGCTGTTTTCAGGACCTGTCACCTATGGCTCTCTGACCCTGCCGGTTTGAGCCCTTAAAAGGACTGCTATAAAGTGCTCTCCCTAAGCTGTCTAACGCTGTGTATGCAGCGCATACAGCTGTATCGGCTATAGGACTCAGGAGGACGGAGCTGCGACAGTGATGTCTGACACCAAAGACGCAGAAGGCAGATAATGGCGTCCGTGAAGAAAATGTCCGGTTTTATAATGCAGGGACATGTGACATGCAGATCCTATCACACATGCCGTTGCTTCTCTGGCTCAAAGTCCACTTAGCTGTGTGTGTGTCTGGGATTGGCTGACATGCTGGCCCGCCCCACAAGACGCGCGCGCTTAGGGAAGGAAGACAAGAAAAAAAAAAAAAAAATGGCGATCGCCATTATAGAAACAGCAGTGATCTGAAGGTGCTGTTCACGCACACTATACACTGAAATGTGATAATAGTTTGATTCACAGAGTGACTTACACTATTACAGCAGAAACCAAGCTATGATTTAGCTGTTTTTTGGCTGCTAGAACCGTTCTCGAACGTTTCTAGAACTATCGAGCTTTTGCAAAAAGCTCGAGTTCTAGTTCGATCTAGAACATGCCCCAAAATCACTCGAGCCTAGAACTGGAGAACCACGAACCACGAACCGCGCTCAACTCTAGTGGTGGCATGCAGAGCCCAACTCGCGAAAATTGTGTCACTGTCCAAATATTTCTGGACCTAACTGTAACTGGCTCTCCCACAGCATGTAACCAAACTCTGTGGACCATATCACATCTGATGTGACTTTGAGGGGCCTATATGACATAAAATACCCAAAGTGACAGCAAAAGACAAGAAAACAATGGCACTCACCTGATTAAAAATCTTCTCCTTTATTTTATCCAGATATAAAAAAGCACGTGGGGATGTTTAAGGATGACAGAGACTGTTTCACGCACAATGGCGCTTCATTGGGTCCAAACTCACTATTGTGTATTTCTCCTGAGTACACTGACACCCCATATGTGGTGGATATCACTGTTTGGGCGCATGGCAGGGCTCGGAAGGGAAGGTGCGCCATTTGACTTTTGGAAACCAGATCCCTCAAGGAATTTATTTAGATGTTTGGTGAGCCCCTTCAACCCCCAGGTGCTTCACAGAAGTTTATGATGTTAAGCCGTGAAAATGAAAAAATACATTTTAACCACAAACATGTTTTTGCCTAAAATGTTTAATTTTCACAAGAGTAACAGGAGGAAATTCACCTTACAATTTGTTGTACAATTTCTTCTGTGTACACAATACCCCATATTTGGTAGAAAACTACTGTTTGGGCACATGACAGGGCTTGAAAATTGTTAGTAATCCGGCACCTAATCCTACAGGAATCACTGCAGGTAGGGTGGATGCGGGATCATTTTTTATGGAATCTAACAGTAAAGAGGACACAGTGGTTTTGGGTAATAAAACCCTAGAATTTAAAATCAATTCCCTGACCGAAAAAGAAATTAAATTACTTTGGACTGTGCAGTCTCTAAGATCTTACGTGAAATGTAACTTAGAGGTTTAAGAATTATGAAAAGTATTTCCTTTTTTCAAGACGACCCAGTGTTTCTGGCTGAATGGGACAAGATTCAAATTGATTGTTCCCTAAATTTATTAAAATTGATCTAGAAATAAAATGAGAAAGATCATGAGCTACTAAGCCGTAGAGAAGGTGAAAGTAGAATTAAAGTCTCAGCTTTCAGAAGAACAACGGACAGTATTTAAAGGGATGGGTCACCCCTTTTCATTATTTGGTAGATTGATATTATGTTGAGAAAAAAAGGTTTCTCTCAAATACCTTGAGCGGCGCTATTGCAGACTGCTCTTCCTCATCGTGTGATCCCTGGCGCTCCGTGACCTCGGGGATCCGGTGATGTCACGGCAACTTCCTGTTCACCTGATATCACCGCGGTCGACCCCAGTCTCCATGAATGACTGGGCTGTTGTCAGAGTTTCCCGGCTCATCACAGCCCAGCGTGACAGACCAGCATCTCGCTGCTCCCTCCTGGGTTGTGAACAAGCAGATACCCCAGTATGAAACACAAGTAGGTGTTTTGGAGATAGGAGATGTAAATATTGGTACAGAAGATGAGAACAATGGAGTGGTAAATCTGATGCCTCATGTCATTAATGATTATATGCGTTCAGTGTTGCCTAAAGGACTAAATTTTTCCTTAAAGAGAACCAATCACCAGGATTTTCGTATATAAGCTAAAGCCAGTGCTATACTAGCATTATCAGGCTGATTCTATACATACCATTAGTGGTCAGCTCGGATGTTTAGGTTTTGAAATCCAAGAAAGTAAAGTTTATAAAATCGGCAGCTTGTTGAGTGACAGCAGCTGAGGATCAGATAATATCTGGGGGGGGGATATTCATACTTATCCACTTCCCCTGTTAGAATTAGAATAAGTATTGTACAATCAATTTAACTTTTCAATAGCAGGACCTGTGTGAGGTCATACCCATGTGACCAGAAGGGACAGGGCCTCAGCCAACAAAGCTGATACCAGGATGCTAACTCTCGGGTCCGGCGCTGATGCGATGGCTGCTCGGTTGCTCGAGCGGTGAGCCGGATCCGGGGACTCGAGCGGCGCTCCTCGCCCATGAGTGAAAGGGGGTAGTTTGGTTTGGGGATTTGGTCCGTGACGCCACCCACGGGTTGTGGTGAGGTTGGGCACCACCACTGCTGGTGACGGGGATCCCGGGAGCGATGGCAGGGAGCAGCTGGGATGTTGTTTTCCCCCTCCGTGGGTAGGGGTTGGTGGTCCCGGGGCCCGGTGAGGTGGCAGGGAGGCAGGGTTGGATGGGTGCCGGGTCGCTTGGACTGTGCAGCGCGGTGCCAGACGGCATGGTAGTACTCACTCAGCCACAAGGTACGCAAAGTCTCTGGTAAACCAAACGGCTGGATGGACGGGTCCCGCAGCCGGCTGCTGTGGCTTCTCCTGAACGGTTAGTGGTGGCTGCCTTACCCTGCACCTCTGTGTATGTTCGGTCCTGGTGGATTCCCACCGGTAACCCGCTCCCCAGCATGTGTATGTGCCAGAGTAGCCCTTTTGCCCGCAGGCTCTGGCCCTTGGAACTCTAGCTGTGGCGGTAGCTGTATTTCCTTTTGCTGGTTGGACGGTTGCCTTCAATCGGGTCTTGACTGTTAGGAAACCCCTGGGGTTCCAGTCACTGACGGATTTGATCTCTAATGGCGGCTCCAAGCCTGGTCGGGGTCCGCAGGCCCTGCCTGTGTGTGCTGGCTTCACTTCGCTCCCCGGTTCGGTACCGGCGGGCCACCGCCCGTCCCCGGTCCTACGGTTCCGCATTGATCTGCCTCTCCTGCAGACGGCCACCACCGTCTGCCAACCTTGCTCTTGGTGCCCGGGCCACACACCCGGACACGGTCAGTTTGCTCCTCTACTACCTCTTCACTCTTGTACTTCCCTAACTGACTTCTCCTCCTCACTCACTACTCTGACTGACTTCCTTCTCCCGCCTCCAGGACTGTGAACTCCTCAGTGGGTGGGGCCAACCGCCTGGCTCCACCCCACCTGGTGTGGACATCAGCCCCTGGAGGGAGGCAACAAGGATTTTGTGTCTGGCTGATGTGCCTATCTCAGGGTGGGGGTATGCATGTTGTAGTACCTGTGACGACCTGGCTAGTCCAGGGCATCACAATGCAACATTTTTTTGTTGGTTGAGGCCCCGTCCCTTCTGGTCACATGGGTATGACCTCCGCACAGGTCCTGCTAGTGAAAAGTTAAATCGATTATATAATACTTATGCTAATTCTAACAGGGGGAGGGGATAACTATGAATCCCCCCCAGATATTATCTGATCCTCAGCTGCTGTCACTCAACAAGCTGATGATTTTATAAACTTTACTTTCTTGGATTTCAAAACCTAAATATCCGAGCTGACCCCTACAGATATGTATAGAATCAGCTTGATAGTGCCAGTATTGCACTGGCTTTATGTTATATACGAGAATCCTGGTGATTGGTGCGCTTTCACAGAGAAGGTTGATTTGGTTGATTTTCAGGTTGATTTGTACAAAGCAACTAGTAAGATGCATTTACGTAAACATTTTGGCAGGGGGGAAAAAAGTAGTAAAAAAAGTAATGAATTACTGCCTGAAGGCAAATTTCCCTGCACTATAGGTCCCTTGGGTTAAACTTTTTAGGTACCAGTTCTGCTTTTGAAGCTGTGGAACATGACTCAGCTTTCATCTTGGGTGTGAAAACTGATTTGGCTCAGGATGTAGAATCAATGATTTAAAAAGAAGTAGGTAATCCCTTTCTTGGCGGGGTAAAATCTACCTTTTTACGCTCTAAGTCCAGGTAATGTGATTGATTTATCTCAACAACAGGTCATTAAAGAAATAGGGGCAGTGTTTTACCCTGAACTTCCTAATAATTTAACAACAGAGGAAAGATCGGCTATCAAACAGATCAAAAAATAGGAGAGTGATAGAAGGGGTTTTAGCCAAGAAAGAGGAAGAAAAGCTGCTTCCAGATTTTCCCAATAAACCACATTGGTATTTTTTGCCTAAAATACGTAAGTCCCTCTCACAGCCTCCGGGGTGGCCTATAGTCTCGGGGGTAAAGTCAGTTACTGAATCCTTATCTAAATATGTGGATTCGCAGTTGCGCCCTATTTCACATAACATTCCATCATATGTAAAGGATACCAACAATTTCGTACAATCTTTTAGAGCAAATTGATTGGCAGGATAGTTTTCATCTTCCTTCATAGGGTTTACAAACGCCCATCCGCCGCCATTTTGCGCACATTGTGTCCGGAGCCTGCGTTGTATGAGTGTAGGGATAGAGCAAGCAGCTGCTAGGGAGAGTGAAGGCCTTTTAATAACACTAAAGGCTCTTTTCAGGGCTGCCTGCAGTGTATTCGTCAGTGTAGCGTATGGAGGGACAGATTTTGGAGCAGAGACAGTGTTTAAAGTAGTATGTGTCACTACCTCCTTAGTAGAATAAGCAGCCGGGGTACAAGAAATAAAACTTAACTTTTAAAATATTCCTTAAAAGAAGCCAGAGATCCCAACCTCAAAGGTTGGGATCTCTGGCTTCTTTTAAGGAATATATTAAAAGTTAAGTTTTATTTCTTGTACCCCGGCTGCTTATTCTACTTATTGATGTGGTACCTTACCAGTAGCTAAATATATCTACCTCCTTAGTACTGTCCAAAAACCAGAATACAATAGCTCTTTTGAGAGCTGATAGCACTCAACAAGTCACAGCAGGGAGGGAGAGATTTTGGATTAGGTAGGGAATCGGGAGCTGTTTCCACAATATTTAGGGGTTCACAGCTTACCTTGTGGCATCCAGATCACCCGTATTAATATGTTGCTAGTGAATTTTGCAAATAATTACAAAGCAGTACTCTAGCAATCAGTGCTGCCTGATATAGTAAAGGCATCGATCCTGTTTCTACTATATTTAGGGGCTCCAAGCCTGACTTGTGGCGTCTGTCCACATCAGCTACATTAATACGTTGCTATGGCCCTTGCAAATACAAAGCAGGACTATCATTTTGTGCTGCCTGGTACAAAATACTCACTTGTACTTTCTCCACAATATTTTTGGGGTCAAAGTTTGCTTGGCTTGGGCTATCAACATCTGCAAATATGTCACCAAAACCCAAAATGACAAAATGACAAAAACGGAAGTTGTTAAGGGATGTGGACGTGGGCGTGATGTTGTCAGTGGTGGGTGGAATGGCAATGAGTCTGTGTCAGGTCAGAAGCAGCTTGATGTATCTACTATGTTCCTTGCCAAATTTCCAGGTCTGGAATGTAAATGTGTGTGGAAGCCAGAAGAGCGAGAGCAGATTCTGTCTTGGATGGCAGACAAGGCCTCTTTGCATTTGTCAAGCAGCAACCAATCTTCCACGAACACACAGTCCACTGTGGAAACACAGAAGGCTGGCCCATCAAATCCTCAACCTGGTCCTCCTTTCTCCCCCCTTCATGAGTCACAGGAGACACATGACCCCAAGCTTGGCCACTCTGAGGATCTGTTTGTATGTATCCTTTGGTTGGCTCTTGCCTCTCTGCTGTCCAGGAAGCAGGCATTCATACATCCTGCCCACAAGATGCAATTGCACAGACACAGAAAACATTAACCACATCCACTTCCTTGTCCCAGAAAAGCGTCCAGTTGTCCATGCCTGAGATCTTGGAAAGGAAGTGTAAATACCCAGCCACGCACATACAGGCACAAAACTCAAACTCGCACATTGACAAATTACTAGCCATGGAGATGTTGCCATTTAGGCTTGTGGGAACACAATGTTTCTGTGATCTCTTGTCTGTGGCTGCCCCACGATACAGTGTTCGATGCCACTATTTTGTTGTGCTGTCCTTGCGCGTTACACAAGCACGTGTTAAACAATCTCAACCGTGCTCTGACCAACGCCATAATTGGGAAGGTCCACCTAACAACAGACACGTGGACAAGTTGTTGTGGACAGGGATGATACATATCTGTCACGGCACACTGGGTAAACCTGGTGGAGTCTGGGACAAAGTCACAAACTGTAACATCACACATCGTACCCTGTTGTGAATGTTGTCTGTGTGGGTGCTGTTCTGAAGCTCTATCTGGTGTCCAGGAATGGTAGTGGAGTGGTAGGTGTCGGCGTTAATTGGGAAGTCCTATTGCAGACTAGTGTGGTCTATATAGGAGAGCACTTTGTGCCCTGCGGCCGCCGGTTATAATTGTATTTTTCTCCATCTCTGTTCATGGCCTGGAGCTTTGTCCTTCCCTGTATCCCTGAGCAAGACTTCTGTAGATAAGTTTTCAGTTTTTACCTTGCTTCCTGGTTTACACCTTAGGGTGTTGATTTTCCTTGTTTTGCTTTGCATCTGTTTTCTTGCAGGTGAAGTTCTGTTTCTCTTGTGTTGTTAGCATGGCGTTTTCCCCTGTGCTAGCTCTCCTGCAGGAAAAGGGAATTTATCCCTGTCTAATTTGATTATTTGCTCTTCTGTATTTTGTGTTCTTTTTTAGTATTTTGTTCTCCCATTATTTACAGGAGTACCTGATATAGTGGGGGTGATGTCATATGACCTCCAGGCACATTTTTAGTTTCAGGAGTTTGGTATTTTTCTACAGGGATTTTTTACTGACCCAAATCAGTTTCTTTCCTTTGTTTTGTATCTAGTTACTTGGGCCTCGCCTTTGCTAAATCTATTTTTCCTATCTGAGTATTGTGTTTTCCTATATCATCGCAATCTTTGTATGTGGGGGGCTATCTATTCCTTTGGGGACTACTCTGAGGCAAGGTAGATTTCCTCATTTCATTCTGTAAGGCATAGCTAGTTTCTCATCAGGCTGTGACGTGGCGCCTAGGTTTTTAGGAACGCTCCACGACTACTTCTAGAGTGGTCTGATAGTTAGGAGATTGCGGTCAGCCCAGGTTCCAACTACTCCTGTTTCTTGGTGTTTTTTAACCAATGGGAATTTTGTGTAATCTTCCATGGTTACCGAATCATAACAGTACCCACGCCAAGAATAGTGGCTGCACATTCTACAAGTGTTTCCGCCTCCTCATATGCCACTTCCTGTCTCTCCTCCTCCTGCTCCTCAAGCTCTGTTGAATTTCCCTCCCGATCAATGCCATGCTGGCAGTTGTGCAACAGTGCATCGGCAAAGCGGCAACAAGCTCTGCTGAAGCAGATCTGTTTAGGTCAAAAACCACTCACTGTAGGAGCATTTGGCAAGGTATAAAAGAGCAGACCGATCGGTGGCTCTCCCTGCTGCACCTCCAACCTGGCCTGGTCATTTGCGACAATGGGCGCACCTAGTTGTTCAGAAATTTATAAAACCATACCCTGACTTGCTACTTGAGAAGGTTTGCCATATTAGTGCCCATTTCCGCCATTCCTTTACCGCTTTTGCTGGTCTTACAGCGTTGCAAAAGCGCTTTAGTTTGCCAAGTCACTGACTCATGTGCGACCTGCCCATTCGGTGGAACTCTAAATTCTATATGTTGGTGAGGATTAGTGAGCAGCAGAGGGCAGTAGCTGAATGCCAGCTTCAACATGCCCATTAGACTGGGAGTCAGCCAACACATAAAACAACTGTCAAGTGGGTGTGGATCGCTGAAATTTGTGAGGTTCTTGAGAACTTTGAGTACTGCACCAAGCCCGTGAGCGGTGATTAGGCTATCATCAGCTTAACCATCCCGCTGCTCTTTCTGTTGAAACAATCACTGCATAATCTCAAAGAGGAAGCTTTGAGGGCCCAGCATGAGCCAGATTTCCCAATGGGTGATACTACCCAACCCAACCAATATTCTGAGGCAACATTGGGCGATAATGAGGAGAATGGGGAGGATGAGGAGGTTGGTTACTTGTTTTTCTGTGCTATCCATGGGACTCCCAATGCTACACAGGGGATTCTCAACCCCAGCTTCATGTCTGTCCAGCATGGATCGGCTGGAGAGGAGGAGGTGGAGGAGGAGGAGGAAGCGAGTCAGTGTGAGGAGAGGATGGGTATTGTTCCTCCTGGTGGGGACAAAGAACCTTTTCCTGTGTGCAGCTAGGACCACATGACACAGTTCATATGTAAGTGTCTGTAGCAAGATCATCATGTGATACACATTTTATTCCACAACCTTTACTGGTTGGCCACCTTTCTGGACCCACGGTACAGGGAGAAATTTCCTTCTCTGTTTTTGAAGTCACCAAAGGGTGGCACAATGGAATCCTTCAAGAGGGTCGTTGTGAATTAGTTGATCAAAACATCACCCTCAGACAACACGACAGAGTTTCCGGCTGTTTTCAACACCAAGGATTAATGGGGAAAGACACCAACACCAGGTCCAAGAGAGGTGGGGGGAAAATGTGCGCAAACTGGGCCATTTTCAATAAACCAGTACATCAGCAAGGGCTATCTGTGCCTGTAACAATGCCAACGAGAATGAAGTGGCACAACATGGTCAAGGAGTACCTAAGTGACCATACCTGGGTCCTTTCTAACACTTCAGTTCCCTTTAATTATTGGGTGTCCAAGCCGAACACTTGGCCGACTTCTCCTTATAGGCCTTGGAGGTGCTGGCTTGCCCGGCTGTTAGTGTGATGTCAGAGCGGGTTTTCAGTTCTGCGGGGGCAATCATTACTGATAGGCGCTCACACCTCACCACAGAAAATGCAGAATTACTCTGATCAAATTCAACAAAGACTGGATTTCTCCAGTTTCCAAAGCTGTTTTTTTTCGTGCGTTAACTATGACTCAGGCCATAGGGCTCATTTTTGTAAACACTGTGCACATTGTGCAGTGGTGGACAAACCAGGACAGTACTCCTACTCCAGCCTAACTACTATTTGTCATTGGAGGATAGGAAAAAGGAAATCTAGTTCCAATGCTGTAATAAATTAGGCTTTATTACAGGTTATATGGCTAAAATCCAAATATCAAAATATGAAAAAATTAAAAAGAAACCAAGGGGAAACAAAGTGGACCAACAAACCAAAACTACACGTTTCAGGCTTGGTGTCCTTTGTAAGAGCTTGTTCAGACCAAAATCAGGACGTCTTTTAACTAAAGTCTGGTGATTGGAACTGGTGAATATGCCATATTCCATGTAAAAAGAGATCTTCATGCTATTAGCATCAAAACGACTTTCATAAGTTTATGGTCACATATACACCGTGTGCAGAATTATTAGGCAAGTTGCATTTTAGAGGATTTTTTTATTATTGATCAACAACTATGTTCTCAATCAACCCAAAAGACTCATAAACATCAAAGCTTAATATTTTTGGCAGTTGGAGGGGTTTTTTAGATTTGGCTATCTTAGGAGGATTCTGTTTGTGCAGGTAACTATTACTGTGCAGAATTATTAGGCAACTTAATAAAAACCAAATCTATTCCCATCTCACTTGTTTATTTTCACCAGGTAAACCAATATAACTGCACAAAATTTAGAAATAAACATTTCTGACATGCAAAAACATAACTACAAAAAATTAGTGACCAATATAGCCCCCTTTCTTTCTGATGACACTCAGCAGCCACCATTCATAGATTCTGTCATTGCTTGATCTATTTACGCTTAACATTGCGTGCAGCAGCCACCACAGCCTCCAGACACTGCTCCCAGAGGTGGACTGTTTTCCCTCCCTGTAGATCTCACATTTTATGAGGGACCACAGGTTCTCTATGGGGTTCAGATCAGGAGAACAAGGGGGCCATGTCATTATTTTTTCATCTTTTAGACCTTTACTGGCCAGCCATGCTGTGCAGTAGTTAGATGCATGTGATGGAGCATTGTCCTGCATGAAAATCATGTTTTTCTTGAACGATACCGACTTCTTCCTGTATCACTGCTTGAAGAAGTTGCCTTCCAGAAACTGGCAGTAGGTCTGGGAGTTGGGCTTCACTCCATCCTCAACCTGAAAAGGTCCCACAAGTTGATCTTTCATGATACCAGCCCATATCAGTACCCCACCTCCACCTTGCTGGCATCTGAGTCGGAGTGGAGCTCTCTGCCCTTTACTGATCCAGCCTCTGGCCCATCAAGAGTCACTCCCATTTCATCAGTCCATAAAACCTTTGAAAAATCAGTCTTAACCCCTTCAGCCCCGGGGCACTTTCCGTTTTTGCGTTTTTGTTTTTTGCTCCCCTTCTTCCAAGAGCCGTAACTTTTTTATTTTTCCGTCAATCTTGCCATATGAGGGCTTGTTTTTTGCGGGACAAGTTGTACTTTTAAATGAAATCATAAGTTTTACCATATAGTGTACTGGAAAACAGCAAAAAAATTCCAAATGTTGAAAAATTGCAAAAAAAGTGTGATGGCACAATAGTTTTTGGGATGTTTTATTCACGGTGTTCACTATATGGTAAAACTGATGTGTGGGTATGATGCCTGAGGTCAGTGCGAGTTTGTAGACACCAAACATGTATAGGTTTACTTGTATCTAAGGGGTTAAAGAAAATTCACAAGTTTGTCCAATAAAAGTGGTGCACGTTTTGCGCCATTTTCCGAAACACGTAGTGTTCTTATTTTTTGGGATCTATGGCTCAGTGACAGCTTATTTTTTGCGTCTCAAGCGGACGTTTCTAATGGTACCATTTTTGCGCAGATGCTACTTTTTGATCGCCTGTTATTGCATTTTGCGTAAAACTTGCGGCAACCAAAAAACGTAATTTTGTCATTTGGAATTTTTTGCCACTACGCCGTTTACCAATCAGATTAATTGATTTTATATTTTGATAGATCAGGCATTTCTGAATACGGCGATACCAAATATGTGTATATTTATTTATTTTTTAACCCTTTAATTTTAAATGGGGGGGAAAGGGGGGTGATTTGAACTATTAGGTTCTTTTTTTTTTTTTTTTTAAAACATTTTTTATTACTTTTTTTTTTATTTTACTAGTCCCCCTAGGGGGCTATAGCGATCAGCAATCCGATCGCTCTTATCTATCTGCTGATCACAGCTATACAGCTGTAAACAGCAGATTCAGTCACTTTCTGTTTCTCTCTGCTCGCGGCCGAGGAAAAACGAAAGTGAAACTTCATAGCTGCAGGCGTCATCACAAGACCCTGTGCTACGATGGCAACCACCGATAGTCACGTGGTCACTCATGTGACTTCCAGTGGGGGCGACGGTAAGTAAAAAACATGGCCGCGCGCATATAGATCTTGCTGCCAGACTTTGGCAGCAAGATTTAAGGGGTTAATGGCCGCGGGTGGAAGCGATTCCATCCGCGGCTAGCAGGCACACATGTCAGCTGTTGAAAACAGCTGATATGTGTGCCGATCGCCGCCGCCTGCCCGCGGCAGGGGGAGGGGCTTAACGGGACATGCTCCATGACGGATATATCCGTCCATGGTTGTGAAGGGGTTAAGATATTTCTTGGCCCAGTCTTGACGTTTTATCTTCTGTTTCTTGGTCAGAGGGGTGGTTTTTCAGCCTTCCTTACCTTGGCCATGTCCCTGAGTATGGCACACCTTGTGCTTTTTGATGCTCCAGTAACGTTGCAGCTGTGAAATATGGCCAAACTGGTGGCAAATGGCATCTTGGCAGATTCACGCTTGATTTTCCTCAATTCATGGGCAGTTATTTTGCGCCTTTTTTGCCCAGCGCTTCTTGCGATCCTGTTGGCTATTTGCCATGAAACGCTTGATTGTTCGGTGATCACGCTTCAAAAGTTTGGCAATTTCAAGACTGCTGCGTCCTCTGCAAGACAGCTCACAATTGTGGACTTTTCAGAGCCCGTCAAATCTCTCTTCTGACCCATTTTGCCAAAGGAAAGGAAGTTGCCTAATAATGAAGCACCCCTTATATAGGGTGTTGATGTTATTACACCGCACCCCTCCTCATTACAGAGATGCGCATCACCGGATTTACTTAATTGATAGTTGGCTCTCAGCCTATACAGCTTGGAGTAGGACGACATGTATAAAAAGTATCATGTGATCAAAATACTCATTTGCCTAATAATTCTGCACACAGTGTAAAATGAATGTTGCATAAGACATAAAGATAGTACAAAACATTGTAATACAACATTTCTTTTTACACAATTCATAGATAAGAGAAGAAATTATCATATTACATGAAAATTTAGAACTTTAAATTGCAAACATAATATCAAAGGTACAAATGCTTCTCCCATAACCCTCCAAATATATTAACATAACTTTATATTTTATATAACAATTAATCCATTTAAAAAACCTTTATAATAATAATGGTGACATCCCCCATACTTGTAATATGACAGGTTAAATATAGGGACCCCCATACAGCAGTATGAAAAATCATACTGGGCGAACTTTAGCCCAGTTTGGTCAATGAGACTGTCACAAACCACCGGGGGGGTCACTCAGAAATCCCCCGCGCTGGCTACCAGTACGTCACAATCGGGGGGTAACAAGTGGGGGTCACCCCTACTTTATACCTCCCGACCGACAGACAGAGCACGTGACGCGCTCTCTAGCGCCCCTCTTATAGTCAGGCCAGTTATGGAATTGCCCGACAATAAGCAAGGAGGCCGCTATACTACTTATGCCGATTATTGAAGGGTCCCCGGTGAGAGTAGGGTATATATTCCCCCGACCTCCGCGGGCGGAATATATAATATCTTCCCGAATCTCACTGGCCTCCCCACAATAATCCTTGGCACAACTCGCTGCCACCAACCGCTTCACGGTAACTATTAGCCGAACACACAGACGTGGGATTCAAGATCGAGATAACAGAACAGCCCAAGATTAATTATATAATTTAATCGCCTAAAGCACACTAGAAACTACAATATATACAATAGGGAATCTACAGAATATACAGTTATGTCAGAGTACAGTTACAATCAAAGCATGGGTTACAAACAGGCATACACAGTTCCAGCAGTTACCTTGTTGTGTCTGGCCACAGGGGGGCGCTGTACCCAGGTTTCTAGGATCCTTCCCACAGATGTTTCCTACACGTGCCCCCAGCGAAAAGAACCCTGGAAAATGGCCGAAGTAGGGTTATCAACCTGGGCAAATCCAGGTCCCCTCCTACCTTAGTGACCTCACGGGGAAGCCATGCCACTCCCCCTGCATGGATCAGAATTATCCAGAAAAGGGGATTTTGGCCATAACTTTGCCTGGGAGCGTCGTAGACGGACGTCAACGCTCTCATTGTGACAGTTATGAATTTAGCTACAGAACGAGGGGACTCATGACCTGTCTGCCAGTTCCCCATTGGCTGATATCACGCCTGGGGCATTTCCCAATGTCCTGCTCCCATAAAAAGGGTGTGCTAGCATCGTCTGCATGCGGAGACACCATTTTTATGGTTGCCATATTTATCAGAAATATGGCTTGCGAGATATGAACCATTTTTTACTGGAGTCGTTCTGTCTGGCTACTTCCATAGCCTTGCTAACTAGCTAGCAGCCCCCACTACAGGGTCACGGCAGGGAGTCATCCTGTGTCCATTGTTCCCACATCATCTCATTTCCATATCACAGGACATGGCCATGGAGGTGTAAGTGGAACACTGAGAACAAGAAGGGAGGGGGCACTGCCAGGGAGTGATGAGGGATTATGACTGGAGTCATAATTCATCCTCATATCCCGGGATTTGCCTCACACCTCCCCCCTTTTGAGGGCGCTAGGGGGCAGCACACTCCGGTGTTCCCCCGTGCGCCCGTCCGCGACCTCTCCTTGTCGGGACAGCCCGTCTGCGTTACCGTGGTCACGGCCCCTTTTGTGGCGAATGGTGAAGTTGTATTGCTGGAGCGCAAGGCTCCATCGCAACAATCGCCCATTCGTCCCAGAGACGGTGTGCAACCAGCTGAGGGGATTGTGGTCCGTCTCCACGATGAAGTGGCGCCCGTATAGATAGGGTTGCAGACGCTGCAGGGCCCACACTATGGCCAGGCACTCCTTCTCCATCGTGGAATAGGCAACTTCCCGTGGTAACAGCTTCCTGCTCAGGTACAAGACTGGGTGCTCTTGGCTCGCAGAGTCCACCTGGCTGAGCACCGCACCGAGGCCGAAGTCACTGGCGTCGGTCTGTACTACAAACGGCCGCGTGAAGTCGGCTGCCTGTAGCACGGGCGGGCTGGACAGGGCGTCCTTTAGGGCCTGGAAGTCTGTCTCGCAGTCCATTGTCCAATCGACTGCAGAGGGCAGCTTCTTCTTGGTGAGGTCCGTCAAGGGCTTGGCCAGGCTACTATAGCGTGGAACAAACCTCCTATAGTACCCAGCGGTCCCCAAGAAGGACATCACCTGCTTCTTGGTCCTGGGGGTGGGCCAGGATGCGATGGCCTCCACCTTCTCAGGCTCGGGCTTCAGTGTTCTCCCGCCTACCCGGTGACCGAGGTACTGGACCTCGCTCATGGCCAGCTGACACTTTCCCGGCTTGATGGTCAAACCTGCCCGGTGGATCCGCCTGAGCACCTGTGCTAGATGCTCTAGGTGGTCCTCCCAGGTGGGACTGAAGACGGCAATGTCATCCAGGTACGCGGCCGCGTACCCTTCAAGTCCCTTGAGCAGGGTGTTGACCATCCGCTGGAAAGTGGCAGGGGCATTCCTCATCCCGAATGGCATCACCGTGGACTCGTACAGTCCAAATGGGGTAATAAAGGCAGAGCGTTCCCTGGCCTTGCGAGTCAGGGGGATCTGCCAATATCCCCGGCTCAGATCCATGATGGTCAGGTACTGAGCCCCGGCCAACTGATCGAGCAGGTCATCGATGCGTGGCATTGGGTACGCATCGGCGACCGTGACCGCATTGAGCCCCCTGTAGTCCACGCAGAACCGAGTGGTTCGGTCCTTCTTAGGGACGAGGACTACAGGCGAGGCCCAAGCGCTGTTGGATGCCTGGATCACCCCCAGGTTCAGCATCTCGTCAATCTCCTGGCGCATGTGTTGCTGCACCTCCAGGGAGACCCGATATGCTGAACGCCGGATCGGGGGATGATCCCCAGTGTCCACGTGATGGACAGCCAAGTCAGTCCTTCCGGGCTGGTTGGTAAACAACCCCCGGAAGGGGTGTAGGGTGGCCCACAGCTGGGACCGTTGGTCCTCCAAGAGCTGGTGGCCAACCTCCACATCCTCAATGGATCCGCCTGCCCTAACCTGGGCTAGCATATCCAAGAGGGTTTCCGCTTCTCCCTCCTCGGGCAGGTTGCACACAGGGAGTGCACATGCCTCCCGCTCATGATGTGCCTTCATCATGTTCACATGGAAGGGCTTCCGCCTTCCACGGGCAGGGTCCAGGGTGACCAGGTACGTCACAGGGTTGAGCTGCTGGTACACGAGGTATGGGCCTTCCCAGGCTGCCTGAAGCTTGTCCTGTGGTACGGGGACCAGTACCCACACCTCTTGACCCACTTGGTAGGTCCTCTCACAAGCGTTCTGGTCGTACCAACGCTTCTGATCGGCCTGGGCTTGAGCCATACTGTCGTGTACCAGTTGCGTCAAGGCCTGCATTTTGTCCCGGAAGCGCACGACATACTCGATAACCGACACTCCAGGGGTGGCCAAATCCCCTTCCCAAGCCTCTTTCACCAGAGCCAGGGGGCCCCGCACACGTCGCCCGTACAGGAGCTCAAACGGTGAGAATCCTGTTGAGGCCTGTGGAACCTCCCGGTAAGCAAATAACAGGTGTGGGAGATACCGCTCCCAGTCACGCCCATGGGAGTCGACCAACATCTTAAGCATCTGCTTTAAGGTGCCATTGAACCGTTCGCACAGGCCATTAGTCTGTGGATGGTACGGGCTGGCCACCAGATGTCGCACCTGGACTTGCTTACAGAGGGCCTCCATCAGCTGGGACATGAATTGAGTCCCCCGGTCAGTGAGCATTTCCTGGGGAAAACCCACTCGGGAGAAAATCTCCAGCAATGCGGTGGCCACCTTGTCAGCCCGAATGGACGACAAGGCCACTGCTTCTGGGTACCGGGTGGCATAGTCCACTACCGTCAGTATGAAGCGTTTCCCGGAGCTGCTGGGGATGGCCAGCGGGCCGACCAGATCCACAGCCACCCTCCTGAAAGGCTCATCGATGATTGGCAGAGATACCAGTGGGGCTTTGGGGCGTGGCCCCGCCTTCCCCACTCTCTGACAGGTTTCACACGAACGGCAGTAGGCAGCCACATCGGCCCCCATTTTTGGCCAGTAGAAATGCTGGTTTAACCTGGCCTTGGTCTTAGCGATCCCTAGGTGTCCGGCCATCGGAATCTCATGTGCGATCCGCAACAACTCCGTCCGGAACGGATAGGGTACCACCAACTGTCGGTCCCTGGGCCACGCCTCCGGTGAACCCTGCTGGACCGTGGCCCGGTACAGCCGTCCTTGGTCCCAGACCACTCGCTCCGGGTCCGAGTCCGAGGGAGGCTGTGCCGCCTGCTCCTTAAGAGCTTTCAGGCTGTCGTCAGCTTCTAACGCTGCCTGAAACCCCTGACTAGATGTGGCCAGAATCGACGAGACTGTCACATCCTCGGTCAGTACCCCGGGACCTGTGTCCTGGCCTCCACCTGACTCGGCTGCCACTTGGTCAGAAGGGGAAGAGCTATCGGACCTCCGGGAGGCCCCTTGGCTTCCAGCACTCCCACTGCGGGTGACAGCGGCCACAGCCGCTGCGACCGTGGGTCGTGCCTGCTCCTCCTCCGTTCCTGACCAAGTCGCCGGTTCAGGCAGACCTACCTGGCTTCCTGACACCCCGGTTGTGGGGGAACCATGCACCGAGATCTTACCTGGGAGCACTTCCGCTCCTGGACCGGCCCCAATCTCACCTGCCTGTTCCCCTCCTGCAGCAACAGAACCCCGCTGTGAAATCTCTGGGGACCCCACATTTGCTGTGGTAGCCCCCCTTTCACACACTGGTCCTCCCCCTGCAGCACCCTGCTCTCTGCTTATCCCTGCAGAGGGCAACAGATCCCAGCTCACAGGCTGGTTACTTGTAGAGGCATTGTCACACCTTTCTCTGACCCCCTCCCCTCCTGTCACAGCTGCAGCTGCGTGTGTGTCTATGGTGTCTGTGCAAGCAGAAATATCAGAGTTCACTCCCTCCTCCCTTACATCATTCATAGATAACACATTAACATTGTCAGGAGTCATGTCCGTACTGGCTGAAGGTTCAGCCCTTGGTGGGGGCCCAAACTGGGAGGTTATCTGCCCCAAATCTGTCCCAAGTAGCACGTTTGCAGGGATCCGATCAGTTACCCCCACCTCTCTCACCCCTCGCCCTGCGCCCCAGTCCACATAAATGTCAGCAACAGGCAGCGCCGGGTCAATGCCTCCAATCCCGGAGACAGCGAGGGTTTTTCCAGGGATCAAGTCTTGGGGGGACACCATCTCAGGCCGCACCAGAGTCACCTCCGAGGCGCTGTCTCGCAGTCCTATGGTCACAGACCGGCCGACGGTGACAGGTTGGAAGCTGTCCAGGGACCTACCACCACCCCCACCCACACAATACACCTTGGGCGGCCCTTGGGACGGGGACGGAGCCGGGGCCTTGGGACGCTGAGGGCACATGGCCTTGAAGTGTCCAGGTAGGTTGCACTGGTGGCACCGTCTTGGCTCTGCCACGGGCCTGGAGAGGGGAGTTGAGGGGGACACCCCCTGCAGTCTAGGGGCAGGTGGGGCAGTCGCAGAGTTCATCTTACCCCCTCTCCAGGTGCTGCTGGTGGCTGCTCTCCTGGCTTCAGGAGCCCGATTGTTGGTGTAGTCATCGGCCAGGGCAGCTGTAGCCGTGGACCCCTTTGGCTTCTGGTCTCGGATGAACTGGCGGAGATCCTCAGGGCAGTTCCACAAGAGTTGCTCCGTGATGACCAAGTCCAGGATCTCTGGCCCGGTGGAAAGCTGCAGGCCTTGGGTCCAGTGGTCGGCAGCTCGGGCAAGTGCCCGCCTGTGGTCAGCCCAGGAGTCCTTTGGTCCCTTCTGTAGGCTCCGGAACTTCTTGCGGTAGGACTCCGGGGTGAGGTTGTACTGTTGGATCAGGGCCCGCTTGATGGTGTCGTAGCCCTGATCTGCCTCAGCAGGCAAGTCCCCAAGGATATCCAGGGCCTTACCCCTTAAACGGGGGGTCAGGTATTTGGCCCACTGGTCCTTGTTCAGATGGTGCTGCAAGCAAGTCCGTTCAAAAGCAGTCAAGAAAGAGTCCAAGTCTCCATCCTTCTCCAGCACTGGGAAGTCCTCAACACGGACCTTTGGAAGTTTGGTGTCTTGAAGGTCACGTGCGGCTGATGAGGGCCGGAGCTGAGCTAGCTGCAGCTGGTAGTCACGCTCTGCCTGGCGCTCTTCACGCGCTGCCTGCCGCTCCGCAGCCTCAGCCTCACGCGCTGCTTGCCGCTCTGCCTGCCGCTCCGCAGCCTCAGCCTCACACGCTGCCCTGCGCTCTGCCAGGAGTGCCTGGTAGCCCTCCCGGTCTCCAGCCTGGAGTAGGGCCATAGCCATTTGAAGAAGGCTATCCGAGCCTCCCAGGCTCGGTGGAATGGCACGTGGTGCTCTGCGGCCCGCTGCGGAGCCTGGTGATTCACTGTCCATTGCAGAGCGGAGGGCTGGCATCTGGCTCGTTGAGGACCCTTGGGTGAGCTGCTCCTCATCTTGTCCATAATTGCCAGCTTGTGCGCTGTCCTCTGCAGAACGGTTTTCTGGCGTCGAGCTCCTGGAGGACTCGTGGGCAACCTCCTCATCGTCTCTGGCCTGAGCATCGGCCATTCCTTTGGCTTTGCTCCTGGTGCTATCAGCCATTGTTGCAGACTTTGGTCACTGACACAGAACTGACACCTGATGCCTCCACACACCTTACAGTATCTGCACTCTGACACTCTAGTGTTGAGCTGGTCTGAAGACCCCAGCAGCCACAGCTGCTGCAGGCAGTCTTTAGTGTCTGGGAGTATGGGTCTCACACTCACACACACTATTATCTCGATCCCACCGCTTGCCACCAATATGTCACAAACCACCGGGGGGGTCACTCAGAAATCCCCCGCGCTGGCTACCAGTACGTCACAATCGGGGGGTAACAAGTGGGGGTCACCCCTACTTTATACCTCCCGACCGACAGACAGAGCACGTGACGCGCTCTCTAGCGCCCCTCTTATAGTCAGGCCAGTTATGGAATTGCCCGACAATAAGCAAGGAGGCCGCTATACTACTTATGCCGATTATTGAAGGGTCCCCGGTGAGAGTAGGGTATATATTCCCCCGACCTCCGCGGGCGGAATATATAATATCTTCCCGAATCTCACTGGCCTCCCCACAATAATCCTTGGCACAACTCGCTGCCACCAACCGCTTCACGGTAACTATTAGCCGAACACACAGACGTGGGATTCAAGATCGAGATAACAGAACAGCCCAAGATTAATTATATAATTTAATCGCCTAAAGCACACTAGAAACTACAATATATACAATAGGGAATCTACAGAATATACAGTTATGTCAGAGTACAGTTACAATCAAAGCATGGGTTACAAACAGGCATACACAGTTCCAGCAGTTACCTTGTTGTGTCTGGCCACAGGGGGGCGCTGTACCCAGGTTTCTAGGATCCTTCCCACAGATGTTTCCTACACGTGCCCCCAGCGAAAAGAACCCTGGAAAATGGCCGAAGTAGGGTTATCAACCTGGGCAAATCCAGGTCCCCTCCTACCTTAGTGACCTCACGGGGAAGCACTGCCACTCCCCCTGCATGGATCAGAATTATCCAGAAAAGGGGATTTTGGCCATAACTTTGCCTGGGAGCGTCGTAGACGGACGTCAACGCTCTCATTGTGACAGTTATGAATTTAGCTACAGAACGAGGGGACTCATGACCTGTCTGCCAGTTCCCCATTGGCTGATATCACGCCTGGGGCATTTCCCAATGTCCTGCTCCCATAAAAAGGGTGTGCTAGCATCGTCTGCATGCGGAGACACCATTTTTATGGTTGCCATATTTATCGGAAATATGGCTTGCGAGATATGAACCATTTTTTACTGGAGTCGTTCTGTCTGGCTACTTCCATAGCCTTGCTAACTAGCTAGCAGCCCCCACTACAGGGTCACGGCAGGGAGTCATCCTGTGTCCATTGTTCCCACATCATCTCATTTCCATATCACAGGACATGGCCATGGAGGTGTAAGTGGAACACTGAGAACAAGAAGGGAGGGGGCACTGCCAGGGAGTGATGAGGGATTATGACTGGAGTCATAATTCATCCTCATATCCCGGGATTTGCCTCACAGAGACCATTGCACAGACTCAAACTAACAATATAAAAAAATAGGAGAGCTGGAGTCAAAAAAGTGCCAATAAAGTAAATATAATTTTATTAGTTACAATAGTAACTTGTGCAAACAGCAAGGAAGAGGATAAAATCACAAAGGGGTGTGAGAATGCATAATCAGGATCAACAAACTAATTAATGATCAGGAATGACTGGTTGAGAAAAACATAAATAAGGCAAAGGGGGGATATCAGGGCAAGCATAATAGAAATTCATACATATAAAGTGCATGTGCATAGATGCATATAGTAGCCTGCTCAGATGCCCCCAAATGCATTATTATAACATGATTCAATCCAATGAATATTACAGTAGATACAAGTAAAGTGGCCAATGCATGTTAAAGTGGCCAGTGCATGATCCCAAGAACGCAAATAAAGGCTCCCCCATACCCCACCAACGTATGTTTCGCCTATATGAGCACCGTGCTCAAATTCGGCTTCCTCAGGGAGGGAGAAGGCAGCGCTATGCTCGTTGCAATCCAGGGGTTTTTGTTATGAAGCGCGCGCATACTTCCGCGTACGTCACATCCTCCAGTGACGCGCGCGCACGTCGGCAACGTCCCGATAGGGGCGGGCCAGCCGTCGGGCGGCAACACGCACGTGCGGGAGCAGGGACGCGTCATCCCACTCCCGCGAGAGCGCGGCAACCATGGTGACGGCAAGCACGCCCATAGCAAGAGGAGACAGACATGCCGCGCGTACGGACGTGAGTAACCGTGTTAACATAAGACCAAAAAGAAGTATACAGCCCAGACAATAATAATGACAATATGGAAAGAGAAAAAGCAATACAAATAGCAAATCCGATGTCTTCATATACTTGGTTGGAGTTAGGTACAATATATCCAAGATGATAAGAAGATCCAAGGGAGGAGGGTAATAATCCAAAAAACGGAATGCTAAAAAAGTGTACATAAAAAGTATGAAGATTAGTAAACGCATGAGGTGTGCGCGCTGTATGGTGCAACAGAACTAAGCATAGCATATGAGAAAGAGAAAGGGAAAGCACAAAAATAAAATTAGTTAAAAAATGGAATATAAAAAACACACAACCCTACAGAATAAAAATAAAATCAATCCTGGTGATGATGGAAAATCATGCATGTCAAAGGAACGGGGCGAAACTCATTGTTTCGTTGAGTCCCTTTGGGACCAGCGTGTCCAGGCGGTGGATCCAGCGAGCCTCACATTGGGCAAGTGTTTTTTTAAGGTTACTTCCCCTGGACCCGCTGCTCACCATATCAATGCCCCGCACCTCCAACAATGCAGAATTGCAATTATGATGGATCTTAAAGTGCCGGGGTAACGTTTTAAGCAGTGTGATGTCCATAACAGATTTTGCTGCCTCAATGTCGCGAACATGCTCCCTGACCCTAATGCGGAGCTCACGGGAGGTGAGCCCCACATAGATCAGGGAGCATGGGCACACAGCAAAATATACCACATGTGTGGATCCACACGTAATATATTTCCTGATTTGGAATGTCTGTGCCCTGTCAGAAGAAAAAACGTCATACATCGGACTACGTTTCTGCAAGCCATGCAGTGGCCACACTTAGAGCAACCCACAGTTGGACCTCTGGAGCCAAATGGGTTGCGGGCAGGGGGAACATAATGGCTAGCCACTAAAATGTCCCGCAGATTTTTGGCCCGGCGCGCTGTAACCAGCGGAGCACGCGGTAAGAAGTCCGAAAGCACAGGGTCCGATAAAAGTACCGGCCAGTGCTTATTCAAAACACCTCTCACAGTGCTCCATTCGTGGTTAAAAGTGCCAATGAAGCGCAATTCTGGCTCTGAGGGACCCTCCCTGGACTTATATGAGAGCAACTGAGGTCTAGGGGTGTTCCTAGCACGAAGGTAACCCTTTTTGATGGCCCGATTGCTGTAACCTCGGTCCCGGAAGCGACACTGGAGATCGGCAGACTGTTGTTCAAAGGAGATGTCCGACGAGCAAATCCGCCTCATCCTGAGGAACTGACCAGTCGGCACGGCTCGGATGGTGGAGGGGGTATGCGCAGAAGAAGCATGCAGCAGTGCGTTGACTGACGTTTCTTTCCTATGGACGTCGGTCTGAATAGTTCGTTCAGAACCGACTAAGATTTTGATGTCCAGAAAGTCAACGCAACTGCTGCTATGCTTATGCGTTAATTTGATGTTGAAGATGTTATTATTGAGTTCCCCCATAAATGTCTCGAGCTGCTCCACAGTGCTCTGCCAAAAAATTAAAATATCGTCGATATACCTTAGCCAGCACTGCACATGGGCGCCAGCCCCCGCACCATCGTCACCAAAGACCAACCTCTCCCAGAACCCTAGAAAGAGGTTGGCGTACGAAGGCGCGCAGGCCGCGCCCATCGCAGTGCCACGCCCCTGAAGGTAATACCGATCATTAAAAATAAAAAAATTATGAGTTAGGGCAAAGTGGAGCAACTCGAGGATAAAATCCCCCATCCTGCCGCACCGACTGTCCATCCCCAGGAAGAAACGGACCGCTGCCAGACCGTCCGCGTGTCGGATGCATGTGTACAGACTCTCCACATCGACAGTAACCAATAATACATCATTTTCCACAAAGATGCCATCAATCCTGTTGAGGACGTCCGTCGTGTCCTTGACATACGAGGGGAGTGTCTCAACCAAAGGTTTAAGATAAAAATCAATTAATTTACAAATGGGTTCACACAACCCCTCGATGCCGGACACGATAGGACGCCCCGGAGGATTGACGGGATCTTTGTGGATTTTCGGCAAAAAATACAAAGTTGGAATTTTAGGTGTCTTATTGGAGAGTCCGTCATACATCCTCTGATCTATAATGCCTTTCTCCAGTGCCGTCTCCAGAATGCGGGTCAGTTCTTTGGAGTATGTAGCTAGGGGGTTACAAGTAAGCCTCGTGTAGGTCTCCCTATCCCTCAGTTGTCTCATTGCCTCTTTTTCATATTTGTCCACTGCCCAGATCACGACGTTGCCCCCCTTGTCCGCTGCTTTGATGATAATGTCCTTGTAGGAGCGGAGCTCCTCTAAAGCAGCCCGTTGTCTATGTGTGAGGTTGTCTCTAGTTCTTCTTGTCGGAATTCTTTTAAAGTCGCTAGTGACCAACCTCACAAACACATCCAATGCTGGGCAGAGGGACAAGGGGGGAAATTTGGTAGATCTGGGCAGTAACGAGTCAGGGAACACACCTGTATGTGTAGCTGTCTGTTCACGTAGGAGGTCCTCCAGAGCCAGAAGCGCCTCTCTCTCCACAGGATCCATAGAATTGTCCGCCTCCGTACCCTTCTTATGGTGAAAGCGTTTAAGAAGTATCTTTCTGGCAAAGAGATTAACGTCTTTTACCGCTGTGAAAAGATGGAAACCATTAGTCGGTGAAAAAGACAATCCCTTTGAAAGGACCTCAATCTGGGCATCTGTGAGCACACGATCAGAAAGATTAACAATTTGGAGATGATTGTCAACGTACTTGTAGGGTTTTTTCCATGCAGAGTGTTGTTTGCGGCGGTCTTTAACCCGGGCGCCGACACTCTCATCCACGTCAAGTGTGCCCCCAGATGCCTCAGACGAAGATCCTTCACCAGAAATAGCGGAACGTACGGAGGGGGACCGGTCCCTGTGTGGGGCCCTGGACCGCGAGCCTCGGCGTCCCCTAGGGAAACCAGAGTGCCACTTGTAGGCACTATGCGAAACGTAGTCTGCAGTATCCCTGTTGAATTTTCGAAGTTTATAATCCTTAGTCTCCTTTTCAATCTTGGAGAGCTCCCCCTCAATATCTTCATTAATTTTAGACAACTGCTCAGGGGTACATTTCTCTTTAAGGGATTTTTCTAGTGTCTCCAAATCAGATTCCATAGTTGTCAGGGACCGACTGTTATGGTCTTTGAGTAGCGTAAGAAAACCCTTAGAACAGGTCTGGGCCAGATCCTCCCATCTATCCCTGAAGTCATCCTCTTCAATGGGAAAAGACGGGAAGATCTGGATCCTCAGGCCCCGGGGGACCATGTTTTTTTCAATATATCTGATCAAAAGTGCTCGGTTCCATGACAACCGCAATCTTTTTTTGAGAAGATCCCTATATCTCGAGACAAGGATTTCTTGAGGGCACATATCATCACCAGGCAGATTGGTATCGCTGGATTTGCACAAAAGATCATCGAATCTATTGTTCCACGCACGATCACGTGCTCTGAAGTCCATAGTTGCCTTAAGGGAGACTGTGGAAAACACAGAAAGCAAACAGGTTAAATATAGGGACCCCCATACAGCAGTATGAAAAATCATACTGGGCGAACTTTAGCCCAGTTTGGTCAATGAGACCATTGCACAGACTCAAACTAACAATATAAAAAAATAGGAGAGCTGGAGTCAAAAAAGTGCCAATAAAGTAAATATAATTTTATTAGTTACAATAGTAACTTGTGCAAACAGCAAGGAAGAGGATAAAATCACAAAGGGGTGTGAGAATGCATAATCAGGATCAACAAACTAATTAATGATCAGGAATGACTGGTTGAGAAAAACATAAATAAGGCAAAGGGGGGATATCAGGGCAAGCATAATAGAAATTCATACATATAAAGTGCATGTGCATAGATGCATATAGTAGCCTGCTCAGATGCCCCCAAATGCATTATTATAACATGATTCAATCCAATGAATATTACAGTAGATACAAGTAAAGTGGCCAATGCATGTTAAAGTGGCCAGTGCATGATCCCAAGAACGCAAATAAAGGCTCCCCCATACCCCACCAACGTACGTTTCGCCTATATGAGCACCGTGCTCAAATTCGGCTTCCTCAGGGAGGGAGAAGGCAGCGCTATGCTCGTTGCAATCCAGGGGTTTTTGTTATGAAGCGCGCGCATACTTCCGCGTACGTCACATCCTCCAGTGACGCGCGCGCACGTCGGCAACGTCCCGATAGGGGCGGGCCAGCCGTCGGGCGGCAACACGCACGCGCGGGAGCAGGGACGCGTCATCCCACTCCCGCGAGAGCGCGGCAACCATGGCGACGGCAAGCACGCCCATAGCAAGAGGAGACAGACATGCCGCGCGTACGGACGTGAGTAACCGTGTTAACATAAGACCAAAAAGAAGTATACAGCCCAGACAATAATAATGACAATATGGAAAGAGAAAAAGCAATACAAATAGCAAATCCGATGTCTTCATATACTTGGTTGGAGTTAGGTACAATATATCCAAGATGATAAGAAGATCCAAGGGAGGAGGGTAATAATCCAAAAAACGGAATGCTAAAAAAGTGTACATAAAAAGTATGAAGATTAGTAAACGCATGAGGTGTGCGCGCTGTATGGTGCAACAGAACTAAGCATAGCATATGAGAAAGAGAAAGGGAAAGCACAAAAATAAAATTAGTTAAAAAATGGAATATAAAAAACACACAACCCTACAGAATAAAAATAAAATCAATCCTGGTGATGATGGAAAATCATGCATGTCAAAGGAACGGGGCGAAACTCATTGTTTCGTTGAGTCCCTTTGGGACCAGCGTGTCCAGGCGGTGGATCCAGCGAGCCTCACATTGGGCAAGTGTTTTTTTAAGGTTACCCCCCCTGGACCCGCTGCTCACCATATCAATGCCCCGCACCTCCAACAATGCAGAATTGCAATTATGATGGATCTTAAAGTGCCGGGGTAACGTTTTAAGCAGTGTGATGTCCATAACAGATTTTGCTGCCTCAATGTCGCGAACATGCTCCCTGACCCTAATGCGGAGCTCACGGGAGGTGAGCCCCACATAGATCAGGGAGCATGGGCACACAGCAAAATATACCACATGTGTGGATCCACACGTAATATATTTCCTGATTTGGAATGTCTGCGCCCTGTCAGAAGAAAAAAACGTCATACATCGGACTACGTTTCTGCAAGCCATGCAGTGGCCACACTTATAGCAACCCACAGTTGGACCTCTAGAGCCAAATGGGTTGCGGGCAGGGGGAACATAATGGCTAGCCACTAAAATGTCCCGCAGATTTTTGGCCCGGCGCGCTGTAACCAGCGGAGCACGCGGTAAGAAGTCCGAAAGCACAGGGTCCGATAAAAGTACCGGCCAGTGCTTATTCAAAACACCTCTCACAGTGCTCCATTCGTGGTTAAAAGTGCCAATGAAGCGCAATTCTGGCTCTGAGGGACCCTCCCTGGACTTATATGAGAGCAACTGAGGTCTAGGGGTGTTCCTAGCATGAAGGTAACCCTTTTTGATAGCCCGATTGCTGTAACCTCGGTCCCGGAAGCGACACTGGAGATCGGCAGACTGTTGTTCAAAGGAGATGTCCGACGAGCAAATCCGCCTCTATCATATGATAGATCTGAAATAAAACGAAACATTGCATTAGACATAAAACAAATATAATGTGTCGCCCTGGAAAACCAGGTAGCCACACAATAGGCCCCCGCATAACCCCATCCCTCACCTAGGTTACACACAGCCGACCTGAAACCCTAGTCACCCCCCTCAGGGCAAGACAGGCACACCAGTGGGCGGGAGCAGGCAGTTAGGGAACGCCCACTTAGGGGTCTAGACAGCCTGGGGCGGGAAAAACAGTAGTTCTGAGTAGAGTTCAAGTTGAGAGGAGTGTGGGCTAGAGCTAGATGTAGCTCCAGCAGAGGAGTTGAACGGTGACGGGGTCGGAGCCCTGGTGCCTTGGCTAGGTGGCAGACGGTGGTCTCAGTTAGCAGCAGATGGGAAGAAGGCTCGGCAGAACCGAGTTGGACCGGGACAGGGTTGGAGCCCGCCGGTACCTACACTGGAGACCTGACCGGAAACCGTGCACAGAGGGGGTACTCGGACTCTGAAGCCAGGACCGGAACCAACGGCCTAGCTAATCAACCGATTGAGGGCAGGATTATTGGTCCTGTCCCAACCAAAGTCCCAAAATCAGGCAACCACTCACAGTGAGGGATAGGGTAACCGCCAGGGCCCATAGATCCCACGGCTCAGCGTCAGCAGGCACGGCTCCTCAGGCACACAAAAAACTGGGAGCGGACTTCCGTGTTCCATACCGGGAAGTCTAAAACACAAACACAGTCAGTGCAGAGGAAAGAGACGGCGACCACCACCCCGGGTGGGGGACCAGAGTACAACCGGCCGCGGCGCCGGCCACCAGCACCTTGGTTTACCAAAGGACTCGTGTGATTCATTTACTCGTGAGTAACCCAACATCCCCCGGTCCATCTGGGCGCGCAAGCCACAGCCATCACCATAACGTGCACAGAGACACTGGGCCACGGAGGGGTTAAAATCCGGCTGCCATTACATCTCCCCCGGGGCAACCATCCCTACCCATGGAGGGGTTAACATCCAGTCCGGCTGCCATTGCATCTCCCCCGGGGTGTCCTGCACCGGCAGCAGTGGTGTCCCACTTCACCACACACCGTGGGTGGCGTCACGGACAATCTCCCTTTTTAAACAAAACCCACTTTTTCACTTGTGGGCGGCGGACTGCTGCTAGAGCCGGGTCCGGCTCACGCTCGAGCCACAGCAAAGCCACCGGACCCAGCGTCCCCGAGTAGCCCCCCTTTGCTGCAGTCTGGCCCCAGACCGCAACAACTTGACGTCACGAACAGGAAACAGACCCATCGACCTACCTGGTGGAAGTATGCCTTGAATTGGACAGTCAGCAGTGATCCGTTGCAAAATTTCCAGAAGTCGCCATTTTTGCCGCCATTGTTAGGCGCGAAAAACTACAGCCCAGCAAGAAAGGGCGCTAAGCTGAAGCCCCGCCCCCTGGGAACACGGCCGTAAGGAGGACCCTGAGGCTGAAAACGAAAAGTACCAGCCGCACGAGGGAGGGTTTGCAAAAGACCAAGGGGAAAAAGCGGGAAGATGTCTGCGGCTAATCTGGATGGCGGAGGAGCGCCTGCCGCTGATGTGGCAGCGCCTGCGGATGTGGCAGATGGCGGAAATGTGGCGATTCTTGCACCGGTCGCATGGGCAGCAGATCCCTGGACTCCGGTAGTGACTCCCCGTGTAGCAGCTGGTGATGACCCGCCTGCCACAGGAAGGATGTTGACTCCGGCAGTCCGCCTGGCTGCCACGGGAGTGGCGCCCGGCCCCAAAGATCCCTTAGCCACAAGTTCAGAATCAGATGAGAGTAGTTCCGGTGTCGACACCTCAGTAGCTGCGTATATCCTGCAATGTGGTGGGAATGGATACCGGATGGCTCAGTCGTCCCGCACATACCATGCGTTGGAGGGGTATGAAGCAGATGCGGAGTCCACCTCCAAGGATGAGGCCCCATCAGCCGTCGGGGGAGTGGTAGTGTCAATCTGTCGGCACTGTGAGCTGCCCGGGCACTTTGCTAGTTCGTTCCCCGGGAATGCCCGGCCTTAAAGGGGCCGGAGCCCGCCACAAGTTCTAAGTTCTAAAGTTACAAGTTGTTGTTTGACAAGCCTGACACCCCTGTTGAACGTCCTCATGTTCCCCGGAGGAGGCCATCTGCACAGCAGGTGGGGAGTGGCAGGGCAGTTGAGATGTTGGTATTTGCAGCACTCTGTTCTTGTTGAACGTCTTCACCCCTGCAAGTTAAAGTGAAGAGGCCATTAGGGGTCGGAGCCCCTGGTGGAGGATGGAGCCCGATCCGGAGGAGCACCCGTACCCGCACCGGGAGCAGCTGAAGACCAAGTGTTTTGGACAGTGCCGCCCGAGAGTAGAGGTGGCATTGGGGACTCATGCTGTGCGGTGGTGGTCTTGTGGGAAAGCTGCAGAAGGAGGCTGTCCCGGCAGCGGAGTTTTAGTGTTTTAGGTAGTCCCTTGTAAATAATCCCCGACCATTTTTCTCCCTCTGCTGCAGTCTCTGCAGAGGCTGATTGGAGGAAGGGCCTGCGGTGGAGTCGGCCGAGGTCCCGTCACCAGCAAAACCGGTGACTATGTGGCGCCCTGGACAAGCCAGGTCGTCACAGGTACTGCAACAACACACCCCACACCCCGGCTAGGCACACCGAAGTCAGACAAAAATCCTTGTTGCCTCCCTCCAGGGGCTGATGTCCACACCAGGGGGTGGAGCCAGGTGGTTGGCCCCACCCACCGATGAGTTCACAGTCCTGGAGGCAGGAAAAGGAAGTCAGATCAGTTTTAGAGTTGAAGAGTGAAGTGGTAGTAGAGGAGACTGACCGTGTCCGGGTGCGTGGCCCGGGCACATACAGCAAGGTTGGCAGACGGTGGTGACCGTCTGCAGGTGAGGCTGATTGACGTGAACCGTAAGGACTGGGGACGGGCGGTGGCCCGCCGGTACCGGATCGGGGAGCGAAGAGAAGCCAGCACCATTCGGCAGGGCCTACGGACCCCGACCAGGCTTGGAGTCGCCGTAAAACCGGTCAAATCCGTTAGCGAAGGGAACCTCCGGGGTTTCCCAGCAGTCAAGACCCGATTGAAGGCAACCGCTCAAACCGTAAAGGGAAATACAGTCACCGCCAAGGCTACAGTTCCCAGGGCCAGAGCCTGCGGGCAAAAGGGGCATCCTCAGCATACATCCAAGCTGGGGAGCGGGTTACCGGTGGGAAGCCACCAGAACCAAGAACTTAACACTAGAGTTGAGCGCGGTTCGTGGTTCGTGGTTCTCCAGTTCTAGGCTCGAGTGATTTTGGGGCATGTTCTAGATCGAACTAGAACTCGAGCTTTTTGCAAAAGCTCGATAGTTCTAGAAACGTTCGAGAACGGTTCTAGCAGCCAAAAAACAGCTAAATCATAGCTTGGTTTCTGCTGTAATAGTGTAAGTCACTCTGTGAATCAAACTATTATCACATTTCAGTGTATAGTGTGCGTGAACAGCGCCTTCAGATCACTGCTGTTTCTATAATGGCGATCGCCATTTTTTTTTTTTTTTTTCTTGTCTTCCTTCCCTAAGCGCGCGCGTCTTGTGGGGCGGGCCAGCATGTCAGCCAATCCCAGACACACACACAGCTAAGTGGACTTTGAGCCAGAGAAGCAACGGCATGTGTGATAGGATCTGCATGTCACATGTCCCTGCATTATAAAACCGGACATTTTCTTCACAGACGCCATTATCTGCCTTCTGCGTCTTTGGTGTCAGACATCACTGTCGCAGCTCCGTCCTCCTGAGTCCTATAGCCGATACAGCTGTATGCGCTGCATACACAGCGTTAGACAGCTTAGGGAGAGCACTTTATAGCAGTCCTTTTAAGGGCTCAAACCGGCAGGGTCAGAGAGCCATAGGTGACAGGTCCTGCAAACAGCAACAGCGTCTGTGTAGCCCAGGTCAGGGATTTCCTCCCTGCATTTCACCATTAGGAGGGAATAGAAAGGCAGTCTTCCATTCCTCTACCCAGAGCACCACAATCCTGCCACTGTACCCTCCTGTCCTCTGCACACTCCAACTGATAACTAAGCCATTATACTAGCAAACACTCAGTGTACCTAGTGGCATCCTATCTGTGGCTATTGGACTTTGCTTTAGTCCCACTAGTGCCAAGACATTTGCAGAGCGCATCTGCCTGCGTTGCACACTCCAACTAATTATAACTAAGCCATTATACTAGCAAACACTCAGTGTACCTAGTGGCATCCTATACGTGGCTATTGGACTTTGCTATAGTCCCACTAGTGCCAAGACATTTGCAGCGCGCATCTGCCTGCGTTGCACACTCCAACTAATTATAACTAAGCCATTATACTAGCAAACACTCAGTGTACCTAGTGGCATCCTATACGTGGCTATTGGACTTTGCTATAGTCCCACTAGTGCCAAGACATTTGCAGCGCGCATCTCCCTCCGTTGCACACTCCAACTAATTATAACTAAGCCATTATACTAGCAAACACTCAGTGTACCTAGTGGCATCCTATACGTGGCTATTGGACTTTGCTATAGTCCCACTAGTGCCAAGACATTTGCAGCGCGCATCTCCCTGCGTTGCACACTCCAACTAATTATAACTAAGCCATTATACTAGCAAACACTCAGTGTACCTAGTGGCATCCTATACGTGGCTATTGGACTTTGCTATAGTCCCACTAGTCCCAAGACATTTGCAGCACGTCTGCCTGCGTTGCACACTCCAACTAATTATAACTAAGCCATTATACTAGCAAACACTCAGTGTACCTAGTGGCATCCTATACGTGGCTATTGGACTTTGCTATAGTCCCACTAGTGCCAAGACATTTGCAGCGCGCATCTGCCTGCGTTGCACACTCCAACTAATTATAACTAAGCCATTATACTAGCAAACACTCAGTGTACCTAGTGGCATCCTATACGTGGCTATTGGACTTTGCTATAGTCCCACTAGTGCCAAGACATTTGCAGCACGTCTGCCTGCATTGCACACTCCAACTCATTATAACTAAGCCATTATACTAGCAAACACTCAGTGTACCTAGTGGCATCCTATACGTGGCTATTGGACTTTGCTATAGTCCCACTAGTGCCAAGACATTTGCAGCGCGCATCTCCCTGCGTTGCACACTCCAACTAATTATAACTAAGCCATTATACTAGCAAACACTCAGTGTACCTAGTGGCATCCTATACGTGGCTATTGGACTTTGCTATAGTCCCACTAGTGCCAAGACATTTGCAGCGCGCATCTGCCTGCGTTGCACACTCCAACTAATTATAACTAAGCCATTATACTAGCAAACACTCAGTGTACCTAGTGGCATCCTATACGTGGCTATTGGACTTTGCTATAGTCCCACTAGTGCCAAGACATTTGCAGCACGTCTGCCTGCGTTGCACACTCCAACTAATTATAACTAAGCCATTATACTAGCAAACACTCAGTGTACCTAGTGGCATCCTATACGTGGCTATTGGACTTTGCTATAGTCCCACTAGTGCCAAGACATTTGCAGCGCGCATCTGCCTGCGTTGCACACTCCAACTAATTATAACTAAGCCATTATACTAGCAAACACTCAGTGTACCTAGTGGCATCCTATACGTGGCTATTGGACTTTGCTATAGTCCCACTAGTGCCAAGACATTTGCAGCACGTCTGCCTGCGTTGCACACTCCAACTAATTATAACTAAGTTGCATTGTCAGGGATATTTATTCTTTATTATTCTGCTGTTAATAAAGCTAGACCACCACTGCAATCTTCACCACCTCTCAATTTTTACTACCACATTTTCAGTCCACAATCTTGTCGCAATCAACATGAGTGGCAAAATGACAGATGCTGGTGGAAAGGGGAAGAGGCGTGGTGGAAAAGGCAAAAAAGGTTTTGTCCGTGGGGAAGGTGGCAAAGCTCCATTATCATCTGCTGAAGATAGACCATCTACCAGCAAAAGTAAGATGTCTACTACTTACCGTGGACAATCCGATGTGCTCCCTTTTTTACGGACACGAACAACAGGAAGAAAGGTAGATGATGGGCAAAAAAGGAAAATGCTTGAATGGATCTCAAGTGGTCCAACAAGTGCCCTCTCAGCCACTTCAAGTACCGCATCCAAAAAACACCAGTCCTCTGAGTTGTCATCCCAATCACACTTGATTTCTCCCAGCTCTGAAGTCTCCATCAGCCCTGCACAGTATGGTGGAACTGAGATGGCTGAGTCTGCAGAGCTGTTCAGTCACACTATAGCCTGGGAATCAGAGGTCTGCTCCCAAGCTACAGTGAGTACAGAACAGGAAATGGTCTGCAGTGATGCCCAGAACCTTTGTGACTCTGATTCAGGCCGTGAGGACCAAGTTTCTGAGCATAATGTTGACCCTTTGTCACAAACTGTAACACCTGTGGTAATAGACAATGAGGAACATACTGATGAAGATGAGACGCAGATACCCGATTGGGATGACAACTTAAATATTCGGTCAGGGCAAGAAGAGGCTCGGTCTGAGGGGGAGGGGAGTGCAAACACAACAATTGATGATGACGTTCTAGATCCCACCTACTGTCAACCCCCAGTCAGGCACTCGAGGAGGTCAACAGAGGCGGTGGAGGAGGATGCAACCGACGACGAAGTTACCTTGCGCCTTCCTGGACAGAGTCGGAGCACTGGTAGCACGTCTACAACTGCATCCTCAGCCACCACTCTGCCTATGAGCATTATTCGGGGTGGATCAACAGGTCGCATGGCCTCTAAGCCTTGCCTAGCCTGGTCCTTTTTTGACATCGAAAAAGATCGCCCAACTCATGTGATATGTAACATTTGTCATGATTCTCTTAGTAGTCAAAACCTCAGCAGTTTGACAACTTCTTCCATGAATCGTCACATGAATAAATATCATAAGTCCCGGTGGGAAGCTCACCGTGCTGCAATGCGGCCTAGCGGAGCGAACCATCCACCGCCCGCCCCTTCCAGTGCATCCGCGCGCTCTTCATCTTCTAGGACTGTGGGGACAGCTGTCACACCTGTTTTTCCACGCAAAACTTCCACCACTGTAACCGCAACAGGCAGTTTGCTTGGTAGGTCGTCAGTTGGTTTGGAAGGGGAAACAAGTGAGTGTGTACAGCTCTCTCAGACATCGATAGCACCAACGTTGGATCAAGGCAACATCATGTCTCCGCCTGCACTTTCCTCACAAACCTGCATTTTTCCAGGGACACCCTACTCAACACCGTCTACACACAGCAGCCAGATCTCTGTCCCTCAGATGTGGTCAAATAAAAGGCCACTTCCTCCGACCCATGACAAAGCTAAGAGGTTGACTCTATCCCTCTGTAAGCTGTTGGCTACCGAAATGCTGCCTTTCCACCTAGTGGACACACAGGATTTTAGAGACCTTATGTCTGTTGCTGTGCCCCAGTACCAGATGCCTAGTCGCCACTACTTCTCTAAGAAAGGTGTGCCCGCGCTACACCAGCATGTCGCACACAACATCACCGCTTCCTTGAGAAACTCTGTGTGTGAACGGGTGCATTTCACCACCGATACTTGGACCAGTAAGCATGGACAGGGACGTTACATGTCGCTGACTGGGCACTGGGTAACTATGGTGATAGATGGTGAAGGGTCTGCTGCACAAGTCTTGCCGTCCCCACGACTTGTGTGTCAATCCTCTGTCTGTCCAAGTTCCGCCACAGCTTCTGCATCCTCCACCTCATCTGGGTCCTCCACCTCCGCCCCAAGCCTGCCTGGTCAGGCCACCAGCGTTCTCACTGCGCAGAAGGAATCACGCAGCCCTCATTACTATGCTGGCAGCAGAGCGCAACGGCATCAGGCGGTCTTTAGCTTGACATGTCTTGGGAATAAGAGTCACACAGCTGAGGAGTTGTGGTCAGCTCTGCGGTCCGAGTTTAATAAATGGTTGTCTCCACTCAAACTGCAGCCTGGTAAGGCCGTGTGCGACAATGCTGCAAACCTGGGTGCGGCACTTCGCCAGGGCAAGGTGACACACGTACCTTGTATGGCTCACGTGTTGAACCTTGTCGTCCAGCAATTTTTAACACACTATCCCGGCCTAGATGGCCTTCTGAACAGGGCACGAAAACTGTCAGCTCACTTCCGCCGTTCAAGCGCCGCAGCAGAGCGACTTGCATCGCTCCAGAAGTCTTTCGGCCTGCCGGTTCATCGCCTGAAATGCGATGTGGCAACACGCTGGAATTCAACTCTCCACATGTTACAGCGACTGTGGCAGCACCGCAGAGCCCTGGTGCAATACGTCATGACGTATAGCCTGGGCCAACGAGATCCAGAGGTGGGGCAGATCACCCTGATGGAGTGGTCTCAGATCAAGGACCTATGCACCCTTCTGCACAGTTTCGACATGGCGACGAATATGTTTAGCTCTGACAATGCCATTATCAGCATGACGATTCCAGTCATTTACATGCTGGAGCACACGCTAAACACTATTCGGAGTCAGGGGGTGGGACAACATGAAGGGGAGGAACTACAGGAGGATTCATATGCGCAAGGGACAACAACATCACCAAGGTCCAGACGTTCATCATCACCAACGCAGCAGGCATGGGACCATGGGGGACAGGGATCGACAAGGGCGCATAGTAGCAGGCGAAATGTTGAGCAAGGTGCAGGAGAACATGAAGAAATGGAGGACGAACTGTCCATGGACATGGAAGACTCAGCGGATGAGGGAGACCTTGGTCAAATTTCAGTTGAAAGAGGTTGGGGGGAGATGTCAGAGGAAGAAAGAACGGGTAGCACCTCTATGCCACAAACACAGCGTGGACTTGGTCCGCATGGCTGCGCAAGACACATGAGTGCCTTTTTGTTGCACTACCTCCAACATGACAGTCGTATTGTCAAAATTAGAAGTGATGATGACTACTGGATTGCCACACTATTAGATCCCCGGTACAAGTCCAAATTTTGTGACATAATTCCAGCCATAGAAAGGGACGCACGTATGCAGGAGTATCAGCAGAAGCTGTTACTAGATCTTAGCTCGGCTTTTCCACCAAACAACCGTGCAGGTGCAGGGAGTGAATCTCCCAGTTGTAACTTGACAAACATGGGACGGTCTCGTCATCTTCAACAGTCTACCCGTACCAGTAGGACCGTATCTGGTGCCGGTAACAGCAATTTTATGGAATCTTTTCATAATTTTTTTAGACCCTCTTTTGCAAGGCCACCAGAGACAACAAGTCTGACACATAGTCAACGGCTGGAGAGGATGATACAGGAGTATCTCCAAATGAACATCGATGCCATGACTGTGCAACTGGAGCCTTGCTCCTTTTGGGCTTCAAACCTAGAAAAATGGCCAGAGCTCTCCACTTACGCCTTGGAGATTTTGTCGTGTCCAGCTGCCAGCGTTGTCTCTGAACGTGTCTTCAGTGCTGCTGGGTGTGTGCTGACAGATAAGCGCACGCGTCTGTCCAGTGACAATGTGGACAGACTGACGTTCATCAAAATGAACAAGTCATGGATCCAGAAGGAATTTACTACCCCTGTGTCATCCTGGGGAGAGTAAATGCTTGTTGATTTGGAATGTGCTTGATGCAAATCAAAACATCCTGTTTGCAACTAGGGCACAAGTGCTGCCACTGATAAGGTGTCTGTGTGGGGCCCAATTTTTGGAAAAAAGGGAGACTCCGCTTGGAGTAACCCTTGCTTGCTGTGTTTTTAAAAGAAGCCAAGATGAACAGAGCTGGGATCAGGAAAGACTTTGCTACCTACCCCGGTGTCATCCTGGGGACGGATAAGAATGGCGTATTTTTGAATGTGCTTGATGCAAATCAAAACATCCTGTTTGCAACTAGGGCCCAAGTGCTGCCACTGATGGGGTGGGTGTGTGTGGGGCACAATTTTTGGAAAAAAAGGGAGACTCCGCTTGGAGTAACCCTTGCTTACATTGTTTTTAAAAGAAGCCAAGATGAACAGAGCTGGGATCAGGAAAGACTTTGCTACCTACCCCGGTGTCATCCTGGGGACGGATAAGAATGGCGTATTTTGGAATGTGCTTGATGCAAATCTAGCTGTGAAGTGTACAACTAGGGCACAAGTGCTGCCACTGAATGGGTGGGTGTGTGTGGGGCACAATTTTTGGAAAAAAAGGGAGACTCCGCTTGGAGTAACCCTTGCTTGCTGTGTTTTTAAAAGAAGCCAAGATGAACAGAGCTGGGATCAGGAAAGACTTTGCTACCTACCCCGGTGTCATCCTGGGGACGGATAAGAATGGCGTATTTTGGAATGTGCTTGATGCAAATGTAGCTGTGAAGTGTACAACTAGGGCACAAGTGCTGCCACTGAATGGGTGGGTGTGTGGGGCCCAATTTTTGGAAAAAAAGGGAGACTCCGCTTGGAGTAACCCTTGCTTGCTGTGTTTTTAAAAGAAGCCAAGATGAACAGAGCTGGGATCAGGAAAGACTTTGCTACCTACCCCGGTGTCATCCTGGGGACGGATAAGAATGGCGTATTTTTGAATGTGCTTGCTGCAAATCTAGCTGTGAATTGTACAACTGGGGCCCAACTGCTGCCACTGAATGGGTGGGTGGGTGTGGGGCCCAATTTTTGGAAAAAAAGGGAGACTATGCTTGGAGTCACCTTGCGGTGTTTTACATGATTTTAGAATGGCGTGCCATGCCTATATCTGTGTGTCCTCCTCTTTTTCCTTGTCCAGCTGTTTTGTTTTCGCATGAGTATATGTCCTTGTCACTTTCCAATGTGTTTGAGTTGTTTGTCACCTTTTGGACACCTTTGAGGGTGTTTTCTAGGTGTTTTACTGTGTTTGTGATTGCCTGCCATTGTTTCCTATTGGCTCGAGTTCGGTTCGTCGAACGTTCGACGAGCCGAACTCGAACGGGAGGTCCGTTCGGCGAACCGACCTCGAGCCGAACCGGGACCGGTTCGCTCATCTCTACTTAACACAGATGCAGGGAAAGGCAGTCACCGCCAACCTTCCGGGAGAAGAACTATCGCAGCCGTCTGTGGGACCCGTCCATCCAGCCGTTTGTTTTACCGGAGACTTTGCATTCATCATTGGCTGAGTGAGTACAACTGTGCCGTGCGGCACCGCGCTGCCCCCGCGACCCTGCACCTCACCAGGCCCCGTAACCCACCTGCCATTCCTCCCTCACCGGGCCCCGGGACAACCAACCCCCCTACCCACGGAGGGGAAGAACAACATCCAAGCTGCTCCCTGTCATCGCTCCCGGAATCCCCGTCCAGAGCAGCGGTGGTGTCACAACCTCACCACAACCGTGGGTGGCGTCACGGACACTAAATCCCCAAAAACATTCCCCTTTTCACTCACGGGCGAGGAGCGCCGCTCGAGTCCCCGGATCCGGCCCACCGCTCAAGCCACCGAGCAGCCAGCGAAGCAGCAGCAGTGCCGGACCCGAGCGTGGTGAGCGCAGCGTCCCCTCCTCCGCCCGCGACAACTACCCTCCGGGTCAGAGGTCACCTGGACGTGGGACCCTTGAAAAAGACTGCCGGGTAAGGAACTTTTTACCCGGCCCGTAGGGGCAACACCCGGACCTGTCCTGGACTTGGGCAAGGGGTGCCCACCAGTGCTTAATGGTGGCACCAGGGGGCAGGTTGTTTTGGGTGGGAGTGAAATAATTAGGACCCGGTCCGGTCCGTCCCGTCCTGGTTTTATATGTGCAACGTTTAAGAAAAGTGCCTCCCGTAAGGGAAGAAAAACAAATGTACATTGTTAGTTATGCTTGTAAGATGTTTCTTTCTTTTTCTTTTTCCAGCCCTGTTAAAATTAATGTTGGTGGTCGGACAGCCCACGGACGGTCTGTATTAAACCAAGGGGGAATGTGTTGCCCTAGAAAATCAGGTAGCCACACAATAGGCCCCCGTATATAACACCATCCATCCATCCCTCACCTAGGTCACATACAGCCGACCTGAAACCCTAGTCATCCCCCTCAGGGCAAGACAGGCACACCAGTGGGCGGGACCAGGCGGTTAGGGAACGCCCACCTAGGGGTCTAGACAGCCCGGGGCAGGAAAAACAGTAGTTCTGAGTAGAGTTCAAGTTCAGAGGAGTGTGGGCTGGAGCTAGGTGTAGCTCCAGCAGAGGAGTGAGTTCAAGTTGAACGGTTCCAGGGTCGGAGCCTTGGTGCCTTGGCTAGGTGGCAGACGGTGGTCTCAGTTAGCAGGAGATGGGAAGACGGCTCGGCAGAACCGAGTTGGACTGGGACAGGGTTGGAGCCCGCCGGTACCTACACTGGAGACCTGACCGGAAACCGTGCACAGAGAGGGTACTCGGACCCTGAAGCCAGGACCGGAACCAACGGCCTAGCTAATCAACCGATTGAGGGCAGGATTATTGGTCCTGTCCCAACCAAAGTCCCAAAAGCAGACAATCACCCACAGTGAGGGACAGGGCAACCGCCAGGGCCCATAGATCCCACGGGTCAGCGTCAGTGGGCACGGCTCTTCAGGCACACAAAAAGCTGGGAGCGGACTCCCGTGTTCCATACCGGGAAGTCTAAAACACAAACACAGTCATTGTAGAGGAAAGAGATGGCAACGACCACCCCGTGTGGGGGACCAGAGTACACCAGCACTTTGGTTTACCAAAGGACTGTGTGATTTATTTACTCGTGAGTAACCCAACATCCCCCGGTCCATCCGGGCGTGCAAGCCCCAGCCATCGCCATAACCTGCACAGAGACACTGGGCCACGGAGGGGTTAAAATCCGGCTGCCATTACATCTCCCCCGGAGTGTCCCACAACCGCAGCGGTGGTGTCCCACTTCACCACACACCGTGGGTGGCGTCACAGACAATCTCCCTTTTTAAACAAAACCCCCTTTTTCACTTGTGGGCGGCGGATCGCTGTTCGAGCCCGGGGCCGGCTCATGCTCGAGCCACAGCAAAACCACCGGACCTAGCGTCCCCAAGCAGCCCCAAGCAGCCCCCCTTAGCTGTGGTCTGGCCCCCGCCCGCAACAATAACACCAAATGAGATCTTCACAGTGTATCAAATCCACACAATGCATAAAAAAACCAAAACATTGTTTAATAGTGGAACATAATCTTTACGTGAACATAACCCATTAGATATTAAGGTGGAAAATCCAGAATGCCTCTCTGGTAAGAAGCAGTCTTCTATGATTTCGACCGTGGGTTGAAAAAGAAACTCTTTCTATGCCGCAAACCTTTAAATATGATGTTGATCGATTATGTGAAGTGATAAAATGTTTAGATAACTAAGATATTACCCGTAGTATTAAGAGAGATGATGTCCGTAATGTGTTCTGAGATGTGTTTTATGAGTGGGCGTATGGTACATCCCACGTATTTAAGATTGCATTGTGTACATTCTGCTAGATACACTACATTTTTGGTGTTGCAGTTAATGTAATGTTTGATATTGTGATATTAATGCAACCCATGATCTGAAAAAACCTTTGTAATGTGTGCATGTGCACAGGTGCGGGAATTCCTCATACCACATCTAAAAAAAACCTTAGTGTGCATGCCCACGATCAGTGTTTGCAGTGTTTTGGCTGTAGCATGCTTCAGCTGCGTCCAAAATGCTGCGTTGTACAGTACAAGCACAGTGGATGGATTTCTAGAAATTCCGTGCCTATTATGCTTCTTATTTCTGCAGCAAACACCGCCCTGCGGAGCATCTTTCCAGACCGCAGCATGTCAATTGTTTGCTGCGGAATTGCCTGCTCCTCCGTAGGGAGAACACAAGCAGGAGACTGCAGCACACTGAACCCTTATCGTGGGCACAGTCAGCTGCGGTCTCCTGCGTTCACCTGTGGGGGAGACATGCGACCCCCCCTGGTTAGTTCTGATCGTGGGTACATACCCTTAGTTAGCCATGCCTCAGAAGAATGATCAGCTGTAAAAAAAAACTAGGGAAGATGTGGTTTCCAATGGTTTTAGCTTTTTTTGCCACTACCAAACAGCCAGAATTCAATATTTTAAGCAAAATTTCGTCATCATACAACAAGGGCAGCGACTTGAGAATAAGCGATTTAATCTGATTGAATTGCGCACTGCATTGCAAAGCAATTACTGGTTTAAAATTTTTGTCAAGTTCCTTACATATGATGTCACAGTTTTTATTTTTATTATTATTTTTGTTGGAGACTAACATAGCCTCACGTTCCTTATCAGCAAAAAGTTTGTTCCGCCCTGGATAAAATCCATGGGGAATAGACCCTCTTTTGTAATTTTTCTCTAGATCTCTCAATTTCCGCATCTAAATTTTGTGGGGTACTACAACTATGTTTGACTCTAGTGAATTCACCCACAGGAATGGACTTGATGGTATGTCGGGGGTGGCTAGTAGTGGCATGATGAATGATATTGCCTGATCTGGGTTTTACATGGATACCGGTTCTAATATACTCATTGGGAACACCAAGTAAGGACAAATCCAAAAAAATAAATTTGGGTAAAATCAGACTTATGTGTAAAACGCAAATTAAATGGATTAGAGTTCATAATCTCCATGAAGTCCGGTATGGCAGACACATTGCCTTCCCTAATAAAAAAAGCAGGTCGTCAATGTATCTGCCATACCATACGACACTGGAGGAAAATGGGTTTGAAATAGTAAAAAATATATTCATGTTTCCAATATGCCATAATCAAGTTAGCTAATGAAAGGCAGTATTACGATATGTCTTCCCCTCTAATTGGAGATGTAGATAAATTAGATTATCTCTTACCCATGGGATTGACATCATATAATAATTTAAGTTCTTTTTCCATAAATGTCTGGAATCTGTCCATGCCCTCCGTGTGGGAGTTGAAAGGATAGAAAAAAGGGATCTTTGTTTTCAAATTTGCTAAATTCTATTCACTTGTAAAGTACCATAGAATAAATGGAGCTATAATAATAACTATAGCAATAAAGTATCAAAAACAAAGCAGCTTTATTTAAAGCATGAAACACCAGGAAGAGACAAAAACCGCAGTAAAAAAATGCAACAAAAATGCATATATCTTAATTTACAAAATAAATAAAACTCAGCAAAACTCATGGTGGGGATGAAGCCTTATTAACATGGATGAATGAATAAGAGCTGATGAAAAAATGAGGGATAAAGGTGGACTCGTAGGAAGAACGGAAATATCCAAAGTGACTTGTGTGATACTGTGGCATTCCTGAGGCTCTGGTCGCTACATGGTACTGCAACTGAGTTAAGGAGCAGTATCTATCTGGGGTAAGTGACGGGTGGTTTGCCAGTGTTCACACCAGACACATTTCCCATGTAGTTAGGTGCCTTCCCCACAGAGAGAGTGGACTGGGGTGGACAGGGAGAGTTAGCCATCCAGTAGCATGGGACTGCCCGGTCACCAGGACAGCTACTGGGGAGCAGGTGCTGCATTGGGAATAAGAGGAGGTAGCCATTACCCATAGAGAGCTTTGCTGCAGGGACGTCCCCTGAGACCAGACTGGCTGCAGGAGAGCACCAGTGCTGGTGGGATGGCGCACAGCTTATCTTGCCGTTGTGGAGCCTGGGTACTGTGAGCTGGAGCTCGGCCCAGGTTCCTTCTGCTGATCGCTGGATGAGCGAGGACAAACAGGACATTTACACTGACTCCGGTAACCGCCTGGAACTTGCACCAGATAACCAGAGACTTACCAGCAGTGAACCAGTACGCTCTCGGACAATCTCCTAACCAGTGAGTAAACACCTGAACTGGAGCTCTTGCCTCGTCCTCATTATTTACTGGCGACACCATCCCGCACTCTGGGACTACAACCACCATCATCCTCCCCTGGGGCCTAGCTCTGCTTGCGGAGAGCCATCGCACCTAAGCTGCCCAAGACCACCAGCCCCAGCAGTGAGAGACTGCCGCGGCGGCTTTCCCCATATAGCCGAGTACTGCAAGTGCCGTCACGAAAAACTATTTTATTATTTTTTTTCTTGTACAAATTCCCCTTTTAAGCGACCCCCAGGGTCATGGAATCGGGCAACGGCCACCCTGTGAACTATCCCAGGAAAGATACTGCCCGGAAAGCCCTGGTGTGAGTCAATACAAATAGTGATATTATGGTGTATGCAGTATATTGGGGCAGCGACATGTCCTTTTTCTGCACAGATACGATGTGTGTAAATGATACTATGATTGATCACATGCACTGTATGAATCCCACCATTATTATCTATATTTCTCCCTTTCTCTATGGGATCTGATGTTTGTGCACCGTAGACCTGACGAGTGAGTCTCATCGGAGTTACGGAGAACAGATCCCGACGTCTGCCGTCACACGGATATTTGTCCCAGGTAACAAGTCGCTCATCTGGATCAGCCCCAATAAATATCACTGCTCCTGGTGCGGTCGGTGTCAGGTCACTTTTTCCCATAAATAAAACTCTGAGCGAAAACATGGTTTTGTGAAAGCAGCTGATAACGAAAGGGAAAGAGGAACAGTGCTCAGATTCACAACTATCACAGAAAAGAGTACAGGAAACTGGTGACATCTGATGAGTGACTGACATCACTGACGGGAGGAGCAGAGGCTATAAAGTGCCCCCGTCTACCTGCACCGAGGAGGCAGACCCTCTGAGGACAGGAGAAGAGACCCCCTAAGGACAGGAAAAGAGATCCTCAAGGATAGAAGAAGAGACGCCCTAAGGACAGGAGAAGAGACCCCATAAGGAAAGGAAAAGAGATCCTCAAGGATAGAAGAAGAGATGCCCTAAGGACAGAAGAAAAGATCCTCAAGGATAGAAGAAGAGACGCCCTAAGGACAGGAGAAGAGACCCCATAAGGAAAGGAAAAGAGATCCTCAAGGATAGAAGAAGATACGCCCTAAGGACAGGAGAAGAGACCCCATAAGGAAAGGAAAAGAGATCCTCAAGGATAGAAGAAGAGATGCCCTAAGGACAGAAGAAAAGATCCTCAAGGATAGAAGAAGAGACGCCCTAAGGACAGGAAAAGAGATCCTCAAGGATAGAAGAAGAGACGCCCTAAGGACAGGAGAAGAGATCCTCAAGGATAGAAGAGACGCCTTAAGGACAGGAGAGGAGACCCCCAAAGCACAGGAGAAGAGACCCTCTGAGGACAGGAGAGGAGACCCACTATGGACAGGAGCATGTGCTGTTGTAGAGGGACCATGACCCGGCTTCTGCTTGTCCTCCTGACTGGTGAGTGCTCACTGACCCCAGCACTACTCATAAGTCATAAACCATATATATGTATATGTGATATATGTGTATATACCGTGTGTGTGTGTGTGTATAGTTACTTACAGATGTAGCAAATCTGAATGCATCAATTCTCATTCCACAGTTGGTTATTTTTTTTTACATAGGACTGCATGTTACTCATTACCTGTACAATGAAGGTAAAAAGCTCAATAGCAAACTCAGCTCTGCTACATACAGAGAAAAAAAACAAAGAAGAAAATAATGAAAACATATCCCCTGCTGTAACTACATAAAAGCATAGTGCATATAAATGAACATAGGGGACTTCGTATACACTATTTTTGACTTCGTACAAATAGGGTGTGGCCCCCTTTATACTGAGCCGGGCATTTCCTCTATGGCTGTGTGCCTATAGTCGGGACCCCACCGTTCTCTTATGTCCAGTGTGACCATGAGCCTACAAGCTGCATGTATACCACCTCACACTCACGGCTCATTTTTTCGTTTTTGCGGAGGACGGTGCTGGGCTCGCATGTCCGGACCGGTTTCCTTTCTCTATTATTATCTCCACAGATTCACTTTTGCTGGAAATTAACTTTTTTTTTTTTGCAGAATTTAGGAAATTGTGTAATGTAAGCCCAGAACTGAGCAGTGAAATAACGACATGATCACAGGCGGCGGTGGCATCACTATGTGCACCTGCCGGGACTGACTGCCACTGCATTACTGTATACATAATAGAAAAGTGCTAGAAGGGCAATTCCCTAATGTACGAGGAAAGCCTCAGCATCGTCACAGGGGTTGAGGACTTTAAAGGGGTCTGACATTACACCCGGCCATATTATCTGAGCACATTGATAAGTGAAGTATGTGAGTAAATGCAGCTGCTTCTGCAGAACATGAAATCAGGAGTAGCCCGTTACCAGAAGGAATGACATATTTCACAGCTGACCTAGCAGCAGATGTCTCCTATGTGACTCCCATACAGAGTAAGAGAAGTGGCTGCTAATCAGTCACAGGCGCCACCTGGTGGACACATACAGAGTAAGAGAAGCAGCCACTAATCAGTCACAGGCGCCACCTGGTGGACACATACAGGGAAAGAGAAGCAGCCGCTAATCAGTCACAGGCGCCACCTGGTGGACACATACAGGGAAAGAGAAGCAGCTGCTAATCAGTCACCGGTGCCACCTGGTGGACATGTGGCACCCTGGACTAGCCAGGTCGTCACAGGGACTACACCACAACACACCCACCCCAAGATAGGCACATCAGTCAGACACCAAATCCTTGTTGCCTCCCTCCAGGGGCTGATGTCCACACCAGGTGGGGTGGAGCCAGGCGGTTGGCCCCAAACACTGAGGAGTTCACAGTCCTGGAGGCGGGAAAAGGAAGTCAGAAAGTAGATCAGTTAGGGAAGTGAAGGAGTGAAGTAGCAGTAGAGGAGCAGACTGACTGTGTCCGGGTACGAGAGCAAGGTTGGCAGACGGTGATGGCCGTCTGCAGGAGAGGCAGATCAACGCGGAACCGTAGGACCGGGGACAGGCGGTGGCCCGCCGGTACCGAACCGGGGAGCGAAGTGAAGCCAGCACAAACCGGCAGGGCCTGCGGACCCCGACCAGGCTTGGAGTCGCCGTTAAACAGGTCAAATCCGTTAGTGAGCGGAACCCCAGGGGTTTCCAAACAGCCAAGACCCGATTAAAGGCAACCGTCCAACCAGCACAAGGGAAATACAGCTACCGCCACAGCTAGAGCTCCCAGGGCCAGAGCCTGCAGGAAAAAGGGCTCCTCCGGCCCATATACACGCTGGGGAGCGGGTTACCGGTGGAAAGCCATCGGGACCGAAGATAGACAAAAGGTGCAGGGAAAGGAAGCCACCACCAACCGTTCGGGAGAAACCACAGCAGCCGGCTGCGGGACCCGTCCATCCAGCCGTTTGTTTTACCAGAGACTTTGCATCCATTTGTGGCTGAGTGAGTACTACCGTGCCGTCCGGCACTGCGCTGCACAGTCCAAGCGACCCTGCACCTTGCTCGACCCTGCCTCCCCGCCCGTGACAACTTGGCATCACGAACATGATCTTACCGTTCTACCGGCTGGTAGAGGTGCGCCTTGTGTCCCGCCGGCGGTGTCCGGCCGAAAAATTTCTGAATCCGCCATCTTGGGCGCGAAGATTTTCCCGCTCGAGCGTCTTCTTCGAGCCGAAGCCCCGTCCCTGAAGAGGAGGTGCTGAGAAAAGACCAAGGGGGGCGGAAACAAGATGTCTGCGCCCGACGAGGCCGCTGGAGGAGCAGCGGTCGCAGCCGCAACGGCGCCCGTGAATGAGAATGGGCCAGGCCATGCTCCGGCCGCACGAGCAGGGGAGGCCGCGGCCCCCGCCATTGCTCAGGTGATGCCGTTCTCCTTGCCCTATGTGCCCGGAGCTACCTGACTGCCGCAGTATGATGGGAAACCTGACGCTTTACAGGTCTTCCGGAAGAAGCTTAACCCGGTCCTAGAACTGTACCCCCTGACCGATAAGCAACGTGCAGCGGTAGTGCTAGGGCAGCTAACCGGCGTGGCTGAGCAGGAGACGGAGACCTGGACTGAGGGGGACCGGTCCTCCGTGGCCACCATCTTTGAAAAGCTACAGATTGCCTTCGAGACCCGCACCGAAGCCGAGCTGCTTATGCAGTTTTACCAATGCCGACAGCGGCCTGCAGATAGTATTAGAGACTATGCCTAGCGAATGCAAACTTCCCTCCGCACACTGAAGCGGGTGGATGCCATTAATGATGCGGACAGCAACAAAATGTTAGTTGAGCAGTTCGTGCAGGGGATGGGATCCCCGGAAGACCGCAAGCAGCTCCGGCTGTGGGCCCTAGAACACCCTAACATGGACTTTGCCGTGCTGAAAGAACAGGCAATCAAAGCTCTGCAACCCCCGGCGTCCGACATCCCGGAAGCGGCCCCATGGCCAGCTGAGACGGCTCCCATCGTGGTAGCCCCTTCTCTCCCAGCTCCCTCGGCGCCTGCAGCCCCTGGCGGAATGATGAAGATGCTGGCTGCCCAGGTCCGTCGCATGGATGGAGACCTCGCCAAGATCCTCGCCGCACTCCAGCCTCCGACGAGACCCAAGCTCCCGGGGAGGATGCAGTTCGCCGACAGCCCGGAGGACATTCCCTGGAAGAAGAAGAGAAGGGAGAAGGACCACTGACTCACGGTATGGACCTCCAATTTGTTACAGGTGCAGCAAGCCCGGCCACTACTCCCGACGGTGTCCGTTAAACGAACAACCCCTGGGGCCAAGGGCTAATCCTCAGGAGTAGAACCCAGTGGCCCCCCCGACTGGCGGGACCGCTACATTGGAGCCCGGCCCATCATACCTCTGGCAGTGGACGGCATCCCGCTGATGGCACTCCTGGACACTGGATCCCAGGTAACCACGATACCCTACACACTGTATCAGCGGTATTGGGGAAATGATGAACTTGCCCCTCCAGATGGTAGCATGACACTGGTCGCAACCAATGGACTCCCCTTGACCCAAGTGGGGTACAAACAAGTGGCCATGACCGTAGGACGGGCTGAACTGCAGCACCAGGGAATGATTGTGATAATGAATGAACCCAGCGATCATAACCCGAAGGTAGTGCTAGGGACTAATGTGATGGAGCACTGCATGAGTGAGGTGTTGACCCTACTGCGGCAGCTGGCCGCCACAGCAGCGGGAGGCCGACAGAGGGCTGTGCAGCGTGAGATCCGGGCCTTGATGTATCGGCAGCAAGTGAACTCCACAGGAGGGGAGATTGGGGGAGTGAGAGTGATGGATGCGGCCCCTTTGATTGTGCCTCCCAGGAGTGAGATGATGATTTGGTGCAGGGCAGCGGTAGGTCCCCAGGGACGGGATTACCCAGCCATGGTAGAGCCCATGCCCTCCGAACACTGGCCCACAGTAATGGCCGCCCGAGGGGTGGTAGACGTCAAAAAGGGTAGAGTGCCTGTAAGGGTGTTAAACTGTGGGGAGGAGGAGGTTAGGCTTCCCCGGTACGCTACCCTCGCCAAGCTGCTTACTCTAGACCCCCACACCTTCCAGGAGGCCATTCCCCTGACCTCACCGCCTCCTGCCAGTCACCACCCATCCCCGGGGCGGTTAGATGAGTGGTGTCAAGAGTTACAGGCACTGATGATACCCCCACACATCACAGAGAAGGGGTATACAGGGTGGTACAGGAGTACGAGCAGGTTTTCAGCAAACATTCGCTAGATTTCGGGCGGATTAAAGGGGTCCAACACCATATCCCCACCAGTGAGCATCCCCCTATTAAAGAGAGATGCAGACCTATTCCCCCTGCACACTACCAATGCGCCAAACACATGTTGAGGAACATGAAGGAGGCGGGGGTTATTCGGGATAGCTGCAGTCCCTGGGCCACCCCTCTGGTGCTGGTAAAGAAGAAGGATGGCACCATGAGGATGTGTGTGGATTACCGGAAGATTAACCAGATAACGCATAAAGATGCCTATACTCTGCCCCGTATTGAAGAGTCCTTGGCCGCGCTGAGAACCGCTAACTACTTCTCTACCCTTGATCTCACCAGTGGGTACTGGCAGGCGGCCATGGCGCCTGAAGACCGCCTTCGCTACACCCATGGGATTCTGTGAATTCAATAGCATGCCGTTCGGGCTGTGCAACGCCCCTGGTACCTTCCAACGGCTGATGGAATGCTGTCTGGGACATCTGAATTTTGAGACCGTCTTGCTGCACCTAGACGATGTAATTGTATACTCACAGACGTATGAAGCCCATCTGGAGCACCTAGCTGAGGTGTTCGCGTCCCTTGCCAAGTACGGGATGAAATTGAAGCCCTCCAAATGCCATCTATTGAAGCCCAGGGTGCAGTACCTCGGACATGTGGTGGGCGCAGAATTCGTCGCCCCAGATCCCGACAAGATCACTGCCATTCAGGACTGGCCGAGGCCGACCACGGTGAGAGAGGTGAGACAGTTCCTGGGTCTGGTGGGCTATTACCGCCGCTTCATTAAGGGATACGCGAATATGGCCGCCCCCATGCAAGACCTCCTCGTGGGACAGACCAAGGGTGGCAGGTCCTCTGGAACCCCGTTGGCATGGGAAGAAAAGCATGAAGAGTCCTTCCGCCAGCTGAAGACGGACTTGACCGGGGAAGAAATCCTGGCGTACTCCGACTACAGTCTCCCATTCATCCTCTATACCGATGCCAGTAATGTAGGCCTGGGGGCAGTCTTATCCCAGATCCAGGACGGAAGAGAGAAGGTGATCGCTTATGCTAGCTGGAAACTCCAACCTACGGAAAGGAATCCTGAGAACTACAGCTCTTTCAAGCTTGAGCTCTTAGCACTGGTGTGGGCCATCACCGAGCGATTCCGCCATTACCTAGCGGCAGCCAAGTTCACCGCTTATACGGACAATAACCCGCTAACCCATCTGGATACAGCTAAGCTGGGTGAATTAGAGCAGCGGTGGGTGGCCAAGTTGGCTAATTATGACTTCACCATCAAGTACCGAGCCGGCCGTAAAAATGCTAATGCAGACGCACGCTCCTGGATGCCCACTTGTTGGGAGAAGGGCCGGATGATGATGACCTCGAAGAAGTCGAGTTGCCTGCGTTCCACCGGCCGCCAGCCGAGAAGTTGCATGTCCATCAACAACAAGTGAACTTAGATCCGCTGCCCAGCCAGGGGTGGCAAGAAGCCCAAGACCAGGCACCTGCTGTCCGCTTGGTCAAGACCCTGGTGGGACAAGGCTCTGCCGGAATAGACCCTGCTGCCCCCGCCGAGGCCCAATGACTGTGGAAGGAACGAGCCCGGCTGTACCTGCATCAGGGGAAGCTATATCAGGAATTGATCAACCCGAAGACCCACGAGAAGGTTCGCCAGCTGGTGATTCCCCAGACTAATGTGCCCACTGTCCTGCAGGCATACCATGACGGTGCTGGGCACTTTGGGTGGAAGAAGCTGTTGAGGGAGCGATTCTATTGGAGTGGGATGCGGGAGTCTGTGGAGGCCTGGTGCCGAGAATGTGGTCCCTGTGCACTGAGAAGAAGGGACGAGGCCAGCCAGAAGGCCCCTTTGCGCCCAATCATTACGCATCAGCCGCTGCAGCTGGTCGCCCTCGACCACGTGAAGCTCACCCCTAGCCGAAGTGGGTACACCTATGCTCTGACCATTGTGGACCACTACTCAAGATTCATGGTGGTTGTCCCAGTCAAGGACCTGACCGGCCGTACCGCCGCTAGAGCATTCCAGGCCTATTTCTGTCGACCGCACGGGTACCCGGAGAGGGTGCTTACCGACAGGGGCCCGGCTTTCGAAGCGGAGGTGTTTCAAGAATTCTGCCAGTTGTACGGCTGCAAGAAAATTCGGACCACGTCTTACCATGCCCAGACCAATGGCATGTGTGAGAAGATGAACCATCTGGTTCTGGGTCTCCTCAAAATACTACCGCTATGGAACCTGTGGCCAGAAAAGCTACCTGACCTGGTCGATATGTACAATAACATCCCTTCCAGCTCTACCAAATGTACACCGGCGTACCTGATGAGAGCTCGGCCCGTTCGGCTGCCAGTAGACCTAGAAATGGGTTTGGAAGCTCTCCCTTCGACTGCTGGATGGGACATTCAGCGAAGGGCACAGTACCGACAGGTCCAAGAATACGTAGAAAAGAACTTGTGTCGGAGTCGGGACAGCAGGAGCAGTGCTTCAACAGGAAGGCTCCTGCAGGTCCCTTTCAGCCTGGGGATGTAGTGCTGAAGCGAAAGAGGAGAACCCATAAGCTGGACGATCAATGGGAGAAGACCCCGTATGTTATACAACCCACTGAATGGGAGAATGGGAAGGCCTACCAGATCAGTCGTGACCAGGGGAAGACTTTAGCCACAGTTTCCAGGGCCCACCTGAAGAGGTGCCCACCACCGTTAAGGGTGGCGACTGAAGTCCCGGCCCCCAGACCGGCTGGGGAGAAGGAAAAGGGGGTAATCCACACCATGATGGGTGATTTCCCGGCAGATTGGCCTACGCAGAACAGCGCAGTGATTCTTCCAGTGATACTGTTCCCACAACCCGTGGATGAAAAAGAGATGGACGTAGTCGACGATGAGCCAGTGCCCAGGGATGCACCTGTACCCAGCTCCCCTATGTCTCCGCCTGCCCCACACGATAGACGGGAAGAGGAACCAGTTGTTCCCTCTGCCTCACTGCCTGTCAACACTGACATTGGGCCCCGAAGGTCCACACGTCCCAACCTAGGTCGACCCCCGCTTAGGTACAGGGAAACTACCATTTAGGGGTGTGATACGTTGAGGGTGTGAATAAGTAAATGAATGATAAAAGTAATCAACCGAAGTTTTACCTGATTGTCGACTGTGATTTATCCGGCTGTTGCCGGCAAGTAGTCCCCGTAGGGACCCTTTGTACCATTGCATAAGAAACTGCTTATGAACATGCCTGAGAACTAGCAGGGCACCCACAAACTAGTGGAAATGTAAATATTTTGGGCATATTTCCATTGCCGCCTCCGGAGAGGCTGATTTGGAGGATGGGCCTGGAAGAAAGAGATGGCCCAGGCCCGTCACTACCGCAACCGGTGGCGATCCTCCGGGGGTCAGGGGTCCCCCATGGACGTGGCGTCCCCTGAAGTGACCGTAGGGTACGAGACACCATACCCGTTCCCGCTCAGGCAGCCTGGATCTGGACTGGGGTCAAGGGGTGTTGCCCACTTCTTAGGGGCAGCATCAGGGCCAGGTTGTTTGGGTGGGAGAGCGGAAGCCGACCGTTATTAATAAAAATGTTTTTGTAACGTTGAAGTACCGTGCCTCCCGTTAAGGGAAGTTCATAAATATGCTTCTATTGAATGTTTTCATATGTTTTTACCTTTTGCAGTTTTGAAAAAAAAAAATAAAACCGGTGATGGACGGGCAGCCTGCGGACAGTCTGCATTTAACCAAGGGGGAATGTGGCGCCCTGGACTAGCCAGGTTGTCACAGGGACTACAACACAACACACCCACCCCGAGATAGGCACATCAGCCAGACACCAAATCCTTGTTGCCTCCCTCCAGGGGCTGATGTCCACACCAGGTGGGGTGGAGCCAGGCGGTTGGCCCCACCCACTGAGGATTTCACAGTCCTGGAGGCGGGAAAAGGAAGTCAGAGAGTAGATCAGTTAGGGAAGTGAAGGAGTGAAGTAGCAGTAGAGGAGCAGACTGACTGTGTCCGGGTACGTGGCCGGGGCACCGAGAGTAAGGTTGGCAGACGGTGGTGGCCGTCTGCAGGAGAGGCAGATCAACGCGGAACCGTAGGACCGGGGACAGGCGGTGGCCCGCCGGTACCGAACCGGGGAGCGAAGTGAAGCCAGCACAAACCGGCAGGGCCTGCGGACCCCGACCAGGCTTGGAGTCGCCGTTAAACAGGTCAAATCCGTTAGTGACTGGAACCCCAGGGGTTTCCAAACAGCCAAGACCCGATTAAAGGCAACCGTCCAACCAGCACAAGGGAAATACAGCTACCGCCACAGCTAGAGCTCCCAGGGCCAGAGCCTGCGGGCAAAAGGGCTCTTCCGGCCCATATACACGCTGGGGAGCGGGTTACCGGTGGGAAGCCATCGGGACCGAAGATACACAAAAGGTGCAGGGAAAGGCAGCCACCACCAACCGTCCGGGAGAAACCACAGCAGCCGGCTGTGGGACCCGTCCATCCAGCCATTTGTTTTACCAAAGACTTTGCATCCATTTGTGGCTGAGTGAGTACCACCGTGCCATCCGGCACCGCGCTGCGCAGTCCGAGCGACCCTGCACCTGGCCCGACCCTGCCTCCCCGCCCGCGACAGACACATACAGAGTAAGAGAAGCGGCTGCTAATCAGTCACCGGCACCATCTGGTGGCCACATATAGAGTAAGAGAAGCAGCTGCTAATCAGTCACCGGCACCATGTGGTGGCCACATACAGAGATAACAGTAAGACACGGAAATGTGTAGTACAGTATATTGCACTAAAGTGCTGCACTGTTTCTCTAATAAGTGAAATCTACAGAATATCCCAGAGAATCGGCCCCCACTGACACACACAGTCCCCGATCCCCAGAAATATCACCGACCCCACAACTTACATGAGGCACATGGAGGGAAAAAAACAGAAAGAATAAAATTTCCAGAGCGGGATCCTTCCCTCTGTACATACCGAAAGGTGATTCCAGAGGTGACGTCACATCCAGAGAGAACAGTATATATATCCAGGCACAGTATATATCCACACGGCATGTATCCACACAGGATATATCAGCACAGTATATACACAGTATACAGTATATCAGCACAGTATATACACAGTATACAGTATATCCGCACAGTATATATCCGCACAGTATATACACAGTATACAGTATACCCGCACAGTATATATCCCTCTTGGCGGCTCTTCGCTCTCTGATATTTTGCACACGTCTCACGTTTTTTCACTTCCTGTTTTCTCTGTAACGCAATCACCAGAATGAACTGGGACAGATGATATAACTGGTGCAGTCCCAGTAACAACCGCACCACGGTGAGGAACTACAACACTACTGACAGCAAAACCAGGCACAACATTCAGTGGTTAGCACTATACACTGGCTCAGAGGTTAGCACTATACAGTGGCTCAGTAGTTAGCACTATTCAGTGGCTCAGTGGTTATCACTATACACTGGCTCACTGGTTAGCAGTGTATGGTAGCTCAGTGGTCAGCACTATATGGCGGCTCAGTGGTTAGCACTGTTGCATTGCAGCACTGGAGTTCTGAGTTGCATTCCCAGCAAGGGCAAGATCTGCAAGTTTATTTGTTCTCTCTATTGTTATGTGGGTTATGATGGTGCTATATGTGAGTAAAATAAGTAAATTTGCTGAATGCTGCAGATATACCACATATCCTCCTCCAAAATAGTGTCCCCCACAGCTCCCCTCCACAAGAGTTCTCCACAGATACCCCTCCATAAATGTCACCCCCCATCCTCCCCTCCACAAGAGTCCTCCACAGATACCCCTCCATAAATGTCACCCCCCCACCTCCCCTCCACAACTGTCCTTCACAAGTGTCCTCCACAAATCCCCCTCCATAATAATGTCCTTAACAGCTCTGCTCCACAAGAGTCCTCTACAGGTCCCCTTCCAATAGTGTCCTGTGCAGATCACCTCCACAAGTGTCCTCCACAGATCTCCTTACATAATAGTGTCCCCCACAGCTCCCCTCCACAAGAGTCCTCCACAGATCCGCCTCCATAATAGTGTCCCCCACAATAGTCCTCCACAAATACCCCTCTATAATAGTGTCCCCAACAGCTCCTCTCTAAAATTTCCATAGATTGCCTTCCATAATAGTGTCCCCCACAGCTCCCCTCTAAAACCTCCACAGATCCCTTCCATAATAGGGTCTCCAGCAGCTCCCCTCCACAAGTTTCCTCTACAGGTCCCCCTCCATTATAATGTCCCCCACAGCTCCCCCCCACAAGAGTCCTCCACAGGTCCCCCTATGGCAGTGTCATCTATAGAGACTGTCATGTCAGTCCTAATTCTCGCGTTACAATCTTCTTTCCGATTGTCACGTTATATTATTTTATCACTATCTTATGTCATTATGATAATATCTCCTCTTCTTTTTGTTTCTTCACTTTCTCCCTCCCACCCAGGTCTAGTTACAGCTGAGGACCCCATACCAGTGCATGGACACCTGGGCTCTGACCTCCTCCTTCCCGTGCATGAGGCCTGTAAATACAATGACAACTATCGCTTTGACCTTCTACGTGGCACAAAGATGATCGGGGCGTATGATGGAGAACTAGAAGGACGAAAACATTATAAGGACCGTCTGATTTACAACAAAACAAACTGTGCTATCACCCTGAGGGGGCTGCGTACACAGAACGGGACCACATTCACCGTGAGACTGTACTTCAACGTGAATGACAAGTCAATAACAAAGGACATAAAGTACCGGGCCATCATCAGCGGTGAGTCCATACCGACCACAGCACCCAATATACACTGTCACAAACAGCCGGGGCGGGGGGGCAGACAGATATCCCACCGCTGCCACCACTTTGTCATGAACAGCCTTTGGCTGCCACCGTTTGTCAAGACAATTACACAATTTAAAGACAATTACTGGATGAGGCCACAGCTGTTTCCTCTATTAGGCCGATTATTGCGGAGCTGACAGTGACCTTACAGTGTATACACAAGCGATTCCACTACATGGAATACATATATATATACCCAGGTACAGTCAATGCAAAGCTCCACAATAAACACAAGAATATTTATAAACAATCGTTTATCAGGCCGATTGTTCACCTGTTAGAGCTAAGGCCCCGTTACACGCAACTACATCGCTAACGCAATGTCGTTGGGGTCACGGAATTTTTGACGCACATCCGGTCTCGTTAGCGACGTCGTTGCGTGTGACACGTACGCGCGACCACTAACGATGCAAAATACTTACCAAATCATTGATTGCTGACACGTCGTCCATTTACCAAATATCGTTGCTGTTGCAGGATGCAGGTTGTTGGTCGTTCCTGAGGCAGCACACATCGCTACGTGTGACACCCCAGGAACGACGAACGACACCGTACCTGCGTCCTCCCGCAACGAGGTGGGAGTGTCTTTCCCTCGGCTGCTCTCTGCCCCTCCGCTTCTATTGGACGCCTGCCATATGACGTCGCTGTGACGCCGCACGAACCGCCCCCTTAGAAAAGAGGCTTTTTGCGGGCCACAGTGACGTCGCTAGGATGGTAAGTATGTGTGATGGGGCCTAGCGATATTGTGCGCCACGGGCAGCGATTTGCCCATGACGCACAAACAACGGGGGCGGGTATGCTCACTAGCGATGACGCTGCGTGTAAAGCGCCCTTTAGTGTAAGAGGAATGAAGCAATTACAATTTATATATCCCGTAGATCCCGTTTTAGCCTCTCTTACAGCCAAATCATATGTCGTACTTTTCACTGATGAGGGGCAATACCTGAAACACTGTGTCTACTAATTGAGATTCTGGTTTGGCTTATATCCAAAGTCAAGGATCCCCAACCTGTTGCTCAGGAACCACTTATGGCTCCAGGGCCCCTGATTTGTAGCTCGTGGATGTCTTTCAGCTTGGTGCATAAGAACCACACCTAGAAAAGAGCTATGAAGAGCCAGTCTCCAGATGGTGACTTTGTGAGCGGATCTGAATGGGGGTAAAGAAGGAATCACTGGATCTTTGTATATTGCCTTGGGGTGGTGATTTCTGTGGAAAAGCTATGGCTGTCATGACTCCGGAATGTCTGACTGAAGGCCTTTGACCTTCCCCCAACAACCCCCTACCCCCTAGGGTTCTTATCTAAAATAAACACAAACACTGTGTGACGTTGGAATATAAAGGCCACAGCAGCCCCATTTATTCATAACATAAACATCAGCCATGTAACAATACAACTCTTCATTGAAGAACCCGAAAAGGAAGGGGGGGGTACCTGAAGGTTAACCAAAATGTTCTTTGCAACATCAGCCCGTCTCCTGACCCTCAGCCGCAACACACCGACTCGAGAGCCCAAGCCAGATGTTGCCCCCACTATGTCCCGCTGAGACTCAACCCAGCAAGGACCCGTTTACCAAACAATTGCACCGCTAGAGGTAACCCGCTCCGGCACTGGGTTCCGTCCTCTCCTCTGTGCAAACCCCCACCTTCAGACACCCCCCTCCTTTCCGCCGCTGCGACAAATACGATCTTCCTTCTTTTCTTCATCGATGTCGAATCCACAATTAGGGCGGGCGGGCGGGAACGATTCCAGTCACCGTCCAGGTAGGAATGGCCCACCCCCCCTCTGACCTGCCCTATATACTACCCCCTATAGCCACCACCCCCTGACCAATGACACTGACCCCTGATCCTAACTGCCCCTTAGCACCACCCCCAAATTTCGCGCCCAAACTGACTTTCTCCATTAACCCCTTATTAACCCTATGGCCTGGCATCCCTCCTAGTCATGTAGCCCTCCCTTAAGCCCCTTCGGGTCAGCAGTCCGGGCTCTTCCTTTGTACTGGTAATGGGGTTTGTGGTGTCACTATGGTGTCACTATGGTGACGTGGCCAGGGCTGGATGTGGCTATCAACCCTCACTCAGAGCTGAATGTGGCTTGTGACTCTCTTCCAGAGCTGAATGTGACCCTCATGGTTGGAAAGGTTGAGGACCTCTGTCCTAAGTCATGCGGTAAGGCACGGTAAAGGGTCGATATTGACTTTTAGGATTCCTACTTCCAACAGTTGGCGCTAGAGTTCAAGTCCTCTACCTCCCTGAAAAGGCAATTTGATTATTTAAGTTCCCAGAGGACTATGCAAGGCTCTTAAGTCTCCTCATACTGGCATATCACTCTCCACAAGGAGAAACCTCATCCCACAGATCCCATATATTTAGTCCGAAAGAACAGCCAGTGTTTACAAAAGTATACAAAAGATTTTACAAAGGGGACAAAATAATACAGTATACAAATATATAAAGTAAAAAGGATAAAGCGCCAGATTCCAATTCACCCCAAATATCAAATAAAAAAATGGTAATAGCGGGCCGATCAAACTTGTGGGAATTTCATCATGGCCGCTCATGATGTGGTGATGAGTAGTGTGTATGGTCCCACGTGCCTCTATGTATCCTAATGGCATCTGGGCATGTCCTAATGAGTCCGTGGATGGCGCCCTGGGCAATCTTTCTCCAGACTTAGATCATGGTAGTAGAAGCTGCACTGAGCGGTGCCGGCAAGTACCATTACTTCTTGGATTGGTTTCATCTCAGAAGTAGAGAAGAACGAAGCCTAGTAGGTTCAGTGTTCGTTCCCTGAGGTTCGCTCAGTGCTCAGCCCATTGCGAGCCACTTACAGTGTTTGAACGGCTCACACTGGGGATGACAGCAGTGTGATCATATGCAGTGTGCACCCAAAAAAAATGTAAAAACCCCATCCACCCACCCTGGAAGTGATAGGTTTATAACTGGCTGTATATGCTCGGAGACCCGAAATGCCTAATTAGTGACTCCCATTGGGATTCGGGTCAAGCTAAGGTCACAAACCAAATTTTATTTAAATTCCGAATGAACCCTCCGAACTGAACTTTCACGGGTCCACTCATCTCTACTCAGAAGCTATCACCAGGTCCAATGCAGAAGGCAGCAAGTGAGGTGACAGAGGCCGAACGCTGCACAGCTGCCATGTATTGCTCTCTCACTGTGCTCTTCCCTGGAGAGGTGGGACAGTCAGGGTCCTCCTAGAAAAGCTGTCTAAAATGTAAAAAACTATCACCTGTGGGAAAATATTTTTTGCACACTTTGTTCAATCCTATATAAGGCTAAGATCATATTGTTAGAGCTAGGATTATCAGGTTCAGTCTAGAATTATGGAGTTATGCCGGCGTCACACGGTACGATCTATCGTGCAATCGCATGAGCGATCGTACCCGCCCCCGTCGTTTGTGCGTCACGGGCAATTAGTCGCACAAAGTCATTAACCCCTGTCACACGCACTTACCTCCCGGACGACCTGGCTGTGGGCGGGGAACATCCTCTTCCTGAAGGGGGAGGGACGTTCAGTGTCACAGCGACGTCACACAGCGGCCGGCCAATAGAAGCGGAGGGGCGGAGATGAGCGGAATGTAAACATCTCGCCCACCTCCTTCGTTCCGCATAGCCGGCGGGACGCAGGTAAGCTGTGTTCAGCGTTCCCGGGGTGTCACATGGAGCGATGTGTGCTGCCTCGGGAACGATGAACAACCGGCGCACAGAAGAAGAAACGACTTTATGAAAATGAGCGACTTGTCAACGAGCAACGATAAGGTGTATATTTTTGATTGTTCACCATCGCTCGTAGCTGTCACATGCTACAATATATCAAATGATGCCGGATGTGAGTCACTTACGATGTGACTCCGCCGACATATCCCCCGATATATCGTACCGTGTGACGCCGGCTTTAGAGCTATAGGGCACTAAAACAGCAGGGAGGTATGGTCCATTCAACACACAGGCTGTGGCCCGGCATTTTAATTTTAAAAATGAAGACATGCCTGAGTGGCAGGTGTAGAGCTGTTCCTCCCAGAAGACTGGCACTATCCGCAAGACACAATTTTGAGACCTATTTTGGAGTTTCGACATCCAAAATCCTTTAGGCAGACAGCAGTACAGTACCATCAACTGCCTCCCTCTCCATAGGGAGCTAAGGGGTTAGGATGAGTGCTATGGGGTTAAGGCTACTGTTATGGGATTAGTGCTAGTGGTATGGAGTTAAGGCTAAAGTTACGGGGTTAGAGTTAGTTTTATAGGGTTAAGGATAGTATTATAGGTTAGGGATATTGTTATGGAATTTTTACTAGGGTTAGAAGTACAGTTATGGGGTTAGGGTTAGAGTGATGGTTTTGGGACTAGGGCTAGTGTTATAGGTTAGAGTTAGTGTTAGGGCTATCGTTATGGTATTAGGGCTAGCGTTATGGGTTGGGGCTAGTATTAGTGCTATAGTAATCTGATTAGGGCTAGTGTTATGAGTTAGGGCTAGTGTTAGGGCTATGGTTATGAGATTAGGGCTAGTGTTATGTGCTAGGGCTAGTGTTTAGAGCTATGGTTATCTGATTAGGGCTCGTGTTATGGGTTAAAGATAGAATTAGGGCAATAATTATGGGATTAGGGCTAGTGTTATGGGTTAGGACTAGTGTTAGGGCTATAGTTTTAGTATTAGCGCTAGTGTTATGGGTTAGGGCTAGTGTTAGGGCTATGATTATGGGATTAGGGCTAGTGTTATGGGTTAGGGCTAGCATTATGGGATTAGGGCTAGTGTTATGGGTTAGGACTAGTGTTAGGGCTATAGTTTTAGTATTAGCGCTAGTGTTATGGGTTAGGGCTAGTGTTAGGGCTATGATTATGGGATTAGGGCTAGTGTTATGGGTTAGGGCTAGCATTATGGGATTAGGGCTAGTGTCATGGGTTAGGGCTAGCATTATGGGGTTAGGGCTAGTGTTAAAGCTATGGTTCTCTGATTAGGGCTTGTGTTATGGGTTTGGGCTAGTGTTAGAGCTATGGTTATGGGATTAGTGCTCGTGTTATGGGGTTAGGGCTAGTGTTAGAGCTATGGTTATGGGATTAGTGCTCGTGTTATGCGGTTAGGGCTAGTGTTAGGGCTATGATTATGGGATTAGTGCTCGTGTTATGCGGTTAGGGCTAGTGTTAGAGATATTGGTAGCTTAAGGGCTAGGTATTAAAATAATTACATAAAAAAATTGTAATTAAAAAAATGTAAAAGTTAGAACAATATTCACCTTTTTTATTTTCTAAATGTTACATTAGAATTCCGGATAAAAGAGAAAAAATAAAGGTTCAAAGGAAAAACTAAAGTCACATCAATATCTTAAGAGAATACAATAAATTGGGCTTAGGGGAAAAGCGCTTATTACTGGGCTGGTGGCATGAGCTTAGGTAGTACTAATAGTCCACGGGTCAGAAAGATCTAAGTACTTGCCTTGCCGCTGGCGCTGGTAACACACATTACACCACTATGCAACATCACTGAGTGCCTGGATGATCTGTGGACTTGGTGGCTTTGGACGCACTGATAAACAATGTCCTATAGGCTCTCAATTGAATTCAGGACTTGGGGGTCATGGGGGCCGGTCAGAGACAGTGACTGACAATGGCTTGTGTGTCCTGACTGGAGAGATCAGAGTCAGTGATTTGGGATTTATGTGTTACTCGAGGCTCACATCCAGTTGTGAGGGAGTGTTGTGGTCATGGTGACCTAGAGTGGTGCGGCCTAGTGGAAGGCTGATCCATAAGTGATCACGGATGTTTTCTGCAGAGGCATATTGGGATGAAAGAAGCTGGAACCATATGCAGAATCCTTATTAGATTTCCTCCCCAATAATGGCGTCCTGCCACATCTTTATTTCATTTTACACTTTTTTCTTTTTTTTTTCAGATCCTCCGACATCTCGTCCATCAACACCAGCAGTGAACCACCCACATGACGGTCAGTGTGATCACTCACTATTACAGGCAGACCTGTCATACATGTATGTGCAGCTGTACTGGGGTCCCAGGAAGTGGGGGGCCGCTGTCACATGACTACACGCTCCAGGAGGTGGGGGGCCACTGTAACATGACTACAGCTCCAGGAGGTGGGGGGCCGCTGTCACATTACTACAGCTCCAGGAGGTGGGGGGCCGCTGTCACATGACTACAGCTCCCTATATTGTATTGGGTCTTCACAAAGTTTCAGGCAGGCTCTTCCCAAAGTATTGATACTCTTGTCACAGGGTGGCATGCCTAATATATAAATCACAATAAGACTGGCATCCATGTAAATTTCTTGGTTAATCACCAGCAGCGCCTAGCCTGGGGATTACATGGTGGCATAGGCCCCTTCAGTAATTGGTGTTAGGTTTAGTGTACTGCATTATAAATGGTTAATTTTCAAAGGTAACAGGGAACGTGAACAGGCTGGATTCGGTTTCTATTCAGCCTGTTGCGCGCCATTTTTGAATAATTTGATTGGCTAACTTTTGAAATTTTAAATTTTGAAATGTGACTGAAGCGGCTTTACACGCTACAATATATCTAACGATGTGTCGGCGGGGTCACGTCGTTAGTGACGCACATCCGGCATCGTTAGTGATATTGTAGCGTGTGAATCCTACGTGCGATTGAACGAAAAAACGTTGATCGCATGCACGTCGTTCAATTACTAAAAATTGAACGTCTGGTTGTTCAATGTTCCCGAGGTAGCACACATCGCAGTGTGTGACACCCCGGGAACGATGAACTCAGCTTACCTGTGTCCCGCGGCTCCCGCCGGCAATGCGGAAGGAGGTGGGTGGGATGTTTATGTCCCGCTCATCTCCGCCCCTCTGCTTCTATTGGCCGGCTGCCGTGTGACGTCACGGTGACGCCGAACGTCCCTCCCACTCCAGGAAGTGGATGTTCGCCGCCCACAGCGAGGTCGTATGGAAGGTAAGTACGTGTGACGGGATTTAATAGTTTGTGCGACACGGGCAACAAATTGAACGTGCCATACATACGATGGGGGCGGGTCACATCGCATACGACATCGTATGCGTAATTGTAAGGTGTAAATCAGGCTTTACTCACTGCCGGTGATGCATCTTGGAGGTTCGGTGGAGGTAGGAGGAAGTTGTCCCCTTCTCATGATCGATGGATTTCAAGCAGGATGTTGGCTGAGTCCATCACATGAGGTGGGAGTCGCTGTGAGAGGTCAGGTCGCGTCAGTGCGAGGACTTGAGAGGAGCCGGCGTGATCAAGCCAGATCATCATCACACGACTCCCATCATCCTCTGTTGGTGATGTTATCTGCAGCCGACGACAAGACTGCTTCACCGGCTGCATTGCCTGCCCAGGCTGCCACCGCTACTAGGGCAGTTCTGGCTCCGGGCAGGAGTTCTTCACCGATGCCCCCGCAAAAGAGCACATCTGGGGCAGCCGTGGCACTGCAAACCTGGAGCTCGTCAGACGGATCCAAAGAGGAGACGGAGCCATCTGGAAGACCGCAGCAGGTAAGAGACAGGTGAGAGGCTGGGAAGCCTTGTCAATCAGGGGACTGATCATAGTGGTAAAACTTTCCATGTAAATGATTCTTTATGTGATAATGACAGTATGGCCTAAGCCACACGGCAAGAAAAACGGTGCGAGAGGAGAGCGATAAAAATTCGCATTCCACTCGGACCAATTCTAGCTTGTGTGCCAGCGCACATGAGCGATTATTTTCTCAGCCCTAATCGGACCGAGAAAACAATCGCAGCATGCTGTAATTGTAATGCGAGACTCTTTCTCTCACACCCATTCAAGTCTATGGGGCGAGAGAAAAATCGCACTGCACTCGCAGTGCGAGAATCGCAATAGCCGGTTACGGAGGAGAGAGGGAGAGAAATCCCTCCCTCCCTTCCGCAGCACCGACCCGCCCCTCCTCAGCACCGGCCCACCCTTCCTCAGCACCGGCCCGCCCCTCCGCAGCTGAGGTCCACTCGCACGGTCGGACCTCAGTAGCAGGGACACTTGCATTACACTCTGCTCTGCTATACTGCCAGCGTGAGCCCAGTGTCATGTGATGGGATCGCAGTAGATCCCCGTGTGGCCCCAGCCTATTAGAGACATTGTCATTACGACTTTGATTTATTTGGCAGCAATGTGGCTCTGCCAAGGGGATCTGTTGCTGATGTTACAGTAAAGGACAGGTTCCCTGGTATATCAGAATCTCATTTAAAAGAGGCACTGACTTGTGAAATTTCCCCTTCGGGTTTTCATCTCAGTCCTTCTGTTAGAGAGAAAATATGGAGGGTAGAACTTGTTGATTTATTTGCTCTTCTCCCTGTTGCTAGTGAACCGCAGCATAGATATGAGAGGCCTGATAGTAACAGGAGTCAGAAGAGGAGAAGAGGAAGAGCTTTAAGTCTTTTCATTCTTCGCTTCAGGCTTTCTCTATTTATGCTGCGGTTTTGGGTAGATGTTTCCTAACGTGTGATGTTCTGTCTTCATGCACGTTCGCGCGGTGTGCAATCCGACATACACCACAAACCTTCTCTGTTTCCCAAGTAGGCAGACTGTTCTCTCTGTAGTGTAAACTTGTTTATTAGTCAACAGTGAGTGTATGTGGTAAAACTGTAAGAACATAAATAGCAGTGATAAGTCCTCAGATAAGACATGTACATAATACAGGAAGTACATTACAAAATGGAGACTGCACACGTAACAATGAAGTCCTATCTGACGGGATCTCCCCGTGTAATCACAGTATAAACTCTATCACAGCTCTGAACATTGTTATCACATACAGGCGTGAACCTCTCACCAGGCACGCTTTTATGAGGGTAAGGCTACTTTCACACTTGCGTTCAGCGGAGTCTGTCACTATGGAGAATAGCGCAGTCTATTAACGCACTGCGCTATTCTCCATACACTTGTATGGACGACGCACTGTAACGCAAGTGTCAGCGTTGCATCTGCTGGATGACGCAGCGTCATTATTTTGACGCTGCGTTGGGCGGAAGAAACGCAGCATGTAACGTTTTTTTGAGCAGCGCAATCCGTAGGATTTTACTGCGCACACTCTTTATTTATTTTTTTTTAAATCACAAACTTTATTTTGTCTGTCGGTGGCCGAACGTTCAGCTGAGTGCCCGCCCGCCGGCATGTGAGAGCGCCCAGCTGAACGACTGGCCGCCGGCATGTGAGATCGCTCAGCTGAGCGCCCGCCCGCCGGCATGTGAGAGTGCTCAGCTGAACGACTGGCCGCCGGCATGTGAGATCGCTCAGCTGAGCGCCCGCCCGCCGGCATGTGAGAGTGCTCAGCTGAGCGCCTGCCCGCCGGCATGTGAGAGTGCTCAGCTGAGCGACCGGCCGCCGACATGCCCGCCCGCCGGCATGTGAGAGCACTCAGCTGAGCGCCCGCCCGCCGGCATGTGAGAGTGCTCAGCTGAGCGCCCGCCCGCCGGCATGTGAGAGTGCTCAGCTGAGCGCCCGCCCGCCGGCATGAGAGAGCGCTCAGCTGATCGTTCACAATAGTCTGCTGCCGGTAAACTAAAGAAGAAAAAAAAAAAAAAGCTTTCCGTTGCTTTGTACGATCCGTAGCATCCGTTGTGCCACAATATGCAACGCATCCGTTGCATCCGTCACACAATGCAATGCAACGGAAGCCATCCAACGCAAGTGTGAAAGTAGCCTAATGGAGGGTTTACAGGAGGGGTGCAGGAAGACTCTCACACACATGTCTCCTGAGGTGAATTTGGTCTCAAAATGGATGCCACTACCCAGCATGCCTGGGAATCTCCCACAATACACCAGGACACTCCCACAAAGTAAACACTAAACACTTCAAAAATAAACCACCAGATGGAGCCCTAACATCATTTAACCCCTTCAGCCCCCGGGCATTTTGCATTTTTCCATTTTTTTTTTTGCTCCCCTTCTTCCGAGAGCCGTAACCTTTTTATTTTTCTGTCAATTTTGCCATATAAGGGCTTGTTTTTTGCGGAACGAGTTGTAGTTTTAAATGAATCCATATGTTTTACTATATAGTGTACTGGAAAACAGCAAAAAAATTCCAAGTCTGGAAAAACTGCAAAAAAAGTGTGATGCTACAAAAGTTTTTGGGATATTTTATTCATCATGTTCACTATATCGTAAAACTGATGTATGGGTGTGATGCCTGAGGTCGGTGCGAGTTTGTAAACACCAAACATGAATAGGTTTACTTGTATCTAAGGGGTTAAAAAAATTCACATGTTTGTCGAAAAAAAGTGGAGCACGTTTTGCGCCATTTTCCGAAACCCGTATTGTTCTCATTTTTCGGGATCTATGGCTCAATGATGGCTTATTTTTTGCGTCTTGAGCTGACGTTTCTAATGGTATTATTTTTGCGCAGATGCTACGTTTTGATCGCCTGTTACTGTATTTTGCGCAAAATTTGTGGCAACCAAAAAACGTAATTTTGACGTTTGGAATTTTTTTGCCGCTACGCCGTTTACTGATCAGATTAATTGATTTTATATTTTGATAGATTGGGCATTTCTGAACACGGTGATACCAAATATGTGTATATTTTTTATTTTTTAAAACTTTTTTCAACTTTTTTTTTTATTTTACTAGGTCCCTTAGGGGACTATAATTATCAGCAATCTGATCGCTCTTCCATATATGCTGATCACAGCTACAGAGCTGAGATCTTCAGATATGCTGCTTTAGTCTCAATGTATATATATCACCTGAGGAAGACAACATACTGGTTGTCGAAACACGTTGTGGCATATAAGGGACCACTAATAAAAGGTTTGGATAATTTTGTAAAAAAATCCTTTGGTCCCTTTTCCTTATCAGCGCTCCTCCAGATCGACTTCTTTTGTTTTTTAAAATGCTTTAAGAAGCATGGTCAACTCGGTCAACAGTCGGCTGCTTCGCATTTTCTCAAAGGTATTGACGCCAGTGAGCCTGGAAAGAATGCTCCCATGGCTAGATCGTTTTCCAGGCAAGCAGAAAGCAACATTGGTTCTTAGGGGTTTCAGGGAGAAGTTCTTCCTTCCTACATTTAAACGTGAAGGTTGTTTTTTATCAAAAAATTTAAAATCGATTGATGTTCAAAGGAAGGTAGTTGGGTTACACATTAAAAATGAGCAAGGTTTAGGTAGGGTAGCAGGTCCATTTGTTTCCACCCATTTAAAAATTTCAGAGTTTCGCCTTTAGTTCCAAAAAAGGAACCTAATTAGTTTAGAATCATACATCACCTTTCTTATTCTAAGGGTCGCTCCTTGAATGATGAGATCGATTCTAAGGCAGCTTCTGAAGCTATGCATCATTTGTTTTAGCAATTCATTTATTGAGGAGGTTTGGTCGTAATTCATTACTTGCTAAATCAAATATCAAATCAGCATTTCAGCTGATTTTTTGTTATAGGTAGTGGTTTTTCGGATCATTATTTTCAGGTATTAAATAGTTTCATTGGCCTTATGGAATTCTTTGGGGTTCTTTTGGCCAAGGAAAAGATGATTTTTCACTGTAGCCAGTTAGAATTTTTGGAAATTGCAATATATTCAAACAGGATGGATCTGAGTCTTCGGGGTACTTTGCACACTACGATATCGCAGGTGCGATGTCGGTGGGGTCAAATCGAAAGTGATGCACATCCGGCGTCGCTGTCGACATTGTAGTGTGTAAAGCCTTTTACATATGATTACTGAGCGCAAAAGCGTAGTTATCGTATGATCGGTGTAGGGCCCGACATTTCCATAATGCCACTGCTGCGACGGTACGATGGTGTTCCTCGTTCCAGCAGGCAGCACACATCTCTGTTTGTGAAGCCGCTGGAGCGAGGAACATCTCCTTACCTGTGTCCCGGCCGGCAATGCGGAAGGAAGGAGGTGGGCAGGATGTTTAAGTCCCGCTCATCTCCGCCCCTCCGCTTCTATTGGCTGCCTGCCGTGTGACGTCACTATGATGCCGCACGACCCGCCCCCTTAGTAAGGAGGCGGTTCGCTGGCCTGAGCGACGTCGCACAGAGCGAGAAATTTTAAGAGAGTTTTTTCCTCTCCTGATAGTAGATGGCCTATTTCATTGGACAGGCTGGGTAAGTTATGGGTGACTCTTAAGTCTGTTTGTTTTGATTCTTTGAGCTGTATTTATTTCAGGCTGCGTTTTTAATTTCCTTTTTTCCTGCTCTTAAGGCCCCATTACAAGCAACGACGTATCTAACGATATATCACCGGGGTCACGGATTCCATGACTCACATCCGGCATCGTTAGCGACGTCGTTGCGTGTGACATCAACGAACGGCCATTAACTATTAAAAATACTCACCTTATCGTTGATCGTTGACACGTCGTTCATTTTCAATTAAATCATTGATTGTTGAGGATGCAGGTTGTTCGTCATTCCCGAGGCAGCACACATCGCTACGTGTGACACCCCGGGAATGACGAACTACAGCTCACCTGTGGCCGCTAGCAATGAGGAAGGAAGGAGGTGGGCGGGATGTTACGGCCGCTCATCTCCGCCCCTCCGCTTCTATTGGGCGGCCGCTTAGTGACGCCGCTGTGACGCTGCACGAACCGCCCCCTTAGAAAGAAGGCGGTTCTCCGGCCACAGCGACATCACTAGGCAGGTAAGTCCATGTGACGGCTCCTATCAATTTTGTGCGCCACGGGCAGCGATTTGCCCGTGACGCACAAACGACGGGTGCTTTCACCAGCGATATCGCTGCATGTAATGCCCCCTTTAGGATTGGCGAGTTATTATCAAGATTATCAAGCAGCAAGTTGAAGGTCTTGGGTTTATATAGAGAGGATGTAGCTATGTTTAAGCTGTTTAGTTTTCTTTTTATTAGGAAGTCTAAAACCGATCAACCTGGTAGAGGATTTTCTGTCAAATTGAAGTGTGTTCCTGGGTCCCCTGTATGTCCAGTTTCAAATCTATCTAGAGGGTTATTGGATTTTCCTGATTTGCAGGGAGTTTTATTACTACATGACGGGGTTTTGGTGACTAAGTTTCAGTTTAACTCAATATTGAAGAATTGTCTTGTTAAACTGAACCTGGATAAAGACGAACACTCATTGCACTCATTTCGTATTAGTGTAGCAACTGAAGCCGCTGGGGCAGGTTTGAAGGATAATAAAATTTGCAAAATTGGAAGAAGGTCTTCAAATAACTTTACATTCATCCTAATTTATTGCGATTAACTCGTTTTTCTCCAATTCTAGGCCCGATGGTCGTTTTAGCTGATCGGTCACTCTTTCATCCATCGGGTGCAGAGGAGAGCGGCCACTAGGAAGCATTCAGAGAATCTTTCTTTTAGTGTTGAGTTGTTGAATATTTTTTGGCTCGGTATAAGGGGCGTGAAACTGGTGAATTTTGGTTTCTAGTTTAAAACGTTTCTTGCAAGTTACCCTTATCCTGATCTAATAATTATTCACATTGGTAGTAATGATGTGGGGAAGATTAGGACTTTGAATTTTTCGAGTCAACTACTGTTTCTTTAGTAAGGAGTCTTTTTCCAGGTTCTTCTGTGATTTTCTCTGAAATCATTCCTCATTTGATCTGGAATTGCAGCGAGATGCTTTTCACGGAGAAGATAAGGAAGAGGTTAGGGTTCTGTTACACATAGCAACATTCCAGCGATCCCGACAACGATATGACCTGGTCAGGAGCGCTGGTACGTCGCTACATGGTCGCTAGTGAGCTGGCAAACAGGCAGATCTAATTAACGACACAGCAACGATACGGCGATCCGTATAACGACCTCGGCGGTCATTGGGACCCTGTCACACAGCAACTATTCTGACGACTCAGACTTCGATAGAGATGTTGTGTTTCCACCCAGGCGTGCCTTTGCATTGCCTTTTCCACACCTCTCTGCATAACAACGAGGACGCTCGTTGTTGTTATGGCATCACACACAGTGATGCATGCTGCCCAGCGGGACACCAACGATCAAAAAATGAACCAGGATGTTCAGGTACGATCGGCGATATCGCAGTGGGGGGCCGGTTGCCAATATGTGTCACACGTAGTGAGATCACTGTAGCATCACAAACCCTGTGACGTTTCAGCGATCTCGCTAACGACATCGCTATGTGTAACGGGGCCTATAATCGTGTGATGGAGAAATCTTTTCTTGCCTCAGGGGATTTTTCTTACAAACACATTGATCCTGAGGGTTTCACTATTGGCTTATACAGAAATGATGGTGTCCATTTATCTGATGTGGGGTTGGACATCTTTAATTTGGGTTTACAGAACACAACGGAGCAATGGCTACGGTGTTTGGGGGGGGCCTGCATATTTGTGAAACTCGGTGGTTTGGGTGAAATCGCCCAATGTTGTTGGGTGGATTTTGGTTTTATTGGAATTTTTAATTTAAATTCAAATTTTATTATCTTGGTTTATGGTAATATGGAGTAAATTGGTTTATTTATTTAATTCATGTAACTATTAATAAAACACCACAGCCATTGTTATTCCAATCTGTTGTCTTGTGTATTTATTTTAGTTATTGTACATAGATGATAAGTGGGCTTTATTCTACAATACTTTCTTTAAGTTTTATTGCATAATTGGAGGTAACCTAGGAGGTGGTCGAGACCCCTTCAATGTAAAGTGTGTGGTTATGTAAAGTGTAATGTGATGTAAATATGTTATCAATGTGTAGTGAAGTATATTAGTCAGATAAGCATTAGATTAAGACATATGTTTTAACAGATTTAGCAGAGTGGGGAAGTAGGATGTAGTGTGCAGTAAAGGTTTAGGATGTCATTTATAATAAGTAATTTAAAGTATAGGAATGTCATTTAGATATACTTTGTTAGTAATAGAAATAGTTAATGTCAGGTTCAGCTCACTAGGGGGTGGAACAAGTGTTGAGCAGAGTGAGAGACTTCCTGGTTACAGAGAGAGCTGAGAGTCAGTTCTGGATACGGAGTCAGAGAAGACTAGGCCATGGTGTCAGGGCCAATTAGGGATCTCTGAGGTAACCTCAAGAGGTCCAGAGCCTACGGCTTACCCCATTAGGCTTAGAGAGTCGTGCGACTAAAGAACCGTCAGGGCCTAGAAGTGGACGAAAGAGTAAAGAAGAGGGGGGAATGAAGACACAGACCTGGCAGCTTGAGGATGAGTTCCAAGATAGCGGGGGACAAATCAAGAAAGAATACCCCAGAAACAGTAGAACCAGAACCGCGAGAAGTGAAGCCATGTCTGTGATAATGGTGTAAAGAATAAACTAAACCAGTTTGGTTGCCAAGTGAACTCTGGTGTTGCGTGGGTTACTATTTTGTCTACGATGAAGACCAATAGCGAATAGCGGGGTGATGGACACCTGCCTGAAGATTCCAGTAAGTGTCATGCACCCCATCCTAAGTCACATCCATACACGGAGTCTCCTTGGCGAAGGAGCGAGGAGCCTGTACGGCCTGGCGTCCGTGCCTTCTTTTAATGATATGATGCTTCCACTCTGAAGCCGTTCTCAAACGGTATGTTAAACATTACAAAAGATTTAAGTAGGTTTATGGGCGTATACAGGCTCTTATGTTTAGGTGAACTTCATTAATGTGTTTATCGATATATACAATCATGAAATGCTATTTCCGGATATTTCCCAGTCTATCAGAAACACTGATCATCTGATTGGTTTGACTCTTTTCTGAAAGGAGTATACAATTTTTGTAATAGTATAAATGCCGTATTCCTCCAGAAAAAGCAAATATTTATTATACCAAGAAACTTTATTTTTTTATTTTTATATATTCTTTCTCCTTATTTTATTTTAATTTTTTATTTTTTTGTATTTTTTCTATTGGCAACTTAAGCATCAGCTGATTACAGTGAGTTCTGCATTTATAATACACATCTATGTACACACTACCAGATCCTCCAGAGAACCTAGGCATTTATAGATAAGAATTGTATACTTGTTTTTTATGTTTGATTCCAAAAATAAAAATATAAAAAAATAAAAATATAAAATAAAATGAAGAGAGAATATGCAAAAATAAAAAATGAGTCTCTTGGTATATTAAATATTTACATTTTTTCTGTGGGGTGACGACAGTGTAATTAAACAAAAGTATTATGATTAGGGATGGAGGAGGGTGCTCGCCACTTATCGGTTCTCGGCCGAGTATCCCGGGTGCTCGAGTGCCATGGTTCGCACCTTTCTTGGCTGTTTTTCAGCTACTAAACATGCAGGGATTGCCTATCAATCATGGTAATGCTGTAGCCATGTTAGCTACTGGCATTACTGTGATTGGTCGACGACATCACATCATCAGGTCTTATATGAGACCTGGGAGTATGATCCTAGGTAAACTGTACCTGGAAATAGTGTAGAGAGAGCTGCTGGAGAAGGGACAGTGTATTGATTATAACTTTACAGTTCTTGCTGCTGCAACATAAAACCAAACGTCTTTGTTGGGGCTAAGTCTAATCTATTCCATTCTAGTCCCTATTAAACTGTTCTAAGCTGCATACCTAATTTAAAATGTGCAAGGCCTGCGGTAAGGGACGTGGAAGTGGAAATCCTGCTGATGGTGGTGCACACAAGCTGTGGCCATGGTCCAGGTGAAATTGTACCTGCTGCATGAGCACTGCAAACACACTTATCATGTAGACCTAGTTTCTGTCTCAGTTTGCAGGGGGCATGATACACCACTATTGAAACCAGAACGGTGTGAGCAGGTTGTGTGCTGGATGGCAGATAATGTTTACCAGCACCACCCTGTCTTCCACATGGTGCAATCTGACTAGTCTACAGTCCGGACCACACAATCCTCACCATGATCCTCCTTCCTAATACCATGGCGAGTCCCAGTTAACAAGTGATCCCCACATTTGTACACTCCGAGGAGCTCTTCAGATTTACATGTATTGATTCTAGCACCTCACCCTTCACATTTTAAGAGAGAAAGCATCTCAAGGAAGAGCCATACATAATGACACTTGGCCAGCCAGTATACAGTTCAGCTGGTGTCTGCACTACTCAGCACATCATACAGCACACAGAAGTACACCATTAACTGGATAACAAAGCACAAGTGTGGGATCACATAACGCTATTATCAGCATGGGAGAACAGGTTCTACCATCTTAAAAAGGGTGGAGGCAAATGTGATAGGTCTCTTGCAACATGTGACTCCAGCAGTAATCCACAGTTTAGCAGAAATTAACTTTTGCAAACCCAGTTACTATCAAGAGCACAGCTGGTCAACACCTGAGCCTGTCTGTGCAACTCAAAAGCAGCATTGTGTGGAGTGTTTGACTCTGCTGTGTGAACAGTGTCAGAAGTAGTCCTGACATTAAGCGAGATTTGAGCCAGACACAGTGTGACACATACTGTTTGAGAAAGGCTTCAGAGTGGAAGACGAAATGCATCATGTGTAATTGCCAATTTTGGAGTAAAAGTTAAAGAAAAGCTAGAGATGAACGCGTTGTTCTTATTGTGATTTCTATATTGTATATCAGGAGACACTATGGAGGTGCGTCACTGTGAAAATTGTGTGTCCTCCATCCCACCTTCCTCTCATCTGCGCCTCTGCTTTATTTCAGATCTCTCCTCCCGTAACGGGACGCAGGTTGATGCCGTCCTCAGCTTCGTCTCCTTCTGTTTGTCGCTGGACTCAGTGGTGAATGTCACAATCGTAATACTGTTCCTGATATTACAAGGTTTGTAAATATTACACCAAAACCGAGTGGACAGGTGTGCAGGAGCTGTAAAATCTAAGGCGCTGTGTACACGAGTAGATAATTGTATAAACCATGAAGAACGTGGTCTAATCATTGATCGTGAGAACAATCTTCAGTTACTTTACACAATTTTCAAATGATGCCAGAGACTTTTTTTTGTTTTTGGACACATCGTTCTGTCTCTGACCCCATTCACATTACACAATTATCGTGACTGCTGGATCAGTAGCATTATTATGAGAATTCCCCTTTAGGCTGTTCACATTTTAAAGTTTGTTACAACTGATCTGTAAGGCTACTTTCACATTAGTGTAGGCAAAAAAATGCAAACCACATATGACCGGATCCTGTGGATTAAATGTGCAGCGCATGCAACCGCAATTGTTATTTTACCGGATCCTGGATGCAGCGGTACACAGAATTTATCGGCCGGCACTGGAGTCAGCTGAACTCCTGATCTCACAGCCCACACACGCTGCGATGGATGCAGGTTAACAGCAGTCACTGCATGCTGCCGATCACGTGTGACCGTGTGCGGGCTGTGTGGTCAGGTCAGGAGTTCAGCTCAGTTCAGATCAGCTGACTCATATGTCGGCCGATTACGTGTACTGTGTCCCCCAGCATCTATCGCAGCGTGTGCGGGCTGTGAGGTCAGGAGTTCAGCTGAGTTCAGATCAGCTGACTCCAGTGCCGGCCAATTACTTGTTCTGTGTCCCCCAGCATCTATCGCAGTGTGTGTGGGCTGTGGAATTCAGCTGAGTTTGGCTGGCACTGGAGTAAGCTGATCTGAACTCAGCTGAACTCCTGACTTCATACCCAGCAGAACAAGTAATCAGATCAGCTGACTCCAGTGTCGGCCGATTACTTGTTCTGTGTCCCACTGCATCCATTGCAGAGTGTGCGGGCTGGAGTTCAACTGAGTTCAGATGAGCTGATTCCAGTGCCGGCCAAACTCAGCAGACCTCACAGCCCGCACACGCTACGATGGATGCAGGGGGACACAGAACAAGTAATCGGCCGGCACGGGAGTCAGCTGATCTGATTACTTGTTCTGCTTGCTATGTGGTCAGGAGTAGGGATGAGTGAGCAGTAAAATGCTCAGGTGCTCGATGGGTGATTTTTTTTTTATTCATTAAAAAATAAAAAAAACAAAAACCCCAAACCCATAACCCTAACCCTAGGGTTAGGGGTAAAAAAAAATGCGTGGGCTCCCGCTGCATTTTCTATTGCTAAGGTTAACCCAAGCAGCTACTGGCTGCTAACCCCCAATGCTTAGTGTTACCTTTACTGGCAATGGAAAATCCAGGGAAGCCCTTTTTTTTTTTAAAAGGTTTTTTGCCCAAAAACTCAAGAGAAAATGACGTGGGCTTCGCCATATTTTTGTATGCTAGCCAGGTACAGCCGGCAGCTACGGGCTGCCCCCAACCCCCAGCTGCCTATTTGTACCCGGCAAGTAACCAAAAATATAGGGAGGCCCTTTTTTAAAATTTTTTAATGAATTTCATGAAATAATAAAGTGTTTCGCCAAATTTTTGTGTCCAGCCAGGTACAACTAGGAAGCTGGGGATTAGAATCTTCAGCGCAGGTTGACCCAAGCTTTCTGGGCCCCCCCGCTGCAAATTGCAGTCCACAGCCACCCCAGAAAATGGCGCGTTCATAGAAGCGCCATCTTCTGGCGCTGTATTCAACTCTTCCAGCGGCTTTGGTACCGAGTGGCACACTGGCCAATAAGGGGTTAATACCAGCTTTGTTTTACCAGCTGGTATTAAGCCAGAGATTCCTAATGTTAGGCCAAGTTTGACCTGGCCATTAAGAATCTCCAATAAAGGGTTAAAAAAAGACATCACACAGAGAAAAAATACTTTATTAGAAATAAATACACAGACACACTTAGGGACTCCATCTTTATTACTCCCTCTCACCCCTCCACGATCAAGAGAGAGAGAGAGAGAGATTTCTGTACTGACCATGCCAAGCTGCTTTCTGGGCATGCTCAGTACAGACAATAGGATCCTGTGTCTATCAGGATCCGGCGACTTCCGGTGCAGACTGCAAAAGGATCTGGTGCCCATTGAAAGACATTGCAGTTACCACCACAATCTAACAGATCCATTGACATGCAGTATTTTGCCCGAGGACAAAAACGCTGCAAGTAGCGTTTTTGAAAAAAGGTAAAACACCGCATAGCAAAAGATCCATTGTGTGCCATACGCAACTGCATGTGACCGCATATTGCCGCGATTCTATTGCAAATGCATTGAAATGACAATGCATTTGTAAAGGATCCGACTTTGTGGAAAAAAATCCATTTGTGCTGTAGTTAAAAATACGCTGATGTGAAAATAGCCTTATATGGCGGACTCTATTGACTGTAATAGGATCCATCTGGTTTTTATTATGGCAGCATATATTTTTTCTAGTATAGCACATTAAAAAAGAAAAGCGTTAAAAAACATGGCGGCTTTCTTCTAGAAACATCACCACACCTGTCCACCTGTCACTTCAATGAAGCAGGGCTGCAGTACCAGACAACGCCTGTAAACAGGCGAGGTGCTGTTTCTGGAAGACAACAGATATTTTAGGGGTTAAAATGATAACATTTTTGATATTCGTATCTAAAAGATTTGCCGAACTTGCCCAGAAAATTGCAGGAAAGCCATTAGCTGCAAATTTAACATACATAGTTACATAGGTTGAAAAAAGCCCTCGGTCCATCTAGTTCACCTTCCTCTACCAATTCTACATTTTGTCCCTAAATTATTATAACTGACAATGTTGTGTACTGAGGAATTCATCCAGATCTTTTTTAACAGCTGACATTATCAAACAGATCACCAAATTATTGGTGATTACCAAACAGCTTTAGTATCTGCCATTACTACCTCTTGTGGTGGCATTCCACAGTCTGACTGCTCTAACTGTAAAGAACCCTTTCCTATTTAGCTGCCGGAATCGCTTTTCTTCCACTCGCAGTGAGTGCCCCCTGGTCCTTAGTACTGTCTTTGGAAGAAATAAGTCATGTGCCAGTCCTTTATATTGACCACACATGTATTTATACATATAAATGAGATCTCCTCTGAGACGTATTTTTTCTAAGCTAAACATAGCTAACTTTTTCAACCTCTGTGGCCTTATAAAGGATTTATAGAGGAGTAACAATACGTTGGGATCACGGGATCTTATCTCTCTTTTTATACACCCTAGAATCTTGTTTGCTTTAGCAGCTGCTGCCTGACATTGAGTGCTGCTGCTCAGCTTATTTGTAATGAGAATACCCAAGTCCTTCTCCTGTTCTGTAGTCCCGAGTTTACTTCCATTTAATGTATAGGCAGCTATAGGATTACTCCGTCCTAGGTGCATTACTTTACATTTATCAACATTAAATCTCATTTGCCAAGTATCTGCCCATTCTGACATCTTATCCAGATCTTTTTGTAATTTTGTACTATCAAGGTCCATTTTTAATATCCTACATAGTTTAGTGTCATCGGCAAAGACTGACACTTTACTATCAATCCCATCCACAAGGTCATTAATAAATAAATTAAAAATAATCGGTCCCAGCACAGATCCCTGCGGCGCCCACTGCTGACTATGAGCCATTTAGAGACTATAGCCCATTTATGACTATTGTTTGTTTCCTATCTTTAAGCCAATTCCCTACTCATTTGCATATAGTTTCCCCTAGTCCTTGCTTCTGGAGCTTCAATGTTAGGCTATTACAGTGGGTATGGAAAGTATTCAGATCTCTTTCAATTTTTAACTCTTTGTTTCATTACAGTCATTTGGTAAATTCTCAGTAATGTACACTCTGCACCCCATCCCCCATCTTGTCAGAAAAAATAAGAAATTTATAAAGTTTTGCAAATTTATTAAACAAGAAAAACTGAAATATCACATGGTCATAAGTATTCAGCCCCTTTGCTCAGAAACTCATATTTAAGTCACATACTGTCCATTTCCTTGTGATCCTCCTTGAGATGGTTCTCCTCCTTCATTGGAGTCCAGCTGTGTGTAACTACACTGATAGGACTTGATTTGGAAAGGCGCACACCTGTCTATATAAGACCTCACAGCTCACACTGCATGTCACACCAAATGACGATCATGAGGTCAAAGATACTGCCCAAGGAGCTCAGAGACAGAATTGTGGCAAGGCACAGATCTGGCCAAGGTTACAAAAGAATTTCTGCAGTACTCAAGATTCCTAAGAGCACAGAGGCCTTCATAATCCCTAAATGGAAGAAGTTTAGGACCAGCAGAACTCTTCCTAGACCTGGCCATCCAGCCAAACTGAGCAATCGTGGGAGAAGAGCCTTGGTGAGAGAGGTAAAGAAGAACCCCGAGATCACTGCGGCTGAGCTCCAGAGATGCTGTAGGGAGATGGGAGAAAGTTTCACAAAGTCAACTATCACTGCAGCCTCCACCAGTCGGGCCTTTATGGCAGAGTGGCCCAACAGAAGCCTCTCCTCAATGCAAGACATATGAAAGCCGCATAGAGTTTGAAAAAAACACATGAAGGACTCCAGACTATGAGAAATAAGATTCTCTGGTCTGATGAGACGAAGATAGAACTTTTTGGTGATAATTCTAAGCAGTATGTGTCGAGAAAGCCAGACACTGCTCATCACCTGCCCAATACAATCCCCACAGTGAAACATGGTGGAGGCAGCAAGACAATGGCCCTAAACACACAGCTAAAATAACAGAGGATTGGCTTCAGAACAATTCTGTGACCATTATTGACCGACTCAGCCAGAGCCCTGACCTCAACTCAATTGAGCATCTCTAGAGAGACCTGAAAATAGCTGTCCACCAACGGTCACCATCCAACCTGACAGAACGGGAGAGGATCTGCAAGGAAGAATGGCAGAGGATCCCCAAATCCAGGATCCCAAGACTCATGGCTGTACTAGCTCAAAAGGGAGGGTGCTTCTACCCAATACTGAGCAAAGGGGCTGAATACTTATGACCATGTGATATTTCAGTTTTTCTTGTTTAATAAATTTGTAAAAATTTCTACATTTCTATTTTTATCTGTCAAGATGGGGGATGGGGTGCAGAGTATACATTAATGAGAAAAAAATGTACCAAATGGCTGCAATGTAACAAAGAGTAAAAAATGTACAGGGGTCTGAATACTTTCCGTTTCCACTGTATGTGGTACAGTATCAAATTCCTTTGCAAAGTCCAAATAAATCCCATCAGCTGCATTACCAGTATCCAGGTTTGCACTTACCCCCTCATAGAAACTAAACATGTTGGTTAGACACGACTTATCTTTCATATATTCATGCTGGTCATCAATTATATTATTTTCTGCAATATATTTTTGCATATCATGTCACCAAAGCCTCCAATTCCATGAACATGTATGGCACTCTGAGGTCTCCAAGGACTTTATCCAAAATGTATGATTACACACGCGTCAATATATCATGCGATCGCACCCACTCCATCATTTGTGCGTCACGGGCAATTTGTTGCCCGTGTCGCACAAAGTCGGTAACCCCCCGTCACACGTACTTACTTCCCGAACGACCTCACTGTGGGCGGCGAACATCCTCTTCCTGAAGAGGGAGGGACGTTCAGCGTCATAGCGACATCACACAGCGGCCGCCCAATAGAAGCGGAGGGGCGGAGATGAGCAGGACGTAACATCCCGCCCCCCTCCTTCCTTCCTCATTGCCGGCGGGATGCAGGTAAGCTGTGTTCGTCGTTCCCGAGGTGTCACGCGGAGCGATGTGTGCTGCTTCAGGAATGACGAACAACCTGCTTCCAGGATTGTGTCTGACATTTTGAAAATGAATGACGTGTCAATGAGCAACGATAAGGTGTGTATTTTTGGTCGTTAACAGTCGCTCGCAGCTGTCACACGCTACGATATCTCAAACGATGCCGGATGTGCATCAAAGAATCCGTGACCCTGACGACATATCGCCCGATATATCATAGCATGTAACACCTCCTTTACTCTTAGCTATGTGTCCCTTCATGGCCTCACAGGTGCAGAGACTCTCCTGCCTAACAGATGCAGTGACTCTCCTGCCTCACAGATACAGTGACTCTCCTGCCTCACACATACAGTGATTCTCCTGCTTCACAGATGCAGTGACTCTCCTGCCTCACAGATGCAGTGACTCTTCTGCCTCACAGATGCAGTGACTCTCCTGCCTCACAGATGCAGTGACTCTCCTGCCTCACAGATGCAGTGACTCTCCTGCCTCACAGATATAGTGACTCTCCTGCTTCACAGATGCAGTGACTCTCCTGCTTCACAGATGCAGTGACTCTCCTGCCTCACAGATGCAGTGACTCTCCTGCCTCACAGATGCAGTGACTCTCCTGCCTCACAGATGCAGTGACTCTCCTGCCTCACAGATGCAGTGACTCTCCTGCCTAACAGATGCAGTGACTCTCCTGCCTCACTGATACAGTGACTCTCCTGCCTCACACATACAGTGATTCTCCTGCTTCACAGATGCAGTGACTCTCCTGCCTCACAGATGCAGTGACTCTTCTGCCTCACAGATGCAGTGACTCTCCTGCCTCACAGATGCAGTGACTCTCCTGCCTCACAGATGCAGTGACTCTCCTGCCTCACAGATATAGTGACTCTCCTGCTTCACAGATGCAGTGACTCTCCTGCTTCACAGATGCAGTGACTCTCCTGCCTCACAGATGCAGTGACTCTCCTGCCTCACAGATGCAGTGACTCTCCTGCCTCACAGATGCAGTGACTCTCCTGCCTCACAGATGCAGTGACTCTCCTGCCTCACAGATACAGTGACTTTCCTGCCTCACAGATGCAGTGACTCTCCTGCCTCACAGATGCAGTGACTCTCCTGCCTCACAGATGCAGTGACTCTCCTGCCTCACAGATACAGTGACTCTCCTGCCTCACAGATGCAGAGACTCTCCTGCCTCACAGATGCAGTGACTCTCCTGCCTCACAGATGCAGTGACTCTCCTGCCTCATAGATATAGTGACTCTCCTGCTTCACAGAGGCAGAGACTCTTCCTCCTGCTTCACAGATATAATGACTCCTCTGCCACACAGATGCAGTGACTCTCCTGCCTCAAAGATATGGTGATTCTCTTGCCTCATAGAAGCCGTGACTCTCCTGCTTTAGATATAGTAACTCACCTGTCTCACCGATGCAGTGACTCTCCTGCCTCACGGATATAGTGGTTCTCCACCCTCACAGATACAGTGACTCTCCTCCTTCACAGATACAGTGACTCTCCTGCCTCACAGATATAGTGACTCTCCTGCCTCACAAACACAGAGACTCTTTGCCTGACAAATACAGTGACACTCTTGCTGAGCAGACACAGTGGTTCTCCTGACTCACAGATGTGTGACACCCTGGACTAGCCAGGTAGTCACAGTTAGGCCCTTGCAACACCCATCCCCTAATAAGGTGACACCAGCCAACCTACAAAACCCTAATCACCTCCCTCTGGGTTTGATGTCCACACCAGGGGGGCGGAGCCAGGCGGTTGGCCATGCCCACCTAGGAGTTCACAGGCCCAGAGGCTTGAAACCCAGCAGATGAGTTTAGGAGGGAGAGGAGATCAGTCTTGACATTGGAAGTGAGAGGAGTAAATCTGTCTGTATCCTGGGTAGGCGCCCGGACACATTGGCTAGGAGGCAGATGGTGGTGGCCGTCTGCAGGAGACGGGAAGACAGCCCAGTGGAACCGTATGTAACCGGGACAGGGTAGTGGCCCGCCGGTACCGAACCGGGGAACCGACTAGAAACCGGAGCACAAGTTGGGGGTACTCAGACCCTGAAACACGGTCCCGAAACTACCGGACCCTGTTAATTAACTGATTGAGGTCTAGACTTTAGGTCCTTTTCCACCCAAGTCCCGAAAGAAGGCAACAGCCCACTGATTCCGAATAACGGCCACCGCCAAGGGCCAAGAGATCAAAGGGCCAGTGCCTGCGAGCAACGGGCTCTTCCGACACAAAACGCCGGGGAGCCGACTTACGTCGCTGAAGCGCGGCTGTCCACAGCTTCTAAAAGGTGCAGGAGAAAGGCGGACACCACCAACCCGTTGGGGGAACCTGAAACAGCCGGCTGCGGGCACCGACCACCCTCTTTTTGGTTTACCAGAGACTCCCGTGTATTTGTCAGAGTGAGTACCAAAGTGCCCTCGGGCCGCGCACCGCCCTGCCATGCCATGCACCGACATCTCCTACACCAACCTGGGTCCCGGGGCCACCACCCCTGCCCACGGAGGGGTTAACACCAAGAGCTGCATCAACATCTCCCCCGGGGTGTCTAGTAAACAGCAGCAGTGGTGCTACCCTTCACCACAACCCGTGGGTGGCATCACGAACGCAAACAAACCGCGGCCTCGACCGTGATCCACCTGAACCCCCGTCAGTATGCCAGCCCCTTGCAGAGCAAAGTGACCCCCGGTCCGGAGGCACTCGAGCCACCGACACACGGGCCCAGATCCGAGCGGCTCGACTGCAGCCGATCGCGGGGCAGTACACATCGACTCTTCTGGTGTCACAAACAGGATTGAACCAGTCCACTTACCGGTGGAAGTGCGCCTTGAAGTCAGCGGTGATCCGTTACGAAATTTGCGAAATCCGCCATCTTGCTGCCATCTTCTGGCACGAAAATTCCCGCCAAAGCCATCTTCCCCGTAGATAGGGCGCGAAAGTGATGCCCCGCATCCTGGGAACAAGCAGTGCCAGAAAGTGCGCGGCTGAAAAGGGAGACGAGTGCCGCGAAAAAACCAAGGGGGGGCGGGTGAAGACCCCGTGTCATGTGACCGAGAGGATAAAGGGCAGGGACTCCAGGACTCTGCCACCCGTATGGTTTCTGGACATCCACCGTGCAACATGTCTGACCCGTCCGGCAAGCCCGAAGCCCCGGAGCCTGCACCTGGAACAGCGGCGTGGGTGGAAGCCCGGACGACACAGATTTGTCGCCGTCTACATGCCCAAGTATGTCTCCGAATGGAACGGTGGGTGGCCGAGATGGAGGAAGTGGCTGTGGTCGTGCGGATACGCGAGGTGGAGGCAGTTTTGGAGGAGCGGGTAGGCGACCCACACCCCTGTGTCCCCGAGGGAATGGCCGCTGCGGCTGAGGGACCCGGTCTGCCCCCGCTCACCCTGCTGCTTCCCCCACCGTCTGTACCGGCTGCCGCTGCCCCGCCGATCGGTCCACTGCCCCCGACATCGGCAGCGGAGTCCATCCCACCTGCCCACGAGGACAGGCCTGCAGACGCCGCCCGTGGACGGCCCTTCGTTCATCCTGCGCCGATCACGTTGCCGTGGAAGATTCCCCGGGAGGTGCCTGTCCACAAGGTGAGCCCGCCGGTCCCGGAAGTGACTGCGCCCAAAGAAGTCCCAGCCCCGGCAGTCCGCCCGGCCATGGAGGGAGTGGAAGTTGCCCGGAGGAAGGCCTGGCAGGTGAGGCCCGTTGCTCCCGGATCCCAGGCCTCGGCTGAGGCATCGCAGGGTTGCCGCTGCAAAGAAGCACCACAGGCCACGTCACTGCGGGGTTCCCCAGTCTCAAAGGTACCGGTCGTAGCCGGTATGGGGGAGCTCCGGCAGGGCCCAACCCTAGCGCAGAGGGAGCAGGCAGATGCTCCATACTGGGAGCAGCGGCCGAGTCAGCTGGGCCGGGAAATTGCGGCCCGTGAACAGCAGAGGGCAGAGTTGCTGGCCCGCACCATCTGCGAGAAAGAGAATCTGCGGAGTGCCACCTATCGGGTGCGGGGCCCGACCCACGAAGGCCAAGTCTGCCGGTTTTGTCCCCCAGCGTGGATGGGGGTTCATCTTTGAGCCGGGCCTGGAGGCCGAAATTTTCGTTTCCCGTCGGGACGTTAATGCCCACCTCCGATGGGTCACCTGGACCGTGACCTGCTACCGGTGACTTGGTATCGTACACCCGTTACTGCGGGGAGAGGGTATGGTTTGCTCTCAGTGTGAAGAGAAGGGAGAGCCGCAGTGTCCAGAGGCGGCTCCAGTCCCCTCCCCCACCGTACAGCTCCGAGGTCCTGGTTGAGGAGGAGTACGAGGAAGAGTGTTAAAGAAGTTAGCAGCTCCGGCTACCATGTTCCCGTCCCCATTGGGACCCTTTTGAACATTGTTTTATAGCCGTTTAAATAGACAAGGCCGAGAACTTGCAGGCCACCCAAAAACTTTTGGGTTTGTAAATATTTCCTGGACTCTCCTATCCGCCCTACAGTCTCCGGAGAGGCTGGTTGGAGGAAGGGCCTGCGGCAGAGTCTGCCGAGGTCCCGTCACCATCGAAACCGGTGACAACCCTCCGGGTCCAGGGGTCCCCTGGATGTGGGGCCTCTGAGAGACTGCCGGGTATGGAACTCTCTACCCGGCCCGTTGTGGGCAATATCCGTACCTAGGCCTGTTTCCTGGACTGGGGAAAAGGGGTGCTGACCTGTTCTTAGAGGCAGCATCAAGGTGCAGGTTTGCTTGGGTGGGGAAGCGGAAGGACCAGATCCCGTTTTTCAGTTGAATAAAAATGTTTATATGTTGGTAACGTTAAAGCACCGTACCTCCCGTAAGGGAAGATTACTAAGAACCACGTAAATGTAAATATGTTATTATGCTTGTATGTTTTTCCCGTTTTTTTATCTTTTGCAGTTCAAGAAACAAAAATAAACCGGTGGTGGTCGGGCAGCCCGCGGACGGTCTGCGTTTAACCAAGGGGGAGTGTGACGCCCTGGACTAGCCAGGTAGTCACAGTTAGGCCCTTGCACAACACCCATCCCCTAATAAGGTGACACCAGCCAACCTAGAAAACCCTAGTCACCTCCCTCTGGGTTTGATGTCCACACCAGGGGGGCGGAGCCAGGTGGCTGGCCACGCCCACGTAGGAGTTCACAGGCCCAGAGGCAGGAAACCCAGCAGATGAGTTTAGGAGGGAGAGGACAATGGAAGTGAGAGGAGTAAATCTGTCTGTGTCCTGGGTAGGCGCCCGGACACATTGGCTAGGAGGCAGACGGTGGTGGCCGTCTGCAGGAGACGGGAAGACAGCCCGGTGGAACCGTAGGTAACCGGGACAGGCTAGTGGCCCGCCGGTACCGAACCGGGGAACCGACTGGAAACCGGAATACAAGTTTGGGGTACTCAGACCCTGAAACGCGGTCCCGAAACTACCGGACCCCGTTAATTAACTGATTGAGGTCTGGAGTTTGTCCTTTCCCACCCAAGTCCCGAAAGAAGGCAACAGCCCACCGATTCCAGATAACGGCCACCGCCAAGGGCCAGAGATCCAAGGGCCAGCGCCTGCAGGCAACGGGCTCTCCCGACACAAAACGCCGGGGAGCGGACCTCCATCGCTAAAGCGCAGCTGTCCACAGCTACTAAAAGGTGCAGGATAAGGCGGACACCACCAACCCGTTGGGGGAACCTGAAGCAGCCGGCTGAGGGCACCGACCACCATCTTTTTGGTTTACCAGAGACTCCCGTGTATTTGTCAGAGTGAGTACCAAAGTGCCCTCGGGCCGCGCACCGCCCTGCCACGCCGTGCACCGACATCTCCTACACCAACCTGGGTCCCGGGGCCACCACTTCTGCCCACGGAGGGGTTAACACAAAGAGCTGCACCAACATCTCCCCCAGGGTGCCTAGTAAACAGCAGCGGTGGTGCTCCCCTTCACCACAACCCGTGGGTGGCGTCACAAACTCAAACAAACAAACGGCGTCCTCGGCCGTGATCCACCTAAACCCCCATCAGTATGCCAACTCCTTGCAGAGCGAAGTGACCCCCGGTCCGGAGGCACTCGAGCCACCGACACACACACGAGCCCGGATCCGAGCGGCTCGGCTGCAGCCGAGCGCAGGGCGATACAAATGCAGTGACTCTCCTGCCTCACAGACACAGTGACTCTCCTGCTTCTTAGGCAAAGTGACTCTCCTGCCTCACAGATACAAAGAGTCTCCTGCCTCACAGATACAGTGACTCTCCTGCCTCACAGATACAGTGACTCTCCTGCCTCACAGATACAGTGACTCTCCTGCCTCACAGATACAGTGACTCTCCTGCCTCACAAATACAGTGACTCTCCTGCCTCACAGACACAGTGACTCTCCTGCCTCAAACACAGTGACTCTTCTGCCTCACAGATGCAGAGAGTCACCTGCCTCACAGATACAGTGACTCTCCTGCCTCACACATACAGTGACTTTCCTGCCTCCCAGATACAGTGACTCTCCTGCCTCACAGATACAGTGATTCTCCTGCCTCCAAGATACAGTGACTCTTCTGCCTCACAGATATAGTGACTCTCCTGCCTCACAGATACAGTGATTCTCCTGCCTCCAAGATACAGTGACTCTTCTGCCTCACAGATATAGTGACTCTCCTGCCTCACAGATACAGTGATTTTCCTGCCTCACAGATACAGTGATTCTCCTGCCTCCAAGATACAGTGACTCTTCTGCCTCACAGATATAGTGACTCTACTGACTCTCAGATACAATGACTCTCTTGTCTCACATACACAGTGACTCTCTGCCCTACAGACAAAGTAACTCTCCTGCCTCGCAGATACAGTGATTCTGTGACGCCCTGGGCAAGCCAGGGGTCACAGGTCATTGCACCATCACACCCTACACCCCAGTTAGGAACATCACAGCTAAACTAAAATCCTTGTTGCCTTCCTCCAGAGACTGATGTTCACACCAGGGGGTGGGCCAGGCGGTTGGCTCCGCCCACCGAGGAGTTCACAGCTCTGGAGGCGGGAAAAACCAGCAGTTAAGCTAGGGAGGGAAAGGAGTAAACAGCTAAGATGAGCTAAGGAAGTGAAAGTGGTGAAGTGAAGGAAGTAAAGTGGTAAAGGAGGAAAGTAAGAAAGGTGACAGAAGAAAGCTTAACGTGAGTCCAGCTGTGTGCAGGACAGAGTCAGCAAGGTCAGCAACGGTGGTGATTGTCTGAAGGGGTGACCGTTTGGAAGTTCCTGGAAGGACCGCGGACGGGTAGTGACCCGGCGGTCTGGAGCAGTGTACCAAAGGACAGTCAGCACCAGGGCAGGGGCCTCTCGGACCCCGGCAAGGCTAGGAGTCGCCATAATTTGCCAAATCCGTCAGTGAAGGGGACGTAGATCCCCCAACAACCAAGTCCCGATTGAAGGCAACAGCCCAACCAGTGTAGTAGAAACACCGCCACCGCCAGGGCACCAGTTTCTCAGGGCCAGCGCCTGCGGGCAAAGAGTAGAGCTCCTCCGGTCCAGCTTGAAGCCGGGGAGCGGGTTACTGGTGGGAACCCATCGTTACCAACACAGAAACAAAGGTGCAAGGAAAAGGGACATCACCATCACCTACTGGGAGAGCAAGTGCAGCCGTCCGTGGGGACCGACCAACCAGCCATTTGTTACCGAGAACTGTGTCACTGTCTCAGGCTGAGTGAGTACTACGGTGCCGCAAGGCACAGCGCTGCCCCCCGCGTCCCTGCTCCCACCAGGCCCTGCATCACCCACATCATCACCGGGCCCCGGGATCACCAACCCCTACCCACGGAGGGGCAACACAACACCTAGCTGCTCCACATCATCACTCCCGGGATCCCCGTATTGAGCAGCGGTGGTGCTACAAATCACCACAACCGTGGGTGGCGTCACGGACATTATCCCAACACCCAAATACCCCCTTTTCACTCACGGGCGAGGAGTGCCGCTCGAGAACCCCCGGGATCCGGCCCACAGCTCGAGCCACCACTGAGCAGCGGCAGCCGCCGGACCCGAGCAGAAGGGGCGAGCGTAGTGTGCTGACACCCTCCTCCCCGCCCGCGACAATTCGCAGAGGACTGCATTACCCTGGGTTCCTGGAAGACCAATGCTGGCAACTGCACTACATATATTTAAATTGCCTGCTTCCCAGGCTGAGCAACAGACTAGCAATGGGTTTAGAGGGGTAGCTGCCCATTGGCTTGGACCTGCCCAATCTGGTAGCCAGAAGTGTGATGCCCGGGCCAGGTAGTCACAAATAGGGCCCCGCATTACACCTTCCCTACACAGGTGACATCAGCCAAACACATAAACCTTAGTCATCATCCTCAGGGCTTGATGGACACACCAGGGGGCATGGCCAGGCGGTTGGACACGCCCACTGAGGAGTTCAGATGGCCTGAGGTGGGAAAACAGTAGTTAGTTGAGTTGAGGAGTCTGTGAGTGGAGGTGAAGTTAAGAGAAGGCAGGCCTGTGTGTCAGGTCTGCAACTAACTGACAGGTGCCAAGGTAGGAGCCCGGGCACCTTTGGCTAAGAGGCATATGGAGGCCTCTGTCTGCAGGAGCTGGGAAGACGGCTTGGTGGAACCGAGGTGCACCGGGACAGGGTAGTGGCCCGCCGGTCCCGACCCAGGGAACCGACCCGGAAATCGGAGCACAAGAGGGGGGTATTCAGACCCTGAAGCTAGGTCCAGAAACAACTGGGGACTAGATAATTAACTGATTGAGCAGTGGCGTAGCAAAGGGGGGGCAGAGGGGGCGGTCCGCCCCGGGCGGCACATGTTAGGGGGGCGGCATTTTGGCCACTCGCCTTCAGTTCTGCTGTCCCCGGGCGAGTTCCGGGGACCGCAGTCCTCGGCAGGAAACTGTGGCTGCCGTCCCTTTAAGGCAGGGGTGGGGAACATCCGGCCCGCGATGACCTTTTCTGCGGCCCCCGGGGCACTGGGGCAGATTCCCGGTGGTTGCGGTGCTCGGGCAGCCGCTCATCTTGTCTATTGCCGGCAGACAGCACTGGGGGTGGGACTTCCTCCCTCTGGCTCCTACATGCTCCCCTGTGAAATTGCAGGTATAAGCAGAGTGATGGGGCAGGGGCCTGTATAGTGCCGTGCGTTCTGCCTCTCACCCTCCCGTTCTGTGCTCGGCTGCTCAGGCCTATCAGGTCTTTTCTTGGAGAGAAAAGAGGAGAGAGAATGAAGCCAGCCCTTGAGCTGCTGCATCCATCACTTGTGCTGCACCTAATCTTACAGGGCAACTAAGCAGCAGGTACTTATATCTGTGTGTGCTGTGTATACGGCGTGTGTGCTGTGTATACGCTGTGTGTGCGCTGTGTATACGGCGTGTGTGCTCTGTGTATACGGCGTATGTGCGCTGTGTATACGGCGTGTGTGCGCTGTGTATACGGCGTGTGTGCTCTGTGTATACAGCGTGTGCGCTCTGTGTATACGGCGTGTGTGCTGTGTGTGCGCTGTGTATACGGTGTGTGCGCTGTGTATACGGTGTGTGCGCTGTGTATACGGCGTGTGTGCTTTGTGTATACGGCGTGTGTGCGCTGTGTATACGGCGTGTGTGCTGTGTGTGCGCTGTGTATACGGCGTGTGTGCTGTGTGTGCGCTGTGTATACGGTGTGTGTGCTGTGTATACGGCGTGTGTGAGTGTGTGCTATGTATATGGTGTGTATGTGTGTGCTGTGTTTGTTGTGTTTGGCACTTAATAAAGTTTCATATTGTGAGGTTTATTGGTATATCTAATTCCTGGTGTGCATATGTTTACCTGCAGAGCTTTTTTTCTTCTCCTTATGTACTGTGTATACAGCATGTTGAGTGCTGTGTATGGCTTGTGTGTGTATCTCCTGTGCATGTGTACTATATATATGGCCGGTGTAAAATATGACAACTGTGTGAAGGCTGTGTGCAGTATACGGCCAGTGTCAGAGCGGTGTGTGTATGTACAGTGTCTCCTGTGTGATATATATGATTTACCAATCTGCGCTCCAAACAAAGACAAACCTGGAAAACCAGTTGTGAGAAACAAACATCACAGTCGCACCAAAGAGAATCGGCTCCGGCCGCCACAGTAGGGGTATAGCGGAGAGTTAATTGTTTGACCAATTATAGCCGGGTCTGTGAGGCAAATCTTGGGATATGAAGAGGAATTATGATTTCCAGTCATAATCGCTCTCATCACTCCCTGGCAGTGCCCCCCTCCCTTCTTGTTCTCAATGTCCACCATCTGGGAAGGTGTCACATCCCAGCAACACATCCCATGGCCATCTCCTGTGATATGGAGATTAGATGACCTGGGAACAATGGACGCAGGATGACCCCCTGCCGTCACCCTGTAACAAGAGTTGTATCTCATTATAAGACTATGGAACTATCCAGACAGAACGACTCCAGTAAAAAATGGTTCATATCTCGCAAGCCATATTTCCGATAAATATGGCAACCATAAAAATGGTGTCTCCGCATGCGGACGATGCTGGCACACCCTTTTTATGGGAGCAGGACCTGGGGAAATACCCCAGGCGTGATATCAGCCAATGGGGAACTAGTAGACAAGTCATGAGTCCTCTCGTTCTGTAGCTAAATTCATAACTGTCACAATGAGAGCGTTGGCGTCTGCCTACGACGCTCCCAGGCCAAGTTATGGCCATATCCCCTGTTGTGGATATTGTCCATAACTCCAGCCAGGGGTGGAGCAGTGCTCCCTCTGAGGTCACTAAGGTAGGAGGGGACCTGGATTTGCCCAGGTTGATAACCCTACTTCGGCCATTTTCCAGTGTTCTTTCGCCGGGGGTCACGTGTAGGAAACATCTGTGGGAAGGATCCTAGAAACCTGGTCTACAGCGCCCCCCTGTGGCCAGACGCACAAGGTAACTGCTGGAACTGTGTATGCCTGTTTGTAAACCATGCTTTATCTGTAACTGTACTCTGACATATGTATATTCTGTAGATTCCCTATTGTATATATTGTAGTTTCTAGTGTGCTTTAGGCTGATTAAATTATATAATTAATCTTGGGCTGTTCTGTTATCTCGATCTTGAATCCCACGTCTGTGTGTTCGGCTAATAGTTACCGTGAAGCGGTTGGTGGCAGCGAGTTGTGCCAAGGATTATTGTGGGGAGGCCAGTGAGATTCGGGGAGGTTTTATATATTCCGCCCGCGGAGGTCGGGGGAATATATACCCTACTCTCACCGGGGACCCTTCAATAATCGGCATAAGTAGTATAGCGGCCTCCTTGCTTATTGTCGGGCAATTCCATAATTGGCCTGACTATAAGAGGGGCGCTAGAGAGCGCGTCACGTGCTCTGTCTGTCGGTCGGGAGGTATAAAGGAGGGGTGACCCCCACTTGTTACCCCCCGATTGTGACGTACTGGTAGCCAGCGCGGGGGATTTCTGAGTGACCCCCCCCGGTGGTTCGTGACATATTGGTGGCAAGCGGTGGGATCGAGATAATAGTGTGTGTGAGTGTGAGACCCATACTCCCAGACACTAAAGACTGCCTGCAGCAGCTGTGCCTGCTGGGGTCTTCAGACTAGCTCAACACTAGAGTGTCAGAGTGCAGATACTGTAAGGTGTGTGGGCGCATCAGGTGTCAGTTCTGTGTCAGTGACCAAAGTCTGCAAGAATGGCTGATGGCACCAGGAGCAGAGCTATGCAACTGGCCAATGCTAAGGCAGGAGCCGAAGAGAGGGAGGACGGTGCTGTGGACAGCAATGAGGAGGTTGACCACGAGTCCTCCAGGAGCCCGACGCCAGAGAACCGTTCTGCAGAGGACAGCGCACAACCTGGCAATTATGGACAAGATGAGGAGCAGCTCACCCAAGGGTCCTCGACGAGCCAGATGCCAGTCCTCCGCTCTGAAATGGACAGTAAATCACCAGGCTCCGCAGCGGGCCGCAGATCACCACGTGCCATTCCACCAAGCCTGGGAGGCTCGGATAGCCTTCTTCAAATGGCTATGGCCCTACTCCAGGCTGGAGACCGGGAGGGCTACAAGGAACTCCTGGCAGAGCGCAGGGCAGAGCGGCAGGCAGCGCGTGAAGAGCGAGAGCGAGAGCGACAGGCAGACCGTGACCACCAGCTGCATCTAGCCAAGCTCCAGCCCTCATCAGCCACACGTGACCTTCAAGACACCAAACTTCCAAAGGTCCGTGTTGAGGACTTCCCAGTGCTGGAGAAGGATGGAGACTTGGACTCTTTCCTGACTGCTTTTGAACGGACTTGCCTGCAGCACCATCTGGACAAGGATCAGTGGGCCAAATACCTGACCCCCCGTCTAAGGGGTAAGGCCCTGGATATCCTTGGGGACTTGCCTGCTGAGGCAGATCAGGGCTACGACACCATCAAGCGGGCCCTGATCCAACAGTACAACCTCACTCCGGAGTCCTACCGCAAGAAGTTCCGGACCCTGCAAAAGGGACCAAAGGACTCCTGGGCTGACCACCGGCGGGCACTTGCCCGAGCTGCCGACCACTGGACCCAAGGCCTGCAGCTTTCCACCGGACCGGAGATCCTGGACTTGTTCATCACGGAGCAACTCTTGTGGAACTGCCCTGAGGATCTCCGCCAGTTCATCCGAGACCAGAAGCCAAAGGGGTCCACGGCTACAGCTGCCCTTGCCGATGACTACACCAACAATCGGGCTCCTGAGGCCAGGAGAGCAGCCACCAGCAGCACCTGGAGAGGGGGTAAGATGAATTCTGCGACTGCCCCACCTGCCCCTAGACTGCAGGGGGTGTCCCCCTCAACTCCCCTCTCCAGGCCCGTGGCAGAACCAAGACGGTGCCACCAGTGCAACCTACCTGGACACTTCAAGGCCATGTGCCCTCAGCGTCCCAAGGCCCCGGCTCCGTCCCCGTCCCAAGGGCCGCCCAAGGTGTATTGTGTGGGTGGGGGTGGTGGTAGGTCCCTGGACAGCTTCCAACCTGTCACCGTCGGCCGGTCTGTGACCATAGGACTGCGAGACAGCGCCTCGGAGGTGACTCTGGTGCGGCCTGAGATGGTGTCCCCCCAAGACTTGATCCCTGGAAAAACCCTCGCTGTCTCCGGGATTGGAGGCATTGACCCGGCGCTGCCTGTTGCTGACATTTATGTGGACTGGGGCGCAGGGCGAGGGGTGAGAGAGGTGGGGGTAACTGATCGGATCCCTGCAAACGTGCTACTTGGGACAGATTTGGGGCAGATAACCTCCCAGTTTGGGCCCCCCCCAAGGGCTGAACCTTCAGCCAGTACTGACAGGCCTCCGGACAATGTTAATGTGTTATCTATGAATGATGTAAGGGAGGAGGGAGTGAACTCTGATACTTCTGCTTGCATAGACACCATAGACACACACACAGCTGCAGCTGTGACAGGGGAGGGGGTCAGAGAAAGGTGTGACCATGCCTCTACAAGTGATCAGCCAGTGAGCTGGGATCTGCTGCCCTCTGCAGGGATAAGCAGAGAGCAGGGTGCTGCAGGGGGAGGACCAGTGTGTGGGGTGGGGGCTACCACAGCAAATGTGGGGTCCCCAGAGATTTCACAGCGGGGTTCTGTTGCTGCAGGAGGGGAACAGGCAGGTGAGATTGGGGCCGGTCCCGGAGCAGAAGTGCTCCCAGGTAAGATCTCGGTGCAGGGTTCCCCCACAACCGGGGTGTCAGGAAGCAAGGTAGGTCTGCCTGAACCGGCGACTTGGTCAGGAACGGAGGAGGAGCAGGCACGACCCACGGTCGCAGCGGCTGTGGCCGCTGTCACCCGCAGTGGGAGTGCTGGAAGCCAAGGGGCCTCCCGGAGGTCCGATAGCTCTTCCCCTTCTGACCAAGTGGCAGCCGAGTCAGGTGGAGGCCAGGACACAGGTCCTGGGGTACTGACCGAAGATGTGACAGTCTCGTCGATTCTGGCCACATCTAGTCAGGGGTTTCAGGCAGCGTTAGAAGCTGACGACAGCCTGAAAGCTCTAAAGGAGCAGGCGGCACAGCCTCCCTCGGACTCGGACCCGGAGCGAGTGGTCTGGGACCAAGGACGGCTGTACCGGGTCACGGTCCAGCAGGGTTCACCGGAGGCGTGGCCCAGGGACCGACAGTTGGTGGTACCCTATCCGTTCCGGACGGAGTTGTTGCGGATCGCACATGAGATTCCGATGGCCGGACACCTAGGGATCGCTAAGACCAAGGCCAGGTTAAACCAGCATTTCTACTGGCCAAAAATGGGGGCCGATGTGGTTGCCTACTGCCGTTCGTGTGAAACCTGTCAGAGAGTGGGGAAGGCGGGGCCACACCCCAAAGCCCCACTGGTATCTCTGCCAATCATCGATGAGCCTTTCAGGAGGGTGGCTGTGGATCTGGTCGGCCCGCTGGCCATCCCCAGCAGCTCCGGGAAACGCTTCATACTAACGGTAGTGGACTATGCCACCCGGTACCCAGAAGCAGTGGCCTTGTCGTCCATTCGGGCTGACAAGGTGGCCACCGCCTTGCTGGAGATTTTCTCCCGAGTGGGTTTTCCCCAGGAAATGCTCACTGACCGGGGGACCCAATTCATGTCCCAGCTGATGGAGGCCCTCTGTAAGCAAGTCCAGGTGCGACATCTGGTGGCCAGCCCGTACCATCCACAGACTAATGGCCTGTGCGAGCGGTTCAATGGCACCTTAAAGCAGATGCTTAAGATGTTGGTCGACTCCCACGGGCGTGACTGGGAGCGGTATCTCCCACACCTGTTATTTGCTTACCGGGAGGTTCCACAGGCCTCAACGGGATTCTCACCGTTTGAGCTCCTGTACGGGCGACGTGTGCGGGGCCCCCTGGCTCTGGTGAAAGAGGCTTGGGAAGGGGATTTGGCCACCCCTGGAGTGTCGGTTATCGAGTATGTCATGCGCTTCCGGGACAAAATGCAGGCCTTGACGCAACTGGTACACGACAATATGGCTCAAGCCCAGGCCGATCAGAAGCATTGGTACGACCAGAACGCTTGTGAGAGGACCTACCAAGTGGGTCAAAAGGTGTGGGTACTGGTCCCCGTACCACAGGACAAGCTTCAGGCAGCCTGGGAAGGCCCATACCTCGTGTACCAGCAGCTCAACCCTGTAATGTACCTGGTCACCCTGGACCCTGCTCGTGGAAGGCGGAAGCCCTTCCATGTGAACATGATGAAGGCACATCAGGAGCGGGAGGCATGTGCGCTCCCCGTGTGCAACCTGCCCGAGGAGGGAGAAGCGGAAACCCTCTTGGATATGCTAGCCCAGGTTAGGGCAGGCGGATCCATTGAGGATGTGGAGGTTGGCCACCAGCTCTTGGAGGACCAACGGTCCCAGCTGTGGGCCACCCTACACCCTTTCCGGGGGTTGTTTACCAACCAGCCCGGAAGGACTGACTTGGCTGTCCATCACGTGGACATTGGGGATCATCCCCCGATCCGGCGTTCAGCATATCGGGTCTCCCTGGAGGTGCAGCAACACATGCGCCAGGAGATTGACGAGATGCTGAAGCTGGGGGTGATCCAGGCATCCAACAGCGCTTGGGCCTCGCCTGTAGTCCTCGTCCCTAAGAAGGACCGAACCACTCGGTTCTGCGTGGACTACAGGGGGCTCAATGCTGTCACGGTCGCCGATGCGTACCCAATGCCACGCATCGATGACCTGCTCGATCAGTTGGCCGGGGCTCAGTACCTGACCATCATGGATCTGAGCCGGGGATATTGGCAGATCCCCCTGACTCGCAAGGCCAGGGAACGCTCTGCCTTTATTACCCCATTTGGACTGTACGAGTCCACGGTGATGCCATTCGGGATGAGGAATGCCCCTGCCACTTTCCAGCGGATGGTCAACACCCTGCTCACGGGACTTGAAGGGTACGCGGCCGCGTACCTGGATGACATTGCCGTCTTCAGTCCCACCTGGGAGGACCACCTAGAGCATCTAGCACAGGTGCTCAGGCGGATCCACCAGGCAGGTTTGACCATCAAGCCGGGAAAGTGTCAGCTGGCCATGAGCGAGGTCCAGTACCTCGGTCACCGGGTAGGCGGGAGAACACTGAAGCCCGAGCCTGAGAAAGTGGAGGCCATTGCGTCCTGGCCCACCCCCAGGACCAAGAAGCAGGTGATGTCCTTCTTGGGGACCGCTGGGTACTATAGGAGGTTTGTTCCATGCTATAGTAGCCTGGCAAAGCCCTTGGCGGACCTCACCAAGAAGAAGCTGCCCTCTGCAGTCGATTGGACAATGGACTGCGAGACAGCCTTCCGGGCCCTAAAGGACGCCCTGTCCAGCCCGCCCGTGCTACAGGCAGCCGACTTCACGCGGCCGTTTGTAGTACAGACCGACGCCAGTGACTTCGGCCTCGGTGCGGTGCTCAGCCAGGTGGACTCTGCGAGCCAAGAGCACCCAGTCTTGTACCTGAGCAGGAAGCTGTTACCAAGGGAAGTGGCCTATTCCACGATGGAAAAAGAATGCCTGGCCATAGTGTGGGCCCTGCAGCGTCTGCAACCATATCTATACGGGCGCCACTTCATCGTGGAGACGGACCACAATCCCCTCAGCTGGTTGCACACCGTCTCTGGGACGAATGGACGGTTGTTGCGATGGAGCCTTGCGCTCCAGCAATACAACTTCACCATTCGCCACAAAAGGGGCCGGGACCACGGTAACGCAGACGGGCTGTCCCGACAAGGAGAGGTCGTGGACGGGCGCACGGGGGAACACCGGAGTGTGCTGCCCCCTAGCGCCCTCAAAAGGGGGGGAGGTGTGAGGCAAATCTTGGGATATGAAGAGGAATTATGATTTCCAGTCATAATCGCTCTCATCACTCCCTGGCAGTGCCCCCCTCCCTTCTTGTTCTCAATGTCCACCATCTGGGAAGGTGTCACATCCCAGCAACACATCCCATGGCCATCTCCTGTGATATGGAGATTAGATGACCTGGGAACAATGGACGCAGGATGACCCCCTGCCGTCACCCTGTAACAAGAGTTGTATCTCATTATAAGGCTATGGAACTATCCAGACAGAACGACTCCAGTAAAAAATGGTTCATATCTCGCAAGCCATATTTCCGATAAATATGGCAACCATAAAAATGGTGTCTCCGCATGCGGACGATGCTGGCACACCCTTTTTATGGGAGCAGGACCTGGGGAAATACCCCAGGCGTGATATCAGCCAATGGGGAACTAGTAGACAAGTCATGAGTCCTCTCGTTCTGTAGCTAAATTCATAACTGTCACAATGAGAGCGTTGGCGTCTGCCTACGACGCTCCCAGGCCAAGTTATGGCCATATCCCCTGTTGTGGATATTGTCCATAACTCCAGCCAGGGGTGGAGCAGTGCTCCCTCTGAGGTCACTAAGGTAGGAGGGGACCTGGATTTGCCCAGGTTGATAACCCTACTTCGGCCATTTTCCAGTGTTCTTTCGCCGGGGGTCACGTGTAGGAAACATCTGTGGGAAGGATCCTAGAAACCTGGTCTACAGCGCCCCCCTGTGGCCAGACGCACAAGGTAACTGCTGGAACTGTGTATGCCTGTTTGTAAACCATGCTTTATCTGTAACTGTACTCTGACATATGTATATTCTGTAGATTCCCTATTGTATATATTGTAGTTTCTAGTGTGCTTTAGGCTGATTATATTATATAATTAATCTTGGGCTGTTCTGTTATCTCGATCTTGAATCCCACGTCTGTGTGTTCGGCTAATAGTTACTGTGAAGCGGTTGGTGGCAGCGAGTTGTGCCAAGGATTATTGTGGGGAGGCCAGTGAGATTCGGGGAGGTTTTATATATTCCGCCCGCGGAGGTCGGGGGAATATATACCCTACTCTCACCGGGGACCCTTCAATAATCGGCATAAGTAGTATAGCGGCCTCCTTGCTTATTGTCGGGCAATTCCATAATTGGCCTGACTATAAGAGGGGCGCTAGAGAGCGCGTCACGTGCTCTGTCTGTCGGTCGGGAGGTATAAAGGAGGGGTGACCCCCACTTGTTACCCCCCGATTGTGACGTACTGGTAGCCAGCGCGGGGGATTTCTGAGTGACCCCCCCCGGTGGTTCGTGACAGGGTCATTTTCAAGTTAATAATTTGGTGCGGCCCCTGAAGGTTGGTAGAATTTTCCAAATGGCCCCCAGCAGTAAACAGGTTCCCCACCCCTGCTTTAAGACTACAGTCTCCTCCTGGTTTGAGCTTCATCTGTGGGCGGAGCTAACGCACGGCCTGCTCAGTCCCACAGATGAAGGAGGCGCAGTGTCAGCCAGCGACCTCCGGCGCTGTGTGGGCCCCCTCTCCTCCGTGACCGAGCGGTAAGTGCTACCCCCCTCGACCTGTATACTCCCTCCCAGCCACCCGGTTTATGGGCCCCAGTGAGCTGCATGGGCTTTCCTCAACCCCCAGGAGCCGTGTGTGCGGCCCCCAGGAGCCGTGTGTGCGGGCCCTTAGGAGCCACGTGTGCAGGCCCCCAAAAGCCGCGTGTGTGTCTATATGTGCAGCAGAGTTGTGTGTGTGTGTGTATGTATGTATGCAGTAGAGCTGTGTGTGTCTGTATGTAGCAGAGTTGTGTGTGTCTGTATGTATGTAGCAGCTGCAGAGTTGTTTGTGTATGTATGTAGCAGAGTTGTGTGTGTCTGTATGTATGCAGCAGCTGCAGAGTTGTGTGTGTGTGTCTGTATGCATGTATGCAGCAGCTACAGAGTTGTGTGTGTGTGTATGTATGCATGTATGCAGCAGCTACAGAGTTGTGTGTGTCTGTATGTATGTAGCAGCTGCAGAGTTGTGTGTGCCTGTATGTATATATATGTATGTATGCAGCAGCTGCAGAGTTGTGTGTCTGTATGTATGCTGCAGAGTTGTGTGTCTGTCTGCATATATGCAGTTGTGTGTGTCTGTATGCAGCAGAGTTATGTGTGTCTGTCTGTATGTATGCTGCAGAGTTGTATGTCTGTATGTATGCTGCAGAGTTGTGTGTCTGTATGTATGCTGCAGAGTTGTGTGTGTGTGTGTCTGTATGTATGCAGCAGAGCTGCGTGTGTGCGTGTGTGTGTGCAGCAGAGTTGTGTGTGTGTGTGTATGTATGTATGCAGTAGAGCTGTGTGTGTCTGTATGTAGCAGAGTTGTGTGTGTCTGTATGTATGTAGCAGCTGCAGAGTTGTCTGTGTATGTATGTAGCAGAGTTGTGTGTGTCTGTATGTATGCAGCAGCTGCAGAGTTGTGTGTGTGTGTGTCTGTATGCATGTATGCAACAGCTACAGAGTTGTGTGTGTGTGTATGTATGCATGTATGCAGCAGCTACAGAGTTGTGTGTGTCTGTATGTATGTAGCAGCTGCAGAGTTGTGTGTGCCTGTATGTATATATATGTATGTATGCAGCAGCTGCAGAGTTGTGTGTCTGTATGTATGCTGCAGAGTTGTGTGTCTGTCTGCATATATGCAGTTGTGTGTGTCTGTATGCAGCAGAGTTATGTGTGTCTGTCTGTATGTATGCTGCAGAGTTGTATGTCTGTATGTATGCTGCAGAGTTGTGTGTCTGTATGTATGCTGCAGAGTTGTGTGTGTGTGTGTCTGTATGTATGCAGCAGAGCTGCGTGTGTGCGTGTGTGTGTGTGTGTCTGTATGTATGCAGCAGAGCTGTGTGTGTCTGTATGTATGCAGCAGAGCTGTGTGTGTGTGTGTATAATAGACCTACATGTGTGTAAAAAGGTGAAAGTCTAGGACTAATAGTAGCAGTCTACAATTAGATCTTTGATTGTAGTTCCATGAAATATAAATATTTTGATGGTTTTCCGGATTTTTGAAAGTTTGTGGATTATCGACGGCCAACGGAGGGGGGCGGCAAATTTGACAACCGCCCCGGGCGGCAAAAGCAGTAGCTACGCCACTGTGATTGAGGCCAGGACTCTAGGTCCTGTCCCACCCAAAGTCCCGAAAGAAGACAACAGTCCAACAAGGGGATAGAAAGCCACCGCTACGGCAGAGATCCCACGCACCAGCGTCTGCGGGAAAAGGGCTCTTCCGACAACCACAAGCCGGGGAGCGGACTCCTGATGTTGCAGGCGCAGGTAGTCCACCAACACAAACAGGTGCAGGAGAAACACAGAGACCACCAACTGGGTGGGGGACCAGACTGCAGCCGGCTGCAGGCACCGACCACCATCACCTTGGTTTACCAGAGACTTGAGTAGAATCTTGAGTACATCAGTGCCCTCCGGCTGCCCAACTTCCTGCACCAGCTTCCCAACGGGTCCCGGGGCCACCATCCCTACCAACGGAGGGGTTAGCAGCTTGCTGCGCAACATCTCCCCCGGGTGCCCCGTAATCGCAGCGGTGGTTTCCACCTTCACCACAACCCGTGGGTGGCGTCACAAACTCAAACACGGCTCCAGCCGTACACCTACCTCCCCAAACCGCCAACCCCTTTTTGGTCGGAGTGACCACAGAACCCCCGGGTCCAGAGACCCTTGAGCCACCCACTGAAGGTCCGGACCCAAGCGGCTCGGTAGCGGCCGAGCACGGGTTGGCACAGAAGCACAGAGAGGGGAGTAGTCAGTTAGTGAGTTGGTGGAGAGAGTCGTGAGTGAGAGCGGGTGTGTGTGGTCCGGAGGAGGCCTTGGTAAATGAAAGAGGAGACCTGTCGCTTAAAGGGGAACAGAGCTAGTACCCAAAAGGGACCGAGCATGATGAGGTACAGGACCCTAGTCTGGGCAGAAGTTTCAAGCCCACCCAGTAATCCTGCAGGTGATCGGGGACTAGCAGGGCCTGTCACTACTGAAGGTACAGGACACAGTAACAAAGAGGGAACCTGGGCACTGAGACAGAAAGAAAGGTCTGACCGAAGAGAGGTTCAAGTTACCTGTTATACGTACCTAGAAGGACAAGAGGGAGAACAGAGAGGGACCACATGTTGCTCTAGGCCATGGGGACCCTAATACCAAAAAGTGCAACGAGGAGATTTTACCGGGTCACCACACCAGCACTGGGACAAAGGGAATCCGGGACCCCAAAACCAGCAAGAAGCGGGCTGCGGCTACCAGGACTCAGTGAGTAAAACCCTGTTAAACCGCAGAAACTGTGTTGTCTCAATCATTGCTATACCTTCCTCAGCACCAACTGCTACCCCTAACATTGATCCCCTTGGGCCTAACCCTACATGCGGACGGTTCAACATCTATGCTGCACCACACCAACAGCCCCAGCATAGGACATTAAGCAGCGGCGGCTTTCCCCTAAATAGCCGCGCACCGCAAGTGGTGTCAGACATTTTGTACATAATCCCTTGTAAATATCCCTTCTTTTTCAAGCTACCCCAGGGATCACGGAACCGGGCACTGGCCACCTGAGTGACATTGTCCCCCTGTATCCAACGCCCGGAACCGAGTACCCTAGGCCCTGGGGCGCGTAACTATGTACTCCTATCAATTTAGTCTGTATTATTATTTCCTCAGGCACTCTTCTTCTTTACTGCTGTGCAGACACACACATTGTGTGTGTAGTTTCTTCTGTCTTTTATAGCTTTCTCTTCTTATCTCTAGCACTAAGCTGTAGTCTCTGATATCATCTAACTGTCCAGATTCACCACAAATGGCTGCTACATTCCCTGCCTCTGCTTTTATACTGGCTATAATAGTTGCTCCTGATGGGCTGTGCTATATCAGCTCTTATGATAGCTTCAAGGCATTATGTAAAACCCAAGCCACGTCTGAGGTCATGGTATCATTTTCTGACTGTTGCAATCTTCTGCAGTATGTAAAACAGCAATGACCAATTTAGGCAAGATGAAACAAGCAAGTGGCAAATTGTTGGAATATTTGTGGATCAGAATATTTTCAAAACCTTGTCCGCAATCATTCTGACACATCCTGGGTCTTCCACCGGTCTCTTCTTTCTGACCTCTCTTGACAAGCAGGAAATGTTCAGCCAATCACTGGCCACAGCAGTAGCTGTCTCAGCCAGTGATTGGCTTCCGCAGTCACATGTCCCTGTGTCAGGACGTCACCTCTGCAGCTGGGAGTGCAGACTGATGAAGAACAGGAATCAGCAGGCGGTGTGAGAACTGTTGCCATTTCTTTCTTTAAATAAAAAAATAAATACACATACACTTAATTTAATTTTCTCTGTGGATTTTAAGCCTGTGGTGAAGAAGTCAGTGACTATGTGGTTGTATGAACGGCGGTTTGTGGCTGGACTTGTGTACACGTCAAGCTTCTGGTGTCAAAAGTGGCCATACAGTAAGTGACGCCTGCTGTGCACAGTCACGGACCGCCATCAGGTCACTGTAAGCACAGTTGCTCTTGGTAATCATCGGCACTATAGATTTATATACCGGAGGTTTCCTCTCTCACACAGTATATGTCTTTATATCACCAGGATCCCGCTATAAGCTGGAAGAGGGGAAAGTGAATGTCGCCGGTCTGATCAATTACATCATCACAGTCGTATCTGAGATCTGCAGCATCGGCACCTTGTATAGCGGTAAGTACATAGGGCGGTGTTATATATCACTGATATCAGTCACTGTGTGTAATGGCCCCTTGGTGGGAACAGGACAAGTTGTGATAATCTTGATGTGAACAAGAATATTCTCATCCGCTGGTAACAAGCAGGGATTCTGGGGGGGAATCGGGGCACATCTTATATAGGAAGATTGGGGTCTGACTTCACATTCAGACCCGTTATCTGTCAAAAAAATAAAAAAAATCTTCTTTCTTTTCTTAGTAACCTCTTACAGTTGGTTCCTTATGTCGATTACCATCATCCTCTTCATTGACATATTGAGATCTTGCGGTGAGTTATTGTGATTGTGGGAAGCCTATCACATGGAGTTTTGCACAAACTTCAACGACTGTCATGGTGGCATTGGGTTCTGTTCAGATTACAGATTCTGACACTCCGCTCGTTGGTTTCACTGGTGTCTGGGATCAACACAGGCAGACTCGGGCGTCGACCTTCTGTGTGCTGATTTATAGGCAGGCTAGCAAGAGTTAATCTCTGCCTGCTCCTTTGATCACATGTTGTGGGAAGGTCTATCACATCTGCTCCCCTCCTATTTATGCTGGGTGAATACTTCCACCCATGCAAGCTATAGATTGTCTTTGTTTGTCTGTGAGGTCTGTGAGGTGTGGTGTCCCAGACTTTCTGGAGATAGTTATTACTTATTGCTTGTTGACGTTGTCGAGTTTACCTCTGTTGTTTTGTAGCTTCCTTCCTGCTCTTGTTTCTCCTCCTGAATCTCTTATTGTCTTTACCTTTGTGTGTGTGTAGAGGTGTGTGACAGAGTTTTGGTTTCCCCTTGTCTGTCTTCATCTGTTGGTTTCATCACACTCCTATCCCGTCCCTCTCTTGGGAGGGGGAATCAGATCAGGACTGGTCAGGAGCAGAGCCAGGAAGGAAATTCGGGCATCCCTGAGATCAGGGGTAGCATAGGTCTTCTACCTTGAGGGACAGCTTAGGAGTCCTGATTTTCCACTATCCCATTGGCATCGTGACATACATGTTAGCACTGTTATTGATGTACATCATGGATATTTCCTGCAAAAAATTCCAGCTTAGCAGCTGAAGTTTTGTTACAGTTATTCAGTGCGGTGACAGAACTAGGACTAGAGAGAGATTTGTGTCATTGTTGAATCATCCCTCTGCTACATTTTCGCAAACACTCACCAGTAAAAAATATCAGCTCAGTACAAGGTTTTTAGCTATTGGATGTAGGAGAAGTACTCCTATTCAGTGACAGCAAGCAGAGGTATGAAAATGGTGAGAAGTCGTAGAGAGTTGCAGATTATTTTGTTACACAATGATTGAACAAGATATTCATAAGGTGGAGTCTTCTAAGAAGTCTATAGCTGACAGAGCTGAACATCACACAGGTAGAACCGATACGATGTCCAAGGTCTTAATGGGAAGAGCGTGACACCGGTACTTTCTGGTCAATCACTATGTCATCCTCGACCTTTAGGTTTTGGATTCTGCACCAGTTCACACACTGGATTCTGCATTGGGTTTTGTCTTGGAGGCTTCACTTAGTTCTGCTTTTGGTCCTGCCTTTGGTTCTGCCTTTGGTCTTGCTTTGGTCCTGCCTTTTGATCTTGCCTTTGATCTTACCTTTGGTCCTGCCTTTGATCCTGGCTTTAGTCTTGCCTTTGGTCTTACCTTTGGTCTTGCCTTTGGTCCTGACTTTAGTCTTGGTCCTGCCTTTGATCTTGCTTTTGGTCCTGCCTTTGGTCTTGCCTTTGGGCTTGCTTTTGGTTTTGCCTTTAGTCCTGCCTTTGGTTTTGCTTTGGTTTTGTGTTTGGTCTTGCTTTTGCCTTTAGTGTTGCCTTTGGTCTTACCTTTGGTCCTGCCTTTGATCTTGCTGTTGGTCCTGCCTTTGTTCTTGCTTTTGATTTTTCCTTTAGTTCTGCCTTTGGTCTTGCCTTTCGTCCTGCCTGTAACCTGTATCAGAAACCTGTCCTGCACAGAATCCTGCATCAGGTCTAGGCCTGACTCTAGTACCAGGTATTGTCCTGAGTTCTGCACTAGGATAACACATCAAGTTTTTAGCAGATTGTTACTTTAATGCTGGGAAATTAAAGAAAATAAAAATGGACTAACATTTTTGCTTTCTGTATTCTCCAGGATTACTGTCTTATCTACAAGTATCTCTGACCTCCTGCTTCGGTAGGGTGTTGAGGAATAGTAGTCGTGGTCGACAGAATGACTTAAGAAGCTCTGGCACACAACATGAAAGTCATAGTCCTGGCCGGATGTGTGGACTTGAGTCGTGTGAGATGTGCGAACCTTCAGGTGGCATGTTACCGTTGCCTTTGACTGGCCAGGATCAGAGGACGACTCGCTTCCACAAGGAAACAACCAGTTCAGTTAGAACAACATTTTATTTTATTTAAAATTTCTTCCATAACCACTGTACACGCAAGATAGCGGGCACATAACTTCCAAATCACTGCAGTTTTACAGAATATATTCAGACACGTTTTCAGCTCCTTCTAGGTTGTTCCCAGTCTTTCTAGGCCTGTCAGTAACAGCATAACCCAGCTCAATCTGTGACATTCACTTTCCCTTTCCACAGATCCATGTCTCTTCTCCTTGTAGAGGAGGGGGTATCGGGGTTTTGATCACTATGGCCAGAGTTGAGCCTTGTGCTTACAGATGGTTCTGTTTCCATTTCTCTTCTCTTCATAGAGGAGGTTTGTAGGGGATTGGTCAATAGTGTCAGAGAAGAGCCTTGTGCTCAGACGGTTAAGGAAGCTCTGCCCGGGAAAACCGACTACGTTCATGAACCAGTCCATCTAAACCCATTACCTTTTAGGCTTGGGGTCTTGTCTCTAAATTGCCATCCCCAGACCCTTCTGTCTGTGGCCTATTTATTGGAAGGTTGGTCTCTAGTCTAAGGGCGGCTTTGCACGTTGCGATATCGCAGGTGCGATGTCGATGAGGTCAAATCGAAAGTGACGCACATCCGGCGTCGCAGTCGATGTCGCAGTGTGCAAATCATTTTGGATACGATTAACGAGCGCAAAAGCGTCGTTATCGTATCATCGGTGTAGTGTCCGACATTTCCATAATGCCGGTGCAGCGACAGGTACGATGTTGTTCCTCGTTCCTGCAGCAGCACACATCGCTGTGTGTGAAGCCACAGGAGCGAGGAACATCTCCTACCTGCGTCCCGGCTGCAATGCAGAAGGACAGAGGTGGGCGGGATGTTTACATCCTGTTCATCTCCGCCCCTCCGCTGCTATTGGCCGCCTGCCGTGTGACGTCGCAGTGACGCCGCATGACCCGCCCCCCTAGAAAGGAGGCGGGTCACCGGCCAGAGCGACGTCGCAGGACAGGTGAGTGCATGTGAAGCTGCCGTAGCGATAATATTCGCTACGGCAGCTATCACTAGATATCGCACCTGCGACGGGGGCGGGCACTATCGCTGCAGCATCGGTAACACATTGTTACCAATGTCGCAATGTGCAAAGCCGCCCTAAGTGTTGCCTCACAGTCTGTGTCTTAGTCAACGCTTTAGTATCATGCTATCTCAATTCGGTCTTCCACTGCATGAGGCCTTGACAATATCTTAGATCATAGGTCTGTTCTAGTCACACGTTGGCGTTGGGCCCTATCTGAAGTCTCAAAGGGAATAGTCACTTTCCCTAAAGACTAACCACTCCCCTTGTGGGCTAATTCCAACATTTAACTGGTGATTGTCCTACTGTCTGACAATCAGATATTATAGTGCTATACATTATACATGAAAACAGTATTAAACATATTGCATTAGTACATTACATCCCAATCCACATGTTGCATTATTTACAAAGGCGCAGGGTACAATTCACATGACATTACAATAGTGTGATTGGTGTCTTCAAGGAGGAACGCAACTGAATCTAGTCCACCTCCTTACACTTCGGTAACAGATTTTTCTGCTGCAGGTGTTGCAGTAAGTTTTATGTTTGGAAACATTTAGAACCCGACTCATGATGGTGTTTTCATCATAATTATGATCATATCGCCAGTCAAATCGCGTGCCACCATAATGGACCGGGCTGGGGCGGGACAGGGAGTTATGAAGGCCGCTCAGCAAATTCTTCAAATCTTGTGCCAGAAGTGAACTCAAGTCCTCAACTAGAATAACACTTCTGCAGTGGTGCCCAGCGTCGGACTGGCTACCGGAGGAATCTTCTGTAATGCCAGGCCTGGATTCAGTTACCTGCATTGCACTCCAGAGCTCTCACATGAGCTCCAGAGTGAGCGCGGAGTGATTGATTCCCCGGCGATTGCGGTTCAGTTCATGACGGCTGCAGACAGGCCGTGCTTAATTCTGGTGCTCTCACCTGAACTCCGGAGTTTAGCCTGTCCTGTCCGCAACTGTCATGAACTGAACCGCAATCGCCGGGGAATCAATCACTCAGCGCTCACGGTTCAGTCCTGTAAACCCTGAGATCAGTCCAGGCTGAACTCCGGAGCTCAGATGAGCGCTCCAGAGTTCAGTGCAGATAACTGAATCCAGGCTTGGCATTACTGGAGATTTCTCCGGTAGCCAGTCCGATGCTGGTGGTGCCCGACACTTGTAAGATGCAGTCTGACTCCAGCTCTGCCATCAATAAGATTGGAGTACAGATTTTCAGCTTTCATGACTCAGGCCCTAGGAATATATTGTAAGGAAAATTATGGACCCTGTAGAAAAGTTTAACATTTTTCCTCCTGTTTAGGTGATGACCCAAGTACCAGATGTCAGCGGATCGCTTGGTATCTGTGGAGCAGCTTCATGCTGCTGATTCAGGTCCTGTTTGCTGTTGTTGTTGCACTTTTACGCTCTGGAAGTGGTGAGTGTTCACTGACAACCTCAGTGCACTGAATATTTCAGAAAGGTTGTTGTCAGATCTGGAGTTACCGTAACTGGTACATTAATGAAGACAGAATTGTATTTGCGGGTCTTGTCTGTGTGGTTCAGTCCATCACAACTGAACTTGAGCAGCTCTAGTCATTCTCCACTGAGAAAGCCCCAAATCACAAGGAGCAACAACCAGTGTCTCATTGACTGCTCAATTATTTTCACTTTTAAGGTGGCTAGTACAATTGAATTTATAGGGGCAGAGTCTCGCCAAAAGTCTCTGTTCAAAATTGTTGAGAACTTGTCTTAAAGTAAGAAAAAACCCAAATGGTCACTGAAGTAAACTGAAACTGACAAAAGTATTTTTCAAAGTAAAATTTACTGAAAAATTAAATCAGACATTGTGAATTGTGGTTCAACGGAAAAATAAAAATTGAAAATGGTGGTTTCTCTGGAAAAGATTGAAAATAATTTGAACACATGTGAAACCAAGGTGTGTCCTGTAATAAGCATCACAGGTGTCAATAGACTTGTAATCAGTCAGTTGCCTTTTTAGAGGCTGAAAAGTAGTTACTGTGCTGTTTATTATCATGGTGTGCACCACACTGAACATGGAGTAAAGAAAGCTAAGGAGAGAGTTGTCTCAGGAGATTAGAAAGAAAATTATAGACAAACATGTTAAATGTAAATGCTATAAAACGTTACCAAACCCCCGGATGTTCCTATTACTGCAGCTACACATAATATTTTGAAGACCAAGGTCTACGGGACTTTTCTGAGCCTCGGTTTCAAAAGAGTAATGATCTAAAGCATAGCTAACATCCAAGAATTACCGAGAGCAACATCTGTGGAAACAGTTAAAACCTTCAGTTTGGAGAAGACGCCTTCACACCAAAGACACAAGGAGTATTTTCATTCACGAGGAGTAGGCCAAAATATCTGTGGACGGGAGAAGAAGTTTCACTGAGGGGCACAAAAATAGTTTGTGTGCAGTTGTGGCCTGAAAAGGTCATTCAACAAGACCAGGACACTTCCATAATTTTTTTTTCTCTATTGAAGCAAAATTCAAAAAGAGCAAAGTCTGATTCTCATTAGTTCAGAGTAAGAAAATTGACATTGAAAATCACTTTTCCAGTTTGAAGTTATCTCAGTGGCCATTGTGGGGTTTTATTACTTTAACAGAAGGGGCCATCCTATCTGTCCACATGTATATATAATTTCGGACAGCAGGAGAAAAGCAGGTTTAAATACCGCGCCAAACCACAGGAGTCCAGATGAAGTTAATAGATCTCTTTTCTTTATTTTCACAGGTCTACGCGTTTCAAGGACATATCCGTCCTCTTCCTCAGGACAAATGCAGAGAATACAGATAGTATTCTCTGCATTTGTCCTGAGGAAGAGGACGAATATGTCCTTGAAACGCGTAGACCTGTGAAAATAAAGAAAAGAGATCTATTAACTTCATCTGGACTCCTGTGGTTTGGCGCGGTATTTAAACCTGCTTTTCTCCTGCTGTCCGAAATTACTCCGTTTTGGCGGGACTGCTGCCTTCCACGTTACTTTCATGCTGTCAAAGGGGTTGTGACTGTCACAACCGCATCAGGTGAGTGTCCCTTCTCACATTCACCTCTCATTGTTATACCGGGTAAGACCCTATTTGCGCCTTTCTTCCCACAGCTTTTGTTGCACATGTATATATAGACACAGACACAATTTCGCATACATGTTTGTAAATACATTTGTGGCACAAGGTTTTCAGACTGACACACATTTTGATTTTCATATTTTAAGGCTTACTGTAAGTATTCTTTGCTCTTTTTGTCAGATATTTTTCTAGTTACTGAAGGACAATTATAAATATTTCAGACGTCTTTACACTTTCATTGACCAATTTATGAAGTTACTGAAGTCTGAATATTCCCAGGGCTGAACCTGATTTCTCCAGACTTTTGCCCTTTCCCCGACAGCTGATATCGGCTTCTGGATAAATCCTGGGAGATTCACTCCGTGCACCACTGGGGTTTGGTGGAAAAGCCGAGCTAAGATCGAGTAACAGCTTCTGCTGATACTCCTGCATACGTGCGTCCCTTTCTATGGCAGGAATTATTTCACAAAATTTGGACTTGTACCGGGGATCTAATAGTGTGGCAAGCCAGTAGTCATCATCACTTCTAATTTTGACAATTCGAGGGTCATGTTGTAGGTAGTGCAGCAAGAAGGCGCTCATGTGTCTTGCGCATCCATGCGGACCAAGTCCACGCTGTGTTTGTGGTATAGAGGTGCTAACCGTTCTTTCTTCCTCTGACATCTCCCCCAACCTCTTTCAACTGAAATTTGACCAAGGTCTCCCTCATCTGCTGAGTCTTCCATGTCCATGGACAGTTCGTCCTCCATTTCTTCATGTTCTCCTGCACCTTCCTCAACATTTTGCCTGCTACCATGCGCCCTTGTTAATCCCTCTCCCCCATGGTCCCATGCCTGCCGCCTTGGTGATGATGAACGTCTGGACCTTGGTGATGTTTTTGTCCCTTGCGCATATGAATCCTCCTGTACTTCCTCCCCTTCCTCTTGTCCCACCCCCTGACTCCGAATAGTGTTTAGCGTGTGCTCCAGCATGTAAATGACTGGAATTGTCATGCTGATAATGGCATTGTCAGCGCTAAACATATTCGTCGCCATGTCGAAACTGTGCAGAAAGGTGCATAGGTCCTTGATCTGAGACCACTCCATCAGGGTGATCTTCCCCACCTCTGCATCTCGTTGGCCCAGGCTATACGTCATGACGTATTGCACCAGTGCTCGGCGGTGCTGCCACAGTCACTGTAACATGTGGAGAGTCGAATTCCAGCGTGTCGGCACATCGCATTTCAGGCAATGAACCGGCAGGCCGAAAGACTTCTGGAGCGATGCAAGTCGGTCAGCTGCGGCGGTTGAACGGCGGAAGTGAGCAGAGAGTGACCGTGCCCTGTGTAAAAGGCCATCTAGGCCGGGATAGTGGTTTAAAAATTGCTGGACAACAAGGTTCGACACGTGAGCCATACAAGGCACGTGTGTCACCTTGCCCAAGCGAAGGGCCGCACCCAGGTTTGCAGCATTGTTGCACATGGCCTTACCAGGCTGCAGGTTGAGTGGAGACAACCATTTACGAAATCGGACCGCAGAGCTGCCCACAACTCAACCGCTGTGTGACTCTTATTTCCAAGACACTTCAAGCTAAAGACCACCTGATGCCGCTGCGCTCTGCTGCCAGCATAGTAAGGAGGTGTGCGTGATTCCTTGTGTGCAGTTACAACGCTGGTGGCCTGACCCGGCAGGCTTGGGGCGGAGGTGGAGGACCCAGACGAGGTTGAGGAGGCAGAAGCATTGGAGGAATTTCTACATACAGAGGATTGACGCACAAGTCGTGGGGGCGGCAAGACTTGTTCAGCAGACCCTTCTCCATCTATCACCATAGTTACCCAGTGCCAAGTCAGTGACATGTAACGCCCCTGTCCATGCTTACTGGTCCAAGTATCGGTGGTGAAATGCACCCGTTCACACACAGAGTTTCTCAAGGAAGCGGTGATGTTCTGTGCGACATGCTAGCGCAGGTGCACCTTTCTTGGAGAAGTAGTGGCGACTGGGCATCTGGTACTGGGGCACTGCAACGGACATAAGGTCTCGAAAATCCACTGTGTCCACCAGGCGGAAAGGCAGCATTTCGGTAGCCAAGAGCTTACAGAGGGATAAAGTCAACCTCTTAGCTTTGTCATGGGTCGGAGGAAATGGCCTTTTATTTGCCGACATCTGAGGGACAGAGATCTGGCTGCTGTGTGGAGACGGTGGTGAGTAGTGTGTCCCTGGAAAAATGCAGGTTTGTGAGGAAAGTGATGGCGGAGACATGATGTTGCCTTCATCAAAAGTTGGTGCTATCGATGTCTGAGAGAGCTGTACACCCGCACTTGTATCCCCTTCCAAACCAACTGACGACCTACCAAGCAAACTGCTTGTTGCAGTTACAGTGGTGGAAGGTGTGCGTGGAAAACCAGGTGTGACAGCTGTCCCCACAGTCATAGAAGATGAAGAGTGCGCGCATGCACTGGAAGGGGCAGGGGGTGGTTGGCCCGCTAGGCTAAACCGCATTGCAGCTCAGTGAGCTTCCCACTGGGACTTATGCTTGGTATTCCTGTGACGATTCATGGAAGAAGTTGTCAAACTGCTGAGCTTTTTGCCTCTACTTATAGATTCCCGACAAATTTTACAGATCACATGATTTGGGAGATCCTTTGCAAGGTCAAAAAAGGACCAGGCTAGGCAAGGCTTAGAGGACATGCGACCTGCAGAGCCACCCCGACTTGTGCTCAGAGGCAGAGTGGTGGCTGAGGATGCAGTTGTAGACATCCTACCAGTACTCCGACTCTATCCAGGAAGGCGCAAGATAACTTCGTTGTCAGTTGCATCCTCCTCCACCGCTCTGGTGACCTCCTCGAGTGCCCGACTGAGTCTTGACAGTATGTGGGATCTAGAACTTCCTCATCAAGCATTGTGTTTGCACTCCCCTCACCCTCAGACCGAGCCTCTTCTTGCCCTGACAGAATATTTAAGTTGTCATCCCAATCTGGTATCTGCGTCTCATCGTCATCAGTATGTTCCTCATTGTCTCCACCAACAGATGTTACAGTTTGTGAATTAGAGTCTACATTATGCTCAGAAACTTGGTCATCAGGGCCTGAATCTGAGTCACAAAGCTTCTGGGCATCACTGCAGACCATTTCCTGGCCTGCACTCACTGTAGCTTGGGAGCAGACCTCTGATTCCCAGGCTATAGTGTGACTGAACAGCTCTGCAGACTCAGCCATGTCTGTTACACCATACTGTGCAGGGCGGATGGAGACTTGAGAGCTGGGAGAAAGCAAGTGTGATTGGGATGACAACTCAGAGGACTGTTTTATTTTATGTGGTAGTTGAGGTGGAGGAGAGGGCAGTTGTTGGAGCACTTGAGATCCATTCAAGCATTTTCCTTTTTTGGCCATCATCTACCTTTGTTACAGTTGTTTTGTTCTGTAAAAAAGGGAGCACATCGGATTGTCCACGGAAAGTAGTAGACATCTTACTTTTGCTGGAAGATGGCCTATCTTCAGCAGATGTTAATGTAGATTTCCCACCTTCCCCACGGACACAATTTTTTTTTCCTTTTCCAACACGCCTGTTCCCCTTTCCACCAGCATCTGTCCTTTTGCCACTCATTTTGTTAGCGACAAGATTGGACAATTAAAATGTGGTAGCAAAAATTCAGAGTTGGTGTAGATTGCAGAGGTGGTCTAGCTTTATTGACAGCTGAAGAACCAACACTGACTATCGCTGACAATGCAACTATGGCCCTAAAACTGGCAGCACTGTTTGCTATTAAAATAGCGTAGCAAAATCTGCAGGAGGATAGAATGCAGAGGTGCTGAAAATTGCTTGGCACCAGTGGGACACTAATGGAGTATAGCAGCCACTTTTTGGATGCCACTTAGTTTCAGCACTGTTTGCTATTAAAATAGCGTAGCAAACATGGGCAGGAGGGTAAAATACAGAGCTGCTGGACCTTGCTTGGCACCAGTGGGACACTAATGGAGTATAGCAGCCACTTTTTGGATGCCACTAAGTTTCACCACTGTTTACTATTAAAATAGCATAGCAAACATGTGCAGGAGGGTAGAATGCAGAGGTGGTGGAACTTGCTTAGCACAAATGGGACACTAATTGAGTATAGCAGACACTTTGTGGATGCCACTTATTTTCAGCACTGTTTGCTATAAAAAATAGCGTAGCAAAATGGGCAGGAGGGTAGAATGCAGAGATGCTGGAACTTGCTTAGCACCAGTGGGACACTAATGGAGTATAGCAGCCACTTTTTCGATGCCACTAACTTTCAGCACTGTTTGCCATTAAAATAGCGTAGCAAAAATGTGCAGGAGGGTAGAATGCAGAGGTGCTGGAACTTGCTTAGCAACAGTGGGACACTAATGGAGTATAGCAGCCACTTTTTGGATGCCACTAAGTGTCAGCACTGTTTGCTATTAAAATAGCGTGGCAAAAGTGGGCAGGTGGGTACAGTGGCCGGGTTCTCTGGGTCAGTGGACAGGAAAGGAAGCGTCACTTTCTATCCCTCCTAATGGTGAAATGCAGCAAGGAATTCCCTGAGCTTAGGTACACAGACGCTATCGAAAGCTGTATACAGCGTTTCCACGGACCTGCCTGTCAGCTATGGGTCTGAGCCCCAGTTAATAAGCCCTGAAAAGGGCTGAAATAAACTTCTGTTCCTAATCTGTACAGCGCTGTGTGTGTAGCGTACACAGCAGGACCGGCGACAGGAGCTGCGTGAGTGGTGACTGTCACCCAGACGCAGAAGGCAGATAATGGCGCCGTGAGGTAAAATGGCCGTATTTATAATGCAAGGACATGTGACATGCACAACCTATGATACATGCCCTTGCTTGTCTGGCAAAAAGTCCACTTAGCTGTGTGTATGTCTGGGATTTGCTGACATGCTGGCCCGCCCCACTGCACACGCGCTTAGGAAAAAAAAAATGGCGATCGAAATTCTTTCAGCAACACAGATCCAAACCCCGTCCCCCCTGCACACTATACGCTGAAATTTGATAATAGTGTGAATCACAGAGTGACTGACACTATTACAGTGAAAAGCCAGCTAGTAACTAGCTAGGCTTTTTGCTGATCGAACCGTTATCGAATGTAATTTGAGCTGCCGAGCTTTTAGCAAAAAGCTTGCTTTCGCGTTCGATCTCGAGCACCCCCCAAAATTACTCGAAAATGAAATTGGCGAACCTCGAACATCGTTTATCTCTAGGTTTGAGCCCTGCACGGGAAGAGAAAGATTGTGCAGAACCCTGTGACGACCTGAGTAGTCCAGGGCGTCACATTTGGACACCGTATAGTTTTAAACAGATGCTGGAAAATGGCTGAAAAGAAAGAAACTTCTAGTAATAGAAGAGTTAATAGTTTATTTTTTATCAGTTCTAAACATGCAAAAATTAATGAACTGAAGAGAAATGTAAATCTCCTCAGTATTCGGTGACCGCCCGTCTCCTCGATCCTCAGTATTCAGTGACTGTCCATCGCCTACATCCTCACTATTCGGTGACCACCCGTCGCCTCTGTCCTCATTATTCGGATTCAGTGACCGCCTGTCGCTTCCGACCCTAATATTCAGTGACTGCCTGTTTCCTCCATCCTCACTATTTGGTGACCTTCCATCTCCTCCATCCTCAATATTCGTTGACCGTCCATTGACTGGGGGGCGGCCACCACTTGAGGTAGAAGTAGGAGCAACTTTACACAATCTTCAGTCAAGTTTGGGACTACAGTTCTCGCAACACAACACCAGCATCTTCCTTCTTTCTTCTTTACGGGGCCTGTGGCTTGGAGCAAGAGCTCAGCCTGGGTTCCTCACTTCCACAGGGTCAACTCTTAGGAAAGGCTTAGAGTTGAGCGATGTTCGATTCGAACTGTTCGCCAATTTCAAATTCGAGTGATTTTGGGCGGTGTTCGAGTCGTTTGACGAACTCGAACAATTTGCTTCAAATTCGGCAGTTCGAGATACCGTTCGATAACGGTTCGATCACCAAAAGCGTGGCTTTTCACAGTAAGACTATGTGCGCACGTTGCGTATCTGCATGCGTCCTGCGTCCCCAGCACAATCCCTCTCTCTTTCCTACTCACCGATCACGGTCGCGGCGCTGCACGGCTGTCACAAAGTTACGGCGGCATTTCCTCTTTTGAAAATAGCTGCCGCTTCATTATTTAATCAGGTATTCCCGGCTTTTCCCGCCCACCGGCGATCATGATTGGTTACAGTTAGACACGCCCCCATGATGAGTGACAGCTGTCTCACTCAACCAATCACAGGCGCTGGCGAACGGGTCTATATCGTGCAGTAAAATAAATAAATAATAATAAAAAAAAAACCTGCGGTTCCCCCCAATTTTGATACCAGCCAGGATAAAGCCACACGGCTGGAGGCTGGTATTGTCAGGATGGGGAGCGCCACGTTATGGGGAGCCCACCACCCTAACAATATCAGCTAGCAGCCGCCCGGAATTGTCACATCCATTAGATGCGACAGTCCCGGGACTCTATCCAGCTCATCCCAAATTGCCCTGGTGCGGTGGCAATCTGGGTAATAAGGGGTTAATCATGGCAGGCGTCTCCCCAAGATACCTTCTATGATCAACCTGAAAGTGAAAGTAAATAAACACACACAACGAAAAATCCTTTATTTGGAATAAAATACAAAAAAACCCTCATTTACCTCTTTATTAATCCCCAAACAACAATCCAGGTCCGAATTAATCCACACAACGCTGTCAGCTCTGCTACATGAAGCTGACAGGGAGCACCGTGGAACACGAGCGCTCTGTGTCAACTTCACGCAGCAACTGACATGAGCCGCGCTGTCACCGAGACTTCACTCTGCAATACAGAAGTCAAGATTACCAAATCTTCCTATGCTTTTCATTAGGCAGTGGCTCATTGGGTAGAGCTACTGCCTAAGGAGACTTAGTTCACGAGTTCGAGTCCCGGCTGTCCCGGTAAAGAATTCAATTTAATTTATTTTTAATTTTAAATTATAATTATTATTTATTTATAATTATAATTTAATTTAATTATGCACTGAGGGGAGGAGCCAGACATCAGCTGTGAGCCACGGGACACACCTCTAAAATCGGAGCAGTTGACGGAATGAGGCTGCAGTGCTCTCTCCTCTCTTTTCTCTCTCTCTTTTCCCTCTCTCTTTTCTCTCTCTCTCTCTCTCTTTTCTCTCTCTTTTTTCTCTCTCTCTCTCTCAGACCTGGTGATGATCAGCTGATGCGGTCACCTTACGGAATCAGCTGACACTATAAGTCGAGCGGTGAGGCCGGCTTTTTACCGCGCGGCCGGCAAAACTATCAGCTGCTGCTGTCGGACAGGAGTCTGCACAGAAGTGTGTAGTTTTTTTTGGGGTTTTTTGGCACTGATGCATCAGCTGATTGTATAAAAGCCGTTTATACAATCAGCTGCTGTGTCATGTGATTCAGGCCCTTGAACCCGACACATTTGATCGCTTTGCCTTCCAGCAAACCGATCAAATGATATTGGATCCGGATTGGACGGCGCGGGACCCTTGACCCAGGAATACTGCGGAGGGGGATTCTTTATTTCAATAAAGATGGAGTCACTAATTGTGTTGTAATTTATTTCCAATAAAAATATTTTTCTGTGTGTTGTGTGTTTTTTTTTTATCTGTACTAGAAATTCATGCTGGCCATTTCTAATATTGGCGTGACACCATGAATTTCGGGTTTAGGGCCAGTTGATAATATACAGCTAGCCCTAACCCCATTATTACCCAGCGAGCAACCCGTCACAGGGCAGCTGGAAGAGTTGGATACAGCGCCAGAAGATGGCGCTTCTATTTTTGGTTCCCAGCCGGGTACAAATAGGCAGCTGGGGGTTGGGGGCAGCCTGTAGCTGCCTGCTGTACCTGGCTAGCATGCAAAAACATGGCGAAGCCCACGTAATTTTTTGGGGGGGCAAAAAACTCCTGCATACAGTCCTGGATGGAGTATGCTGAGCCTTGTAGTTCTGCTATCTGCTGTCTGTCGGTATGGAGGAGAGCAGACAGCAGCTGCAGAATGACAAGGCTCAGCATCCTCCATCCAGGACTGTATGCTGGAAGGAGAGGCAGGGGGAGCAGAACTGCAAGGCACAGCATACTTTACTAGTGTATGCAGGATAGCATGCAGCAGCTGCAGAACTACAAGGCTCAGCATGCTGCATCCAGGACTGTATGCTGGAGGGAAAGACAGGTGGAGCAGAACTACAAGGCTCAGCATGCTCCATTCACTAGTGTATGCAGTTGAGAAGACAGCAGCTGCACAACTACAAGGCTCAGCATACTCCATCCAGGACTGTATGCAAGAGTTTTTTGCCCACCAAAAAAATGACGTGGGCTTCGCCATATTTTTGTATGCTAGCCAGGTACAGCAGGCAGGCAACAGCAGGCAGCAGGCCCACAACCCACTGTTGCCTATTTGTACCCGGCTGGGAACTAAAAATATAGGGAAGCCCTTATATTTAATTATTTCATGAATTTCATGAAATAATTAAAAAAAAAAACCGACATGGCCAGAGATTCTTAATGTCAGGTAAGTTTGACCCGGCCATTAAGAATCTCCAATAAAGGGTTAAAAAAAAGACACCACACAGAGAAAAATTACTTTAGTAGAAATAAATACACACACACTTAGAGACTCCATGTTTATTACTCCCCCTCACCCCTCCACGATCCTGGTCTTCTGTGTTCTTTCTCCTTTAACCCATGCAGCTCTGCTACATCAGACAGCACTGCATGGGAGGAAGATGCTGCTGCTCCCTGCAGTCTAATCACTCAGTGAGTGAGCAGAGACTGCGGGCTGTAAGTGGTAAGTGGTGACGTCACCGCTGCCACCATTGAAATAGTAATCTGACAGGCAGGATACTATAGCAACAGTGGTCTCCGTTATTCACCGGCTGTGGCATCCAGTCCTTGCATGTGGGCTGACTCTGTAAAGAGCGCCGACATGCATGGACGGGGAGTCGACCATGTGCCAGAGCATCTTGCCGGTACACGGAGATGCTCAAATAAGCACCGCGTACCGGAGAGATGCACTGACAGGACCTAGCATGTAGTCTAGCCATGTGACCAGTCTGTAGCCAATGAGATAATAGAGACGTGACTGGTCACATGCTTTGACAACGTCACGGAAGGTCCTATCATCATTCCTGTCATGATAAGGAAAAGCGGCGGGAGACAGAGTGCAGGACGCGTCGCGGGGACATGTAAGTGTAATGGCAATGTTTATTAACTGTATGAGTAAAATATATCTTTGTACCGTGTTAGCCAGTAGAGATAAAAAAATTGTTTAAAAGAACAGAAAGTCCTCAGTGGTTGATACCTTTTAATGGCTAACTGAAAAGATGGTAATAATTGCAAGCTTTCGAGACTACTCAGGTCTCTTCATCAGGCGTGGTATAACACAAAATCTGAAGAGTCACATATTTATACACAACAGGACTTAGAATAGTGCAGTAAAAAAAAAACAAAAAAAACAAGTTATATAAAACAGAACTATCACTATGGCGGGGGGGGGGGGGGGGGGGGGTTTGTACAAAATTACAAACTTATGATGACCTTTGACACATTCAGAGAAGGAATGAATGTGTCTCATGGATTCATGTCTTTTTACATCAGTTAAAAGATGTGCTCCTCTGACCATCCGAGCGTGTCACAGCCCGGACCAGACCCTTATCAAAGGACAATAAAACTTTCACACTGAACTGCAGCAGTATTTATGGCCCCACAACAGTTTGCCCCCCTGCCATAGTGATAGTTCTGTTTCATATAACTTGTTTTTTTGTTTTTTTTTACTGCACTATTCTAAGTCCTGTTGTGTATAAATATGTGACTCTTCAGATTTTGTGTTATACCATGCCTGATGAAGAGACCTGAGTAGTCTCGAAAGCTTGCAATTATTACCATCTTTTCAGTTAGCCATTAAAAGGTATCAACCACTGAGGACTTTCTGTTCTTTTAAACAATTTTTTTATTAACTGTATGTGTATATGTGTATATGTATAATGTGTTTTTATAAGTTGAGTTTGCCTGACATTGTTTTCAATGGGGTTCGAAGGTGTTCGTCGAACGTTCGCCGAACTAAGCCGCCGTTCGACGAACCGAACTAAGCCGCCGTTCGACGAACCGAACTCGAACACTAGGGGGATGGCTCAACACTAGAAAGGACATTTCTAAATACCGGTGGCTATCTCCAACTTATCCGGGATTGGCTGGGGCCCATCACGGTGACCTGTATCTCCCGGGCGAACCAGTGACCACCCGTCTCAACCCTGCTCAGTATCTGGGGGCTTCTCATCCATGGAGGGATCTCACTCACAATATGTAGGGGTTTGTCATCCATGGAGAGGGATCAGTCACAGATGTAGGGACTTGCTATCCATGGAGGAAGCACACTCACAATTACACATAAGATCATGGTCATGAATAATGAATGGGATCTAAACCTCCTCCAAGAGCATTATCCAGGACAATGTGGTGACAATGTGGTGACAATCCTTTATACCCCATACTGTAGACAATCCTTTATACCCCATACTGTAGACAAGGTCCCAAGGCAAATATCAGAACTAAGTGACTCGGGGAACAAAACATTGTTAATTTTGGTCCATGACCAGGAAACTCTCCAATCTCAGTCACATTGAGAACTTGAGATCAGTCCTCAAAAAGCTTTCACTGCTCCAAAAAGTCTAATGAACCTCGAGCTGTGATGAGACAAGAACGGATCAACCAGTCAGTTGTAACTTGACAAACATGGGACTGTCTCGTCATCAACAGTCTAACCGTACCAGCAGCACCATATTTGGTGCTGGTAACAGCAATTTTATTGAATCGTTCCATAATTTTTTTAGACCATCCTTTGCAAGGCCACCAGAAATCAGAAGTCTGACACATAGTCAACGGCTGGAGAGGATGATACAGGAGTATCTCCAAATGAACATCGATGCCATGACTTTGCAACTGGAGCCTTGCTCATTTTGGGCTTCAAATCTTGACAAATGGTCTGAGCTCTCCACTTACGCCTTAGAGATCTTGTCGTGTCCAGCTGCTAGCGTTGTCTCTGAACGTGTCTTCAGTGCTGCTGGGTGTGTGCTGACAGATAAGCGCACGCGTCTGTCCAGTGACAATGTGGACAGACTAACGTTCATCAAGATGAACAAGTCATGGATCTGAAAGGACTTTACTACCCCTGTGTCATCTTGGGGAGAATAAAGGCTTGTGGATTTGGAGTGTGCTGGATGCAAATCTAACTGTGAAGTGTACAACTGAGCCACAAGTGCTGCCACTGAAGGGGTGTCTGTGGGGCCCAATTTTTGGAAAAAAGGGAGACTCCGCTTGGAGTAACCCTTGCATTGTGTCGTGGGCGGTGGGGCGCTGCGCTCGCTCACGCTCGGGTCCTGCACTGCTGCTGCTCGGTGGCTCGAGCGGTGGGCCGGATCTGGGGACTCGAGCGGCGCTCCTCGCCCATGAGTGAAAAGGGGGTAGTTTGTTTGGAGATTTAGTCCGTGACGCCACCCACGGGTTGTGGTGAAGATGGGCACCACTGCTGCTGGTGACGGGAATCCCAGGAGCGATGGTAGGGAGCAGCTGGGATGTTGTTTTTCCCCTCCGTGGGTAGGGGTTGGTTGTCCCGGGGCCCGGTCATGTGACGGGGAGGCAGGGTTGGCGAGGTGCAGGGTTGCAGGGACAGCGCGGCGCGGTGCTGGATGGCACTGGTGTACTTACTCAGCAACAGATGCACAAACTCTCCGGTAAACCAAACTGCTGGATGGACGGGTCCCGCAGCCGGCTGCAGTGTCTCTCCCCGGACAGGTGATGGTGGCTGTCTTTCCCTGCACCTTTGTGTACTGTGTTGACTCCGATGGCTTCCCAACGGTAGTCCGCTCCCCGGCGTATAGGTGCCAGAGGAGCCCGTTTTGCCCGCAGGCGCTGGCCCTTGGATCTCTAGCCTGTGGCAGTGGCTGTATATCCTCACGGTGCAGATGGTTGCCTTCTGTTGGGACTTGGGTAGTTAGGGGGCCCTTAGGGCTCCTGTCACTCTTGGATTTAACTGTTAACGGCGGCTCCAAGCCTAGTCGGGGTCCGATGGCCCTGCCTGTGTGTGCTAGCTTCACTTCGCTCCCCGGTTCGGTACCGGCAGGCCACCGCCCGACCCCAGTCCTACGGTTCCGCGTTGATCCACCACTCCTGCAGACGGCCACCACCGTCTGCCAACCTTGCTGTCAGTGCCTGGGCTCCTACCCAGACACCAGCAGTCTCTCCACTTTACTCCTCTCACTTCAACCTCCAAACTAAAACTGACTACTGTTCCCGCCTCCAGGCCTGTGAACTCAGTGGGTGGGGCAAACCGCCTGGCTCCACCCCACCTGGTGTGGACATCAGCCCCTGGAGGGAGGCAACAAGGATTTTGAGTCTGACTAATGTAACTGTCTGGGGGTGGGTGTGTGTGTGTTGTCTGTGGCTACCTGGCTAGTCCAGGGTGCCACATTCCCCCTTGGTAAAATGCAGACCATCCGCGGGCTGCCCGTCCATCACCGGTTTTATTTTAACCCTAGAACGCGCAAGCAATTCAATCTACCATAGAAAACAAATGACCTAGCAGGCCTGCGAGGCCCCAGGCCCCAGGGTTAAACTGCAAAAGATATAAATAACATGGTAAAAACGGTAAAACATTATAACAAGCATACTCAGGTCTTCTTAAACGTTACGGCAACACATAAACATTTTTAATAACGGACGGACGGATGTCTTCCGCTCTCCCACCCAAGCAACCTAGCCCTGATGCTGCCCCTAAGAAGTGGGCAGCACCCCTTTACCCCAGTCCAGGTTCAGGCTGCCCGAGCGGGAACGGGTACGGTAAAGCGCACCCAACTGTCACTTCAGGGGACCCCTGACCCCCGGAGGATTGCCACCGGTTACGGTAGTGGCGGGCCTGGGCCATCACTTCCCTCCAGGCCCATCCTTCAAATCTGCCTCTCCGGAGGCGGCAACGGTATCCATCCTACAACATTTTTACAAACCCACCAGTTCGTGGGTGGCCTGCTAGTTCTCGGCCATGTTCATGAGGAGTTTCTCATGTGGGTATGGGGGTTTAACTTTACAACAGGGACAACTCCAGTCCCAACGGGGACGGTTTTCTTCGGACGGTAATCAGGTTAATTTTCGGGTTGATTAGCTTTCATTCACTCACATATTTACACAATCAACGGACTGCACCCCTAAATGTCGGTTTCCCTGTACCTAAGCGGGGGCCTACCTAGGTTGGAGCGTGTGGATCTTCGGGGCCCAATATCAGTGGTAACAGGCGAGGGGACAGAGGAGACAACCGGATCCTCTTCCCGTATATCGTGTGGGGCAGGCGGAGACCTAGGGGGACTAGGTACAGGTGCATCCCTGGGCACTGGTTCACTGGCGGTTACTTCCGTCTTCTTTTCCTCCACGGGTTGTGGGAACATTATCACCGGAATAATCACCGCGCCGTTCTGCGTAGGCCAGTCCGCTGGGAAATCACCCATCACTGTGTGGATCACCTCTTTTTCTTTCTCCCCAGTTGGTCTGGGGGCTGGAACTTCAGCTGCCACCCTCAATGAAGATGGGCACCTCTTCTGGAAACCGTGGCTGAAGTCTTCCCCTGGTCACGACTAATCTGGTAGGCCTTCTCATTCTCCCATTCAGTGGGTTGTATGACATACGCGTTTTTTTCCACTGGTCATCAAGCTCATGGGTTCTTCTTTTCCTTTTTAGCACTACATCCCCAGGCTCAAAGGGACCAGCTGGAGCCCGCCTGTTGAAGTACTGTTCTTGCTGCTCCCGGCTCTGACACAGGTTCTTTTCCACGTACTCCTGGACCTGTCGGTACTGCGCTCTCCGCCGGGCATCCCAGTCAGCAGTCGAAGGAAGGGCCTCCGGAGCTTCCAAGTCCATTTCCAGATCCACCGGCAACCGGCCCGGCTCTCATCAGATACGCTGGTGTGCATTTGGTAGAGCTACTGGGAATGTTATTGTACATGTCTACCAGGTCAGGCAGCTTTTCTGGCCACAGGTTCCGCTCTTCCAACGGTAGCGTCTTAAGGAGATCCAGGACCAGATGGTTCATCTTCTCACACATGCCGTTAGTCTGGGCGTGGTATGGCGTGGTCCGGATCTTCTTGCAGCCGTATAACTGGCAGAACTCTTGAAACACCTCCGCTTCGAAAGCCGGGCCCTGATCAGTAAGCACCCTCTACGGGTACCCGTGCGGTCGGCAAAAGTAGGCCTGGAACGCTCTAGCTACGGTACGGCCGGTCAGATCTTTGACTGGGACAACCACCATGACTCTTGAATAGTGATCTACGATGGTCAGGGCGTAGGTGTACCCACTTCGGCTAGGGGTGAGCTTGACATGGTCCAGGGCGACCAACTCCAGCGGTTGATGGGTAATGATTGGTCGTAGAGGGGCCTTCTGGCTGGCTTCGTCCCTTCTTCTCAGTGCACAGGGACCACACTCTCGGCACCAGGCCTCTACAGACTCCCACATCCCACTCCAATAGAACCGCTCTCTCAACAGCATCTCCAGCTTCTTCCACCCAAATTGCCTGGCACCGTCATGGTAAGCTTGTAGAACGGTGGGTACGTTAGCCTGAGGAACCACCAGCTGGCGAACCTTCTCATGAGTCTTCGGGTTGATCAGATCCCGGTACAGTTTCCCCTAGCACAGGTGCAGCCGGGCTCGTTCCTTCCACAGCCGTTGGGCCTCAGGAGGAGCGGCAGGGTCCATTCCAGCAGAGCCTTGTTCAATCATGGTCTTGACCAATTGGACGGCAGGCGCTTGGTCTTGGGCTTCTTGCCATCCCTGACTGGGTAGCGGGTCCAAGCTCACCTGTTGCTGCTTGACATACAACTTCTCGACTGGTGGCCGGTGGAACGCGGGCAACTCAATTTCTTCGAGGTCATCGTCTTCCGACCCCCCTTCCGGCAGGTGGGGCATCCGGGATAGCACGTCCGCGTTGGTGTTCTTGCGGCCGGCTCGGTACTTGATAGTGAAGTCATATTTAGACAGCCTGGCCACCCACCGCTGCTCCAACGCGCCCAGCTTGGCTGTGTCCAGATGGGTTAACGGATTATTGTCCGTATAGGCGGTGAACTTTGCTGCTGCGAGGTAATGGTGGAACCGCTCGGTAATGGCCCACACCAGGGCTAGGAACTCAAGCTTGAAGGAGCTATAGTTCTCAGGGCTCCTTTCTGTGGGCCGGAGTTTTCTGCTGGCGAAGACAATCACCTTTTCTCTTCCGTTCTGGACCTGGGACAGGACAGCTCCCAAGCCCACTTTACTTGCATCAGTGTAGAGGACGAATGGGAGGCTGTAGTCGGGGTACGCTAGGATTTCTTCCCCGGTCAGGGCCGTCTTCAGCTGGCGGAAGGATTCTTCATGCTTCTCGTCCCACACCAACGGGGATCCTGAGGTTCTGCTGCCTTTGGTCTGTCCCACGAGGAGGTCTTGCATAGGGGCAGCCATCTTCGTGTATCCCTTAATGAAGCGGCGATAGTAGCCAACCAGGCCCAGGAACTGTCTCACCTCTCTCACCGTGGTCGGCCTCGGCCAGTCCTGAATGGCAGTGATCTTTTCGGGATCTGCGGCGACGCCTTCCGCGCCCACCACGTGTCCAAGGTACTGCACCCTGGGCTTCAGTAGGTGGCACTTGGAGGGCTTCAGTTTCATCCCATACTTGGCAAGGGAAGCGAACACTTCAGCCAGGTGCTCCAGGTGGGCCTCGTACGTCTGGGAATATTCAATCACATCATCCTGGTACAGCAAGACGGTTTTAAAATTCAGATGTCCCAGGCAACACTCCATGAGCCATTGGAAGGTTCCGGGGGCGTTGCACAGCCCGAACGGCATGCTGTTGAACTCACAGAGTCCCATAGGTGTAGCAAAGGCGGTCTTCTCGCGGTCCTCTGGCGCAACTGCCACCTGCCAGTACCCACTAGTGAGGTCAAGGGTAGAGAAGAAGTTAGCAGTTCTCAGCGTGGCTAGCGACTCTTCGATACGGAGCAGAGGATAGGCATCTTTATGCGTTATCTGGTTAATCTTCCGGTAATCCACACACATTCTCATGGTGCCATCCTTCTTCTTTACCAGCACCAGTGGGGCTGCCCAGGGACTACAACTATCCCGAATGACCCCTGCCTCCTTCATGTTCCTCAACATGTCTTTGGCGCATTTGTAGTGTGCTGGCGGGATGGGTCTATACCTTTAATGGGTGGATGCATGCCTGTAGGGATATGGTGTTGAACCCCTTTAATCCTCCCAAAATCTAGTGAGTGTTTGCTGAAAACTTGCTCATACTCATGTACCACCTGGTATACCCCTTCCCTATGATGTCTGGGGGTGACGTCAGTGCCTACATGCAGCCCTTTGCACCACTTCTCTAACTGCTCGGGGGGTGTATGGCCATTGGCAGGGGACGCTGAGGCCGGGGGAATGGCTTCCTGGATGGTGTGAGGATCTAGGGTAAGCAGCTTAGCAAGGGTAGCGTAACGGGGAAGCCTGACTTCTTCCTCTCCACAATTCAACACCCTCACAGGCACTCTCCCTTTCTTGACGTCTACCACCCCTCTAGCTGCTATTACGGTGGGCCAATGCTCAGAGGGCGTGGGCTCCACCATCGCCGGGTAGTCGTGTCCCTGTGGACCTACTGCTGCCCTGCACCAAATCATCATCTCCCTTCTGGGTGGCACTACCAAGGGGGCCGCATCCATCACTCTCACTCCTCCAATCTCTCCACCCGTCGAACTCACTTGCTGCCGATACAGTAAGGCCCGGATCTCACGCTGCACAGCCCTCTGTCGACCTCCTCCTGCTGTGGCTGCCAACTGCTGCAACAGGCTCAGCACCTCACTCATGTAATGCTCCATCACGTTAGTCCCTAGAACTACCTTTGGGTTATGGTCACTGGGTTCATTCATTACCACAATCATCCCTTGGTGTTGCAGTTCGGCCCGTCCTACGGTCATGGTCACTTGTTTGTACCCCACTTGGGTCAGGGGAAGTCCATTGGCCGCAACAAGGGTCAGGCTATCATTAGGGGGTGCGAGTTTATCAGTCCCCCAATACCGCTGATACAATGTATATGGCATAGTGGTTACCTGTGATCCAGTGTCCAGGAGGGCCATGATCGGGATGCCGTCCACTGCCAGAGGGATGATGGGGTGAGCTCCAATGTACCGGTCTCGCCAGTCAGGGGGGCCACTGGGTTCTACTCCTGAGGATTGGCCCTTGGCCCCAGGTGTTGCCCGTTTAACGGACATCGCCAGGAATAGTGGCCAGGCTTGCTGCACCTGTAACAAAGAGGAGGTCCATACCGTGAGTCATTGGCCCTTCTCCGCTGCATCCAAGGGACGTCCTCCGGACTTTCAGCGAGCTGGATTCTTCCCGGGGGCTTGGGTCTTGTCGGAGGTGGGAGTGCGGCGAGGATCTTGGCGAGGTCTCCATCCATGCGGCGGACCTGGGCAGCCAGCTCCTCCATCATCCCACCGGGCGTTGCAGAGGCCGAGGAAGTCGGGAGAGGAGGGGCTACTGAGACGGGAGCCGCTTCAGCCGGCCATGGGGCCACTCCAGGGACGTCCAGGGCTGGAGCTTGCAGAGCATTGATGGCCCGCTCCTTTAGTACTGCAAAGTCCACATTGGGGTGCTCTAGGGCCTACAGCCGAAGCTGTTTACGGTCTTCTGGGGACCCCAGCCCCTGCAGAAATTGCTCCACTGGCATCTTATTGCTGTCCGCATCATTAATAGTGTCCACCCACTTCAGCGTGCTGAGGACTGTTTGCAGGCGCAAGGCATAATCCCTTATGTTATCTGTTGGCCGCTGCCGGCATTGATAAAACTGCATCCGCAGCTCCGCTTCTGTGCGGGGCTCAAAAGCAATCTGGAGTTTCTCAAAAATAGTAGCCACTGAGGCCCGGTCCCCGTCGGTCCAGGTCTTCGTCTCCTGCTCAGCTGCACCGGTGAGCTGCCCTAGCACTACCGCCGCCCGTTGCCTGTCCATCAGGGGGTATAATTCGAGGACTGGGCTAAGCTTTTTCCAGAACACCTGCAAAGCATCAGGCTTCCCATCATACTGCAGCAGGCAGGTAGCACCAGGCACACAGGGCAAGGAGAACGGCATCACCTGGGCGACCGCTGGGCCCGCGGCCTCTCCCGCTCTTGCGACCGAAGCAAAGGCTGGCCCATTTCCATCTGCGGGCGCAGCTGCGGCTGCGACCGCCGCTCCTCCAACGGCTCCGTCGGGTGCAGACATCTTGTTTCTGCCCCCCCTTGGTATTCTCTCAGCACTTCCTCTTCAGGGGGCGGGGCTTTGCTTTTCGCGCCTCCTCTGCTCGAGAAGACGCTCGAGCGGGAAAATCTTCGCGCCCAAGATGGCGGTATCTGAAATTTTTTGGCCGGACACCGCCGGCGGGGGCTACAAGGTGCACTTCTACCAGCCGGTAGAACGGTAAAATCCTGTTTGTGACGCCAAGTTGTCACGGGCGGCGGGGCGCTGCGCTCGCTAACGCTCGGGGCCGGCGCTGCTGCTGCTGCTCGAGCGGTGGGCTGGATCCGGGAACTCGAGCGGCGCTCCTCGCCCGTGAGTGAAAAGGAGTAGTTTGTTTGGGGATTTAGTCCGTGACGCCACCCACGGGTTGTAGTGAAGATGGGCACCACCGCTGCTGGTGACGGGGATCCCGGGAGCGATGGTAGGGAGCAGCTGGGATGTTGTTTTCCCCCTCCGTGGGTAGGGGTTGGTTGTCCCGGGGCCCGGTGGTGTGACGGGGAGGCAGAGTTGGCAAGGTGCAGGGCTGCAGGGACAGCACGGCGCGGTGCCGGATGGCACTGGTGTACTCACTCAGCAACAGATGCACAAAGTCTCCGGTAAACCAAATGGGTGGATGGACGGGTCCTGCAGCCGGCTGCAGTGTTCCTCTCCCCGGACAGGTGATGGTGGCTGTCTTTTGCTGCACCTTTGTGTACTGTGTTGACTCCGATGGCTTCCCAACGGTAGTCCGCTCCCCGGCGTATAGGTGCCAGAGGAGCCCGTTTTCCCCGCAGGCACTGGCCCTTGGATCTCTAGCCTGTGGCGGTGGCTGTATATCCTCACGGTGCGGACGGTTGCCTTCTGTCGGGACTTGGGTAGTTAGGGGGCCCTTAGGGCTCCTGTCACTCTCGGATTTAACTGTTAACGGCGGCTCCAAGCGCTAGTCGAGGTCTGATGGCCCTGCCTGTGTGTGCTAGCTTCCCTTCGCTCCCCGGTTCGGTACCGGTGGGCCACCGCCCGACCCCGGTCCTATGGTTCCGCGTTGATCCACCACTCCTGCAAGTGGCCACCACCGTCTGCCAACCTTGCTGTCAGTGCCTGGACTCCTACCCAGACACCAGCAGTCTCTCCACTTTACTCCTCTCACTTCAACCTCCAAACTAAAACTAACTACTGTTCCCAACTCCAGGCCTGTGAACTCCTCAGTGGGTGGGGCCAACCGCCTGGCTCCACCCAACCTGGTGTGGACATCAGCCCTTGGAGGGAGGCAACAAGGATTTTGTGTCTGACTAATGTAACTGTCTGGGGGTGGGGGTGTGTGTGTGTGTTGTCTGTAGCTACCTGGCTAGTCCAAGGTGCCACAATTGCTTTTAAAAATGATCCAAGATGAACAGATCTGGGATCAGCAAAGACTTTGCTACCTACCCCGGTGTCATCCTGGGGACAGTTAAGGCTGGCGTATTTTTGAATGTGCTTGATGCAAATCTACCTGTGAAGTGTACAACTGGGCCACAAGTGCTGCCACTGAAGGGGTGGGTGTGTGTGGGGCCCAATTTTTGAAAAAATGGAGACTCTGCTTGGAGTCCCCTTGCTGTGTTTTACATGATTTTAGAAGGGCATGCCATGCCTATATCTGTGCCTCGTACTCTTTTTCCTCGTCCAGCTGTGTTGTTTTCGCAGGAGTATTTGTCCTTGTCACTTTCCCATGTGTTTGTGTTGTCTTGGGAGTTGTTTGTCACCTTGTGGACACCTTTTAGGGTGTTTTCCAGGTGTTTTTAGATGTTTGTGATTGCCTGCCATTGTTTCAAATGGGGTTTGAGAGTTCGAAGAACAGTTCGTGGCACCGTTCGACGAACCGAACTCGAACTCTATGGGGGTGGCTCATCTCTAATAGTATGCTCAGTTCTGTTCCTGCAGCTATGTAGTAAGGTCGGTTCAGTTCTTATATGTGTATAGTAAGCTCAGTTTTGTTCATGTATCTACTTAATAAGCTCAGTTCTGTTTCCGAATGTATGTAGTAAGCTCAGTTTTGTTTCTGAATTTATGTAATAAGCTCGGTTCTCTTCTTATACGTGTGTAGTAAGCTCAGTTCTTTTCTTGTATCTATTTAGTAAGCTCGGTTCTTTTTCTGAATTTATGTAGTAAGCTCAGTTCTGTTCTTACCTGAATGTAGCAAGCTCAGTTCTTTTCTTGTTTTCAATGGGGTTCGAGAGTTCGACAAACGGTTCGTCGAACGGGGTACCGTTCGGCGAACCGAACCCGAACTCTAGGGGGGTGGCTCATCTCTACTCAAACCCCCTTGGTTCTGGGAACCTAATCTGCAGTACTGCCTCCACCAGCAGTCACAAATCCTAGATACACCTTGCACCACACCCTGTCAGGCACACCAGTGGGCTGCTTAAGCTGGAATAGGGCGGCCCACTTAGGGGTCAGGCAGGGAGGTGGGAGGTGTCAAGTCAGTTGACTGGTAGCCCTCGAGCTGTGAGGAGCTCTGAGGAAGCTGGGAGTTGTAGCTCCCAGGGGTGAAGCAGACTTTTAGATGGTGGTCTGGACTAGAGAAGTAGGACCCCCGTTCGCAGGGGATTGAGGCTAGGTGCCTGGGACCTGTCATGGAGGACGGTCAGCAGCCTGGGCCTAATCACCAGTCCGGGCCTTGAAGGCACGACGGGGTACACGGACCCTAGGACCCGGCAATTAACCTGCGGAGAACAGGACCTCTATGGGCTGTTCCCACGAAGCTCAGAGATCAGGGGCACCAGCGCAATGAGGGGGATGGGGCTTTCCAAACAAGCGGTCCACTGAGATCCCAAGCGTGAGCTCCTGAGAGCAGGCTCCTTCACTTAGCCATAGTGGGGAGCGGGGCCCGGAAAGCTCCAAGCTGACGGGCCACAAAGTACACTTTAAATTCGGTGCCAGGAGGCAGGTAACGGACCACCAAGCAGTGCTGTAGGGGACGGCACCCGGACAAGCTCCCATCAGGAGACAGCGGCAGTCAAAGACTTGGTCTACCCTGTTGTCAGCGTCTGATTTGTTGCTGAGTGAATACCTAATTAACCCCTGCAACCAGCGAGCCTGCGCTCCCTCTGCATCCCATAGCACCATCCAGAGTCCCGGGGCCTTCGATCAACCAGTGGAGAGTAACGTCAACTTGCTGCCCCACTCCATCACCCCAGGTACTCCCAACAGCAGCGGCGGTACTCCCAGTTACCGTACACCACGGGTGGTGTCAGGAACTATATCTCCCCTGTAAATACTCCCCTCTTCATTTTGAGTGTGGCCTCTAGCACCCGGGTTCGGAGACCCTCGAGCCACGAGTAATCACCACCCCCGGATCTGTGCGATTGGACAGCTGCAGGGGCGGCACACCTCAAATTCTTGGCGTCACGAACAGGATACGGACTGGGCCCACCCAGGAACCTGGGTGACTTGCGCCTTGAGAAGCGAAGCTGCGTCGTCAAAATCCCGTTCCCGCCATTTTCTGCGATCTTTGGCGCCAAAATGCCATCTTCCAGACCAAAAGCGCACGAAGGTGAAGCCCCACCCTTCATCCTGAGAGTTTGGCCGGAACCAGAAGTTCCCAGAGTGCCCCAGCGCGACAACGAGTGGCTGGCGAAAACCGAGAGTGCGTGACGGCATGTAGCAACGGAAGTGGAGCAGGGATGCCAGCACTCTGTGATAACGTTCCTGGGCACCGCAGAGGCAAGATGGCAGATTGAGACTGGTCACCGGAGCGCGCGCTGCTCCTAGGACCACGGCCTGGATCGAGCAGGAGACCGAGCAACTCTGCAGGAGGATGCGGATGCAATTCCTCTTTATCCTGGATCATTGGAGGGAAGAGATGAGGAGCCTGGCAATGGCGGTGCGAGCCCGTGAGATTGAAGTCCCACGCGAGGAGCGGGTAAGCAGTCACCCAGCCCCGGTTGACCCAGCCTATACGGCTGCGGGGTCCGGTCTGCCCCCGCCTGCTGCAAGCATTCAGCCACCATCACCCTCGTACTCGGCGGACGCCGAGCTGCCTACCCCAGCACCGGCAGCGGAACCTCCAGTCCCCATTTGCAAAGAACGAGCTGCAGAGCCCTAGACCCTCCCACCCAACCAAGCCACAACAGCAGTTATCCCAGCACCGGCCCGACCAGACCTAGCCGCTTCACCGGGCCCGTACCCCGATACGGAGTACCTGGACTCTGCAACCCCGGCTGAAGAACAGCCAGTTTGTTCATTCACAACAGCAGAGGTGAAGCCTGTTAAGATGCCTGTTCCACCGCCGCGCGGCTGCCCAGTAGTAGCCGGGGCAGCAGGAATCCATATACAGTAGTTGTAGTTGAACCAGGATGGCAACCCATCAGTTTTGTTGAAAGTTAGAAAATGACTGTTTGGACTGTAACCTTTGTTGAACATTCTCCAGTGTTCAGTTTAAAGGGAAAAGGCTTTCAGGGATCGGCTGAAGGGTCTCTGATGGAAGGTGACAGGAGACGTTTATGCTGCAAATAGACTGTGTCATCCTTGTTGAACCTTTTTCCACACTTTGTAACAGGGAAAAGACCATCAGGGCCTTGGATGGTGCAGTGCTGGTGTGGCGCCCTGGACAAGCCAGGGGCCACAGAGAACAACACCACCACACCCCACACTCCCAGTCAGGCACACCAAAGTCAGACACAAAACCCTTGTTGCCTTCCTCCAGGGGCTGATGTCCACACCAGGGAGTGGGCCAGGCGGTTGGCCCCGCCCACCGAGGAGTTCACAGTCCTGGAGGCGGGAAAAAGAGGGAGATCAGTTTGGGAGTTGGAAGTGAGAGGAAGGAAAGTGGTAGTGTAGTGGAGCAGACTGAAGTTGGTCCGGGTGTGTGGCCCGGACAGATCAGGAATGTTGGCAGGTGGTGACCGTCTGCAGGAGTGGCCTATCGGAGTTTACCGTAAGGACCGTGGACGGGCGGTGGCCCGGCGGTACCGGACCGGTACACAAAGAGAAGTCAGCACCATCCGGCAGGGGCTTACGGACCCCGGCAAGGCTAGGAGTCGCCGTGAATTTGCCAAATTCGTTAGCGAAGGGAACCTCCTGGGTTTCCCAGCAGCCAAGTCCCGACAGAAGGCAACCGTCCAACCGAGAGAGGGAAACACAGTCACCGCCAAGGCTACAGTTCCCAGGGCCAGAGCCTGCGGGCAAAAGGGGCTCCTCCAGCACCCATCCAAGCTGGGGAGCGGGTTACCGGTGGGAACCCATTGGAACCGTTACACTACATAGGTGCAGGGAAAGGCAGTCACCATCAACCTGCCGGGAGAAACAACACCGCAGCCGTCTGTGGGACCCGTCCATCCAGCCGTGTATTTTACCAAGAACTGTGTCCTCATCATTGGCTGAGTGAGTACCACCGTGCTGTGCGGCACAGCGCTGCCCCCGCGACCCTGCACCTCATCAGACCCCGTAACTCGCCTGCCATCCATCCCTACCCCATCACCGGGCCCCGGGACAACCAACCCCCCTACCCATGGAGGGGAGAACTAACATCCAGGCTGCTCCCTGTCATCGCTCCCGGAATCCCCCGTCTAGAGCAGTGGTGGTGTCACCAATATCACCACAACCGTGGGTGGCGTCACGGACAATAACCAAATCCCCACCATCCAATCCCCACCCTTTTCACTCACGGGCGAGGAGCGCCGCTCGAGTCCCCGGGATCCGGCCCACCGCTCGAGCCACCACCGAGCAGCAGCAGCAGCCGGACCCGAGCAGTGGGAGAGCGCAGCGTCCTCTCCTTCGCCCGCGACAACTTGGCGTCATGAACAGATCTTACCGCTCTGCCGTCTAAAAGAGGTGCGCCTTGTAATCGCCGGAGGTGTCCGGCCGGAAAATTTGAGAAGCCTCCATCTTTGGCGCGAAGGATTCCCGCTCGAGCGTCTCCTCGAGCAGTGGAGGCGTGAAGGCCAAAACCCCGCCCCGATAGAGGAGGAGCCGAAAAGAGACTAAGGGGGACAGAAACAAGATGTCTGCGCCCGACGAAGCCGCTGGAGGAGCTGCGGACGCAGTCGTGGGAGCACCCGTAGATGGGAATGGGCCTGCCCAGGTCCCGGCCGCGCTGGCGGGGGGCGCCGCGGCCCCAGCTCTCGCTCAGGTGATTCCGTTCTCTTTGCCCTATGTGCCCGGAGCTGCCTGGCTACCGCAGTACGATGGGAAACCTGATGCCTTGCAGGTTTTCCGGAAAAAACTTAGTCCGCTACTAGAATTGTGCCCCCTGACTGATAAGCAACGTGCAGCGCTAGTGCTGGGGCAGCTAACCGGCGCGGCTGAGCAAGAGGTGGAGACCTGGGCCGAGGGGGACCGGTCCTCTGTAGCCACCATCTTTGAGAAGCTGCAGACTGCATTTGAGACCCGTACCGAGGCGGAGTTGCGGATGCAGTTCTATCAATCCTGGCAACGGCCCGCAGATAGCATTCGGGACTATGCCTTGCGCAAGCAATCCGCACACTGAAGCGGGTAGACACCATCAACAGTGCGGACAGTAACAAAATGTTAAGTGAGCAGTTTGTGCAGGGGATGAGGTCCTCAGAGGACCGCAAACAACTTCGGCTCTGGGCCCTAGAACACCCTGATGTGGACTTTGCCGTATTAAAGGAACGGGCCATCAAAGCTCTGCAACCCCCCGAATCTGAAGCCCCTGAGCCAGCACCGTGGCCGGTTGAGACTGTCCCCGTTGTGGTGGCCCCTACCCCACCAGCACTTCCAGTGCCTGCAGCTCCAAGCGGAACGATGGAAGAACTCGCTGCTCAAGTTCGCCGCATGGATGGGGACCTCGCTAAGATCCTCGCCGCACTCCAGCCTCCGACCAGATCCCAGGCCCCGGCGAAGATGCAGGTCGCCGACAGCCCTGAGGACGTCCCCTGGATGCAGCGGAGAAGGGCCAATGACTCACGGTATGGACCCCCAATCTGTTACAGGTGCAGCAAACCCGGCCACTACTCCCGACGGTGTCCGTTAAACGAGCAACCCCTGGGGCCACGGGCCAATCCTCAGGAGTAGAACCCCATGGCCCCCCAGACTGGCGGGACCGGTACATCGGCGCCCGGCCCCTCATCCCTGTGGCTGTGGACGGCATACCGGTGATGGCTCTCCTGGACACTGGATCACAGGTAACCACTATACCATACACACTGTATCAACGGTATTGGGGAAAAGATGAACTGGCTCCCTCAGATGCCAGTATGACACTGATTGCTGCTGACGGACTCCCATTGACCCAAGTGGGGTACAAGCAAGTGGCCATGACTGTGGGACGAGCTGAACTGCAACACCAGGGTATGATTGTGATAATGAATGAACCCAGTGATCATAACCCGAAGGTAGTGCTAGGGACTAACGTGATGGAGCACTGTATGAGTGATGTGCTGACCCTACTGCAGCAGCTGGCCGCTACGGCGGCGGGGAGCCGACAGAGAGCTGTGCAGCGTGAGATCCGAGCCCTGATGTACCGTCAGCATGTGAACTCGACAGGAGGAGAGATTGGTGGGGTGAGAGTGATGGATGTTGCCCCTTTGATTGTGCCTCCCAGGAGCGAGATGATCATTTGGTGTAGGGCAGCGGTAGGGCCCCAGGGGCGTGACTACCCCGCCATGATAGAGCCCATGCCCTCTGAACACTGGCCCACAGTAATGGCCGCCCGAGGGGTGGTAGACCTAAAGAAGGGGAGAGTGCCCGTGAGGGTGCTGAACTGCGGGGAGGAAGAAGTCAGGCTTCCCTGGTACGCTACCCTTGCCAAGTTGGTCACTCTGGATCCCCACACCATCCGCGAGGCCGTTCCCCCAACCTCACCACCTGCTGCCAGCACTCACCCATCACCAGGGGAGTTAGACGAGTGGTGCCGACAGCTACATGTAGGCACTGACGATACCCCTACACATCACAAAGAAGGGGTATACCGGGTGGTACGGGAGTATGAGCGAGTTTTTAGCAAACATCCCCTAGACTTTGGGCAGATTAAAGGGGTCCAACACCATATCCCCACCGGTGAGCACCCCCCTATCAAAGAGAGGTACAGGCTTATCCCCCCTGCACACTACCAATGTGCCAAGGACATGTTGAGAAACATGAAGGAGGCGGGGGTTATTAGGGACAGCTGTAGTCCCTGGGCCGCCCCGTTGTTACTGGTTAAGAAGTAGGATGGCACCATGCGGATGTGTGTGGATTACCGGAAAATTAACCAGATAACGCATAAGGACGCTTACCCTCTGCCCCGTATTGAGGAATCTTTGGCTGCGCTGAGAACCGCTAACTATTTTTCCACCCTTGACCTCACCAGCGGATACTGGCAGGTGGCTGTGGCGCCAGAAGACCGAGAGAAGACTGCCTTTGCCACCCCTATGGGACTTTGCGAATTTAATAGTATGCCGTTCGGGCTGTGCAATGCCCCTGGAACCTTCCAACGGCTGATGGAATGCTGTCTGGGGCATCTAAATTTTGAAACCGTCCTGCTGTACCTGGATGATGTGATTGTATACTCCCAGACATATGAAGCCCACCTGGCGCACCTGGCCGAGGTGTTCGCGTTCCTTGCAAAATATGGGATGAAGTTGAAGCCCTCAAAGTGTCATCTGCTGAAACCCAGAGTGCAGTACCTAGGGCATGTGGTCAGTGCAGAGGGTGTCGCTCCTGACCCTGAGAAGATCTCCGCCATCCAGGATTGACCGAAACCGACCACGGTGAGAGAGGTGAGGCAGTTCCTAGGCCTAGTGGGGTACTACCATCGCTTCATCAAGGGGTACACGAAGATGGCTGCCCTGATGCAAGACCTCCTCGTGGGACAGACCAAAGGTGGTAGACCCTAGGAGCCCCATTGGTGTGGGAAGAAAGGCATGAGGAATTTTTCCGTCAGCTGAGAGCGGCCCTGACCGGAGAAGAAATCCTAGCATACCCTGATTACAACCACCCCTTCATCCTCTACACCGATGCCAGTAATGTAGGCTTGGGGGCAGTCCTATCCCAGGTCCAAGACGGAAAAGAAAAAGTGATTGTTTATGCTAGCCGAAGGCTTCGACCGACTGAGAGGAACCCTGAGAACTACAGCTCTTTCAAGCTTGAACTCCTGGCACTGGTGTGGGCTATCACTGAGCGGTTCCGCCATTACCTGGTAGCGGCTAAGTTTACCGCTTTCACGGATAATAACCTGCTGACCCACCTGGACACAGCCAAGCTGGGCGCGTTGAAACAGCGGTGGGTGGCTAGGCTAGCCAACTACGATTTCACCATCAAGTACAGGGCCGGTCGTGCCAACGTTTATGCCGATGCACTCTCTCGGATGCCCCACCTGTTGGAAGAAGGGCCCGAGGGTGACGACCTCGAAGAGATTGAGTTGCCCGCATTTCATCAGCCACCGACTGAGAAGGTGCATGTCCATCAACAACGGGTAAACCTAGACCCGCTGCCCAGCCAGGAGTGGCAAGAAGCCCAGGACCAGGCACCCGCTGTCCGCCTAGTCAAGATCTTGGTGGAGCAGGGCGCTGCTGGGATAGACCCTGCCGCCCCAGCTGAAGCCCAACGCCTGTGGCGGGAACGGACCCGGCTGTATCTGCATCAGGGGAAGTTGTACCGTGAGCTGATTAACCCGAAGACCCATGAGAAGATCCGCCAGTTGGTGATTCCCCAAGCTAACGTGCCCACCGTCCTGCAAGCATACCATGATGGAGCTGGACACTTCGGATGGAAGAAACTAGAGATGCTGTTGAGAGAGCGGTTCTATTGGAGTGGAATGTGGGAATCTGTAGAGGCCTGGTGCCGAGAGTGTGGCCCTTGCACGCTGAGAAGGAAGGATGAGCCCAGCCAGAAGGCGCCCCTACACCCGATCGTTACACATCAACCGCTGGAGCTGGTTGCCCTGGACCATGTAAAGCTCACCCCCAGCCGAAGTGGGTACACCTACGCTCTAACCATTGTAGACCACTATTCAAGGTTCATGGTGGTTGTCCCAGTCAAAGACCTAACTGGCCGTACCGCCGCTAGAGCGTTCCAGGCTTATTTCTGCCGACCACATGGATACCCTGAGAAGGTGCTTACTGACCAAGGCCCGGCCTTTGAAGCGGAGGTGTTCCATGAATTCTGTCAGTTGTACGGCTGCAAGAAAATCCGGACCACGCCTTACCATGCCCAAACCAACAGCATGTGTGAAAAGATGAACCACCTGGTCCTGGGTCTCTTCAAGACGTTGCCGCTAGAAGAGCGGATCCTGTGGCCGGAGAAGCTACCTGACTTTGTCGATATGTACAACAATATCCCTTCCAGTTCAACGAAATGCACGCCAGCATACCTGATGAGGGCACGCCCCGGCCGGCTACCGGTGGATCTGGACATGGGATTGGAAGCCCCAGAATCACTCCCTTCGACAGCTGAATGGGACACTCGGTGGAGGGTGCAGTATCGACAAATTCAGGAGTATGTTGAGAAGAACTTGAGTCGGAGTCGGGAACAACAGGAGCAGCGCTTCAACCAGAAGGCGTCTGCTGGCCCTTTCCATCCTGGAGATGTAGTGCTGAAGCGAAAGAGGAGGACCCACAAGCTGGATGATCAATGGGAGCAGACCCCATATGTCATACAGCCCACAGGATGGGAAGATGGGAAGGCCTACCAGATCAGTCGTGACCAAGGGGGCACTTTGGCCACGGTTTCCCTGGACCATCTAAAGAGGTGCCCACCAGCATTGAGGGCAGCGGCTGAAGCTCCGGTTCCTAGACCGGCGGAGAAGGCAAAAGAGGTAATCCACACCGTGATGGGTGACTTTCCAGCAGACTGGCCTACGCAAAATGGCGCGGTGATTCTTCCAGTGATACTGTTCCCACAACCCGTGGATGAGGAAGTAATGGAAGTGGTCAACCATGAGCCAGTGCCCAGGGATGAACCTGTACCCAGCTCCCCTATGCTTCCGCCTGCCCCACACGATAGCAGGGAAGAGGAACTGATTGTTCTCTCTGTCCCACTGCCTGTCCCCACTAATACCGGACCCCGGAGGTCCACTCGTCCTAACCTAGGTAGACCCCCACTTAGGTACAGGGAAACTACTCTTTAAAAGGAGGGAATTGTGTCTGTAAGTGTTAAAAGTACCGTTTAAAAGAATGATAAGTGAATGATTAACCGAAGATTTACCTGATTGTCAGCCTGATTGAGACCGGTCGTTGCCGACACCGTTGTCCCCGTGGGGATTGCTTACAAGTTTTGCATAAGGGACTCCTTATGGACAAGCCTGAGAACTAGCAAGGCAACCACGAACTTGTGGCTTGTAAATAATTATGTTTGTGGCTTTCACCGTTACCGCCTCCGGAGAGGCAGATTGGAGGAAGGGCCCTCAGTGGAGCAGGCTGGGGCCCAGCCACCACCGGAACCGGTGGCGATCCTCTGGGGGTTTCAGGGGTTCCCCATGGACGTGGGTCCCCTGAAAAGGACAGAACCCGCTCGGGTAACTTGTGCTGGACTGGGGTCAAGGGGTGCTGCCTGTTTGCTTAGGGGCAGCATCAGGGCCAGGTTACTTGGGTGGGAGAGAGCGGAAGCCAAAACCGTTTGCAACGTATTAAGTAAGAGTACCTCCCGATGTGGGAAGATGTTATTATGCTTGTAATATGTTACCGTTTCATCTTTTCCAGTTTGTGAAAATAAAACCGGTGATGGACGGGCAGCCTGCATACGGTCTGCATTTTACTAAGGGGGAATGTGGCGCCCTGGACAAGCCAGGGGCCACAGAGAACAACACTACCACACCCCACACTCCCGGTTAGGCACACCAAAGTCAGACACAAAACCCTTGTTGCCTTCCTCCAGGGGCTGATGTCCACACCAGGGGGTGGGCCAGGCGGTTGGCCCCACCCACCGAGGAGTTCACAGTCCTGGAGGGGGGAAAAAGAGGGAGATCAGTTTGGGAGTTGGAAGTGAGAGGAAGGAAAGTGGTAGTGGAGCAGACTGAAGTTGGTCCGGGTGTGTGGCCCGGACAGATCAGCAAGGTTGACAGACGGTGGTGACTGTCTGCAGGAGTGGCCTATCGAAGTTTACCGTAAGGACCGTGGACGGGCGGTGGCCCGGCGGTACCGGACCGGTACACAAAGAGAAGTCAGCACCATCCGGCAGGGGCTTACGGACCCCGGCAAGGCTAGGAGTCGCCGTGAATTTGCCAAATTCGTTAGCGAAGGGAACCTCCTGGGTTTCCCAGCAGCCAAGTCCCGACAGAAGGCAACCGTCCAACCGAGAGAGGGAAACACAGTCACCGCCAAGGCTAAAGTTCCCAGGGTCAGAGCCTGCGGGCAAAAGGGGCTCCTCCAGCACCCATCCAAGCTGGGGAGCGGGTTACCGGTGGGAATCCATTGGAACCGTTACACTACATAGGTGCAGGGAAAGGCAGTCACCATCAACCTGCCGGGAGAAACAACACCGCAGCCGTCTGTGGGACCCGTCCATCCAGCCGTGTGTTTTACCGAGAACTGTGTCCTCATCATTGGCTGAGTGAGTACCACCGTGCCGTGTGGCACAGCGCTGCCCCCGCGACCCTGCACCTCATCAGACCCCGTAACCCGCCTGCCATCCATCCCTACCCCATCACCGGGACCCGGGACAAACAAACCCCCTACCCACGGAGGGGAGAACTAACATCCAGGCTGCTCCCTGTCATCGCTCCCGGGATCCCCCGTCTAGAGCAGCGGTGGTGTCACCAATATCACCACAACCGCGGTGGCGTCACGGACAATAACCAAATCCCCACCATCCAATCCCCACCCTTTTCACTCACGGGCGAGGAGCGCCGCTCGAGTCCCCGGGATCCGGCCCACCGCTTGAGCCACCACCGAGCAGCAGCAGCTGGACCCGAGCAGTGGGAGAGCGCAGCGTCCCCTCCTCCGCCCGCAACACTGGTAGACGGCACCAGGAGGCCTTGGTGGGGGTTGGCACAAAAGGATAACGACTACCAGGACTCAGGACTCAGAAGTCGTCTTTTATGCCTCCAGGATTTCAACCCTGTTAGAGAACCAAGTAGGAAGCAGCGGGCTTCAGGTTGTTTGGTTGGCGGGTTGAAGGGAGACGGACATTGGGAATGGACTGTTGGAAGAAAGGTGCTGCAGTGGAGTAGGCTGAGCACTGACTACCGCTACAACCGGTAGCGTTCCCAGGGTTCTTTAATGAAAATGAACTCTAAGAGTTTAAATGTAACGTTTAAGTAATGTGCCTCCCCTGTGAGGGATGAGGAATTATTAATAAAACTGTTATCTTTTTCTCTTTTCAGTTAACAAAAATAAACCTCTGGATGTCCTGTAGCTCTGGGATGAGCTATGTTTAACCAAGGGGGAATGTGACGCCCTGGACTATTCAGGTCGTCACAGGGTTCTGCACAATCTTTCTCTCCCCATGCAGAGCTCAAACCCCCATGTTTCTGGGAACCTAACCTGCAGTACTGCCTCCACCAGCATTCACAAATCCTAGATACACCTTGCTCCACACCCTGTCAGGCACACCAGTGGGCTGCTTAAACTGCAATAGGGCCGCCCACCTAGGGGTCAGGCAGGGAGGTGGGAGGTGTTAAGTCAGTTGAGTGGTAGCCCTCGAGCTGTTAGGAGCTCTGAGGAAGCTGGGAGTTGTAGCTCCCAGGGGTGAAGCAGACTAGGTCGCAGACGGTGGTCTGGACCTAGAGGAGTCGGACCCCCGGTCGCAGGGAATTGAAGCTAGCTGCCTGGGACCTGTCTTGGTGTCTTGGAGGATGGTCAGCAGCCTGGACCTAATCATTGGTCCGGGACCAAAGTCACGACGGGGTACATGAACCCTAGGTCGGGGAGAAGCTTCAGGCAACTCGGCAATTAACCTGCGGAGAACAGGACCTTTATGGGCTGTTCCCACGAAGCTCAGAGATCGGGGGCACTAGCGCAATGAGGAGGATATGGCTTCCCAAACAAGCGGCCCACTGAAATCTCAAACGTGAGCTCCTGAGAGCAGGCTCCTTACTTAGCCATAGTGGGGAGCAGGGCCAAGAAAGCTCCAAGCTGACGGAACAAAAAGGACACTTTAAATTCGGTGCCAGGACACAGGTCACGGACCACCAGGCAGTGCTGCAGGGGACGGGACCCGGATGAGCTCCCCTCAGGAGACAGCGGCAGTCAGAGACTTGGTTTACCCTGTTTCAGCGTCTGCTTTATTGCTGAGTGAGTACCTAATTAACCCCTGCAACCAGCGAGCCTGCGCTCCCCCTGCATCTCAAAGCACCATCCAGAGTCCCGGGGCCTTCCCCTACCCGTGGAGGGTAACATCAACTTGCTGCCCCACTCCATCACCCCAGGTACTCCCAACGGCAGTGGCGGTACTCCCAGTTACCGTACACCACGAGTGGAGTCACAAACTATATCTCCCCTGTAAATACCCCCCTCTTCATTTTGAGTGTGGCCCCTAGCCCCTGGGTCCAGAGACTCTCGAGCCACGAGTAATCACGACCCCCGGATCCGAGCGGTTCAACCGCTGAAGGGGCGGCACACATCTATGTGTGTATGTATACACAGGATATACTATATATCCTGTATACTACATCCATGTGTGGCGCCCTGGACAAGCCAGGTCGTCACAGAACTACACCAACACACCCCACACCCCGGTTAGGCACACCGAAGTCAAACACAAAAATCCTTTTTGCCTTCCTCCAGGGGCTGATGTCCACACCAGGGGGTGGG